>NC_042615.1:355528749-355850574 GCF_901001135.1 Rhinatrema bivittatum | reverse complement strand
CACCTGTCTCAGGGAAAACATCAAGTGACAGGGGCTATTCCTATCATTAAAATTTGGTCCCCATCATTTTTCCAGCTATGGGCAGTGGAAGTGAGTTTGCATTTGGGAATCCTCCCCTAGCTTTTTCCCCACCTTTTTGTGGGTTGTGGCTCAGAGGTATAAAGTGCTGTGTGAGCACGCTCCGAGTCAGAGGGCAAGCGATACAGGAAGAGAAGACGAGAGTTGTGACTGGATTGTGAATGGATGACTACTGGATGCTGGCACCTGTGTTTGTTTTTTATTTGGTGGTTTTTGTGGTCACCCCTACACCTAAGTGGCACCCTAGAGTACAGAAGCTTGAAGCAGTAGAGTTTTATCTCTCAAATATGCCTAGGGCTCTGGAAGTTTATCTCCCCCCATCCACCAGATGAACCCCGGTAAATGTAACTCCCCGGATGTTGCTAACAACCCAAACGGGGACCCCACTACAATCATATCAATGGTTGGCTGCTCAGCTCAGAACCTGTACCTTGAATCAGGGAAGACTCTAATTAGCAAAGGTGTGGAATAAGTTTAGGACAACATGTGCAAAGAGTTTGCCAGTCATGTGTAGGAGAGAGATACTGCAGTCATTTCTAGCACCTTTGTTCTTAGATGATTTATTTATTTAGATTTAGACACACACCTTTTCATTGGTAGCCCAAGGTAAATTACATTCAGATTCGGTAGGTATTTTACTATCCCCAACAAGCTCACATCTAAAGGCCCTATTTAATAGGAATTTTTCCTATAGACACAAAATGGGAGAAAACATTTAGTTAATAACCCCCTAAGTTTATACCTGAGGCAATGTCACAAGGAACATTGGGGGGATTTGAGCCATGGCTTCCCTGTTTCTTAGGGATGGGCCCAAAAAGCAACAAGGTAGGCAATCTAGAAAAGCAGTGAGCAAACATAGGAAAATAGATGCCAGAGAATGTCTTGAGCAGAGAAGACATGTAATGATCAGCGGCATAAACGTATGAGGCACCATTAAGTATATGGAGCCATCAAGAGTATATGAGCTACTTTTTCCCAATTAAGATACGCCTTGCTGCGCATGAGGTTCAGTTACCTATAGAATAATTTCAAATTTGCTTCGATTCGACAAGTTATTTGCGAGCCCCTGAGGCAGCCACTGGGATGTGGTGAAACCCGGCCTGAGTCGGGCGATTTTTATTGTTTTCATATGTCTCCAGCCAATAAAGATATTGAAAAAGACATTCTCTGGCATCTATTTTCCTGCGTTTGTTCCCTGTTTCTTAGCCTGCTGCTCTAACCTCTGGGTTACTCCTGTACTCCGTGTTTGTTGTCTTGAGGAACCTTTCTTTCCTTCCAGTATAAGCAGAGATGCTAGTGAAAGTGTCCAAGCAGCACAGTTTTTGTACAGTTTGGGGGCAATTTTCAAAGCCATTTCCGTGCATAAAACCCAATTGTATGCATTTCAAGGGTGGTTCTAAAATTGGCCAGGGCTCAATACTCGTAAAAGTATGCACATATCCCAATTTTGCATAAACCTTTCCATGCCCTGAGGAGAAGCAGTCTGGGGAACAGAGTTGGGACGGAGTGGACATTTTTAAAATTTTAGAATAGATGCAAATAAGCATAAAATCATAAGTGATACCCTCAAAGAGAATTTGCATCTTTATGAGCGTGAACATGTACCTGCATATTTTCAAAGCAAAACTGCATGCATAAGTTTGTATAGAAAATACTTGGTAAAGTCTGCACTTTACATGCACAGTACCCGCAATACTTTAGGCTGTTTAAAAATTACCCTTCGCATGACTTCTCATTTGCTAGGCCATCAATGGCCTTGCCTAAGCTCTTCTGTGTCTCATCATCCAGTTCTCTCAAGACAGGCACACGCTATGTGGTTTTGATGATTTCATCCAAAACAATGGGGTTTTTTTCCTCTAAATTTCAGCTGTGATTAATATTCTACCCATTGATCCATTTTGATTGCTCATGGATGGTCTCTCCTATGGCTGACTTCAGGGAGTGAAGGTTAGCTTATTCTGTATTATCCAATTGTCTTTTAAATGTCATCATACATACCCCTAAGATTACTGTTGCATGCAGATATTTGACTGCCTTTGTATAACTGCAGCCAGCAGTCATTGGCACATTGTTTATCCGTTTCATAATGCTTCTGGCTGACCTTTTGTTGGGATTTATTCCCTTGTAGGTGAATTTTAGTTTTAACGCTTTTTTATTCAGCATTGAACAGAGTAACAACACAAACCATCATGCCTGGGTGTCCTACGCTCTTAACCCCCCAGGTCATCGATACGAACATATGGCTCTTTTACAATGATCTCCCCCCACACAACATCCTCCTTACCCCCCCCCCCCAAAGAACCAGTACGAGATATGAATGTCATTGAGGGCAGCCAAAATGTGGCTGTCGCCGCAATTGAGTCTTGTTCAAGCTTCCAGCTAGGCGTGAGACTCTCCTGAATTGTTGAGGATCTGACTACGAGTCCTATGAGGTAGTGATTGAATATACACCATCCAGGTTCGCAAGAAGTGGCATCGGCTGAGGGGTGATACACGGGATGCCAGATTTTCCAGTTGTAATAACTTATGGAAGTTATTCCGCCACATCCAATAGGTTGGTACCACGGAGCTCTTCCAATGTATCAGGATCAGTTTTTCCCCCACATAACATGCCTTCTGAATGAGGAGATGTGTTTCCACTCCTTTGATCTTAGCAGGACTCATACAGCCAAACAATAGGGCAGCGTGGGAGAGGGGAACAGTGATACCCAACAGCTTCTCCAGATATTTTGCTACCGCAGCCCAAAAACGGTGGATGCGAGGGCAGCCCCAAAAGGTATGTGATAGAGTACAAGCATCCATGAAACACTTAGCACATTAGCTTGTCTCTCGTAGGTTAGCCCTAAAGAGAAACAGGGGAGAAAGATACGCGCTCCACAGGAATTTGTATTGCATTTCTCTATAATAGAAATTACCTGTCACCCTCGAGATCTGTTTAAAACTAGAACTAATCATCGCCTCCGAGATCTGAAAGGCTCCATCACTGTTCCACCTCGTAGTCAGCCACCCCCAAGACTTCATAGAAACTAAGTGTTTTAAACCTCGATGTGCTTCGGCTAGTGTGAATTTGGATGTCCGTTCCAATTGCAGGAGTTTATTCAATGCCTCGAAGTTGGCGGGCATCTTACACTCTACCGACAGGGAGGAAACATAATGTTGCAATTGCAAATATGGGAATACCTGCAGGGGTCACAAGGTGTACAGCCCAATGAGGTCAGAAAAGGGCAACAGTGTTCCCTCCCCATCCAGGACATGTCCTAGCTGTGTGATACCTTTCTGAGCCCACATCCTGAAGCTAGCGGGCTGTGATCCTGGGGTGAATTGTGTGTTATCTTGCAAGGGCAGTAAGTGTGCACCGAATGAGAGAATATGTAAATAGTTGCATAGCCTTTCCCATGTCTGCCGCATGGGTTCCAAGAGTGGGTTCATCCGCAAGGATTCCGGTAGTTGTGAACTGGTGCACTGTATAACAAAACGTAAGTCTAAGGGTGCCACTAAAGTATGATCCGCCTGAAGGTGTGTGTAGTGGGAACAGTCCAGTAGCCATTCCCTAATTATGCACATATTACTCGCCAGGTTGTAAAGCATCAAGTCAGGGACTCCCATCCTTCCTTGTTCCCACTGCCCTTAAGGACGGCAAGGGCAATCCTAGGCTTCTTACCCTGCCAAAAGAACTTACTAAGGATGGAGTCTAACTTTTTCAAGTCCCACCGATAGTAGAATTGAAGGATGTACAGCATTGGGGGAGAAGCACCATCTTAAAAATATTAATACGCCCCCCAATGATAATGGTATATTACGCCAATTGGTAAGTCTATCTCTGGTGCGTTGCAGTAAGTGGGGAATATTAAGAGAGTATAAAGCGCTTGGATCAGTGGATATCCAAACCCCCAAATATCGGAAGCGGCCCTCAGCCCATCGCAAAGGAAAAGGCCCACCCCAGTTAGTGCAAACTGTAAGTGGATAGCCCAAAACCTCTGACTTGTCCCAGTTGATCTTAAATCCTGAGATCTGACCATAACGAGAGAAAAGCTCCAAAAGCGCGTTAATAGAATCAACTGGTCTGGTTAGGAACAGCAGAATGTCATCTGCGAAAGCGGCGTATTTAAACACCTGTGTCCATAGCTTGATCCCCCTTATCGCTGGAGTATCCTGAATTGAGCGCAACAGGGGCTCTAACGTTAAGAGAAATAGTAAGGGAGATAAGGGACATCCCTGTCTTGTCCCTCTGGCAACCGGAAATGACTGAGATTGGCCAGAGTTGGCTATTATATACGCTTTCGGGTCCTTGTAAAGCAACTGAATGCTCTGCAAGAAGAAACCCCCAAAACCCATATGATGCAAGAGGGTAAACATATAGGGCCGGATTTTAAAAGGGTTACACGCATAAGGTACGCGCGTAACCCTTTTAAAATGCCCCTGCGCACGCCGAGCCTATTTTGCATAGGCTTCCGGTGAGCGCAAAGCCCCGGGACGTACGTAAGTCCCAGGGCTTTCCTGGGGGGGGGGGGGGGGGTTTGTCAGGGGCGTGTCGTGATCTGCGCATCATCGGGGGCGTGTTGGGCGTGACATGGCCGGCGCGTCATCCAGGGGCGGTGCCACGGGCTTGGTTTCAGCCCGGGGGCGTTCCGGGGGCATGGCCGCGGCCTCCGGACCAGCTCCTGGACCGGAACATGGTGTGCGGAGCGGCCTCGGAGGGAACAGGCAGCACGCGCAGGGCTCGGCGCGCGCAAGTTGCACAAATGTGCACCCCCTTGCGTGCGCCAGTGTAATTTTGTTCGCGCCTGGTGCGCAAACAAAAGTACGCATGCGTGCTATGTTTTAAAATGTACCCCATAGCGCCAATCCACACGGTCGAACGCCTTTTCTGCATCCAGGCTGACCACTATGAAAGATTCGGCTACCCTTCTACAAAGAGCCATAGCCGTGGTCACCCAGCATATGTTGGTGAGAGCATAGCACCCCCTGACAAAGCCCACCTGATGCGGCAGAATCATAGTGGGCAAAATGGTGCCCAGACGCTCCGCTAAAATCTTGGCTAAGAGCTTTTGGTCGAGGTTCAGGAGGGAGATGGGTTGGTAGGAAGCAGGCGATAAGGGGTCTCTACCTGGCTTGGGAATCAGAGTGACATGGGCAACGTTGGTGTGGGCCGGATAAGATCCCAACTGAACCAGCGCATTAAAGGCTAGCGACAACTTGTCCCTATCTCGACAGACAGGGTTTTGTAAAACTCTGCTGTGAATCCATCCGGTCCCGGGGCCTTAAGCCTGGGAGCCGAACGAATGGCCTGCACTACTTCTGATACTGTGATGGGGCCGTTCGGATAGTCGGCTTGTTCAGAGGTTAAAGTTGGGAGAGATACAGACTGGGCCCCCTCCACGCATAGAGATCAGCATAGTAGCGTTGAAATGTGGCCAGAATCGCCGAGGTGTCGGTTAAGAGGCATCCCGTGGAGTGCTGCTATCTGTTTAGGATGACGTGTAGAGCGTATTAGGTTAGCCATCAATTTTCCTGCCTTGTTGCCGTGCTGGAACAATCGGTATTGATAAAACAATAGACTTTTTTTTCCGCGCTGGTGAAGGAGAGTGTTTACCGCCTATTGTGTTGCTATCAGTTTTTCCCTATTCACGGGTGTTTGAGCTTGTATGTATATCCGCTTAGCTTTCCTCATTTCCCCCGTCAGGGAGAGTAGATGCTTATCTAGCATCTTTCGTCTGTGTGCCAAATAGGAAATTATGTCTCCCCTGAGGACCGCTTTCCTGGTGTACCAAAAAAGAATGGGATCACCCGCATGTGCTTTGTTAGCCTGGGAGTACTCTGACCATTTTACACGCAGGAAGTCCTGAAAAAAAGTGTCATCTGCAAGGTAATAGGGATAGCGCCATGTTCTGGGAGACAGTGACTGAGTTTGCCAATGTAATTCAAACCATATAGGTGCATGGTCCGATATACATATGTCCCCTATCTGAGCATCCTCCACCTTGGTAAACACCTGTGTACTGAGAAGTAAGTAATCCAAACGAGAAAAAGTTGCATGCGCTTGGGACAAGTATGTGAAATCGGATTCAGTGGGGTGAAGGGTGCGCAAACATCCAACAAATGAAGGGAGTTCTCCAAAAGCGCAATGCCCTTGCTCTGTGTGCTGGATGCAGCCGACCCTTGGGACGCATCGAGGCTCGGGTCTCGCACGGCGTTGAAATCCCCCCCAACAATCAGAATATTGTCCAAGAAAGGCAGTAAGTGTTGGTAAATCTCCCGGAAATAGGTTGGAGTATACTGATTGGGAGCATATACATTACATAAGACCACTAATGTGTGGTATAATTCCGCAACCAAAATCAAGTAGCGGCCGTGCGGGTCTTTGATTTCCTGGTGGATAGTTAGAGGGACCTCCTTACGGATTAGTATGGCTACTCCTGCTGATCTAGTAGTGGCTGTCACATAGCGCACCTCCCCAACCCACCCTTGTCTCAATTTTTTATGTTCTTTGTCGGAGAGGTGCGTTTCCTGTAGGAAGGCAATGTCTGTTCGCTTGCGTTTCAGAGCCGTGTAAATCTTAGTGCGTTTCACTGGTGAGTGTATACTCCCTACGTTCCAGGACACTATCTTAGTGGTGGTGGCCATCCCTGCCAGGAGTTATTTTCCAGAGAAAGACATCCAACCCGTTTGCAAGGTCAGGAGATGCTCTCCCAGCTGGAGCACCTCCTGTGTCGTACAGTGACCACAGAACATAACAAAGAAGTAAACAACATTTGAGCTCCTTCATGACAATCATGAAAATAAGGCCCCTAATAAACCCCTCCCCCCCTCCCTCTCCCTAGCCTTCCCCTTCCCTTCCCTACCCATCCCCACTGCCTCCCACCTTCCCCCCCCCCCTCCCCATATCCCTTTACTAGTGTCGCTGTTCTAGGAGCAGCGAGCGGAGATCAAAGCGACCTGCCCTGGACCCTCCCTCCCCCCTCCCTATATCCACCCTCCCCCCCCCCCCCCATGGCAAGAATAAGTCTGGGAATGCATCCAAGATCGGATCTTGCTGTTGTCCGAAATGGTAGCCAAGGAAATAGTGAGTCAGGGATGAAAACCATTGTATAGGTCTGGAGCATTCCAGTGGCCAGTGAAAGTGACAAGGCTGGTCATGTCATGTTAGAGGCGAGGGGAGAAAAATAAAGATCCCCTGAGGGCAAATAGAGTTTGTGAGAATGAAACAATCCCAATCTGACCAGGACATCTATCACCAGGCTGGTTGGTTCAGAGGGAAGAAACTCGATAGTAAATTGAACCAGGAAAGACAACTGCCCCAATGAGAAAAAAAAGAAAATAAACAACAACTTGTAGATAACAGGTGTCAGCGAGACTGCAGGGAAAACCACATGTCAGCCGAGGCAAAACTCGAGTCCCAGCCACATGTAACCGGGATTCTTGATTTACAAAGCCCAAGAAAAAAACTGGAAATTAGAGGGCTCTTGTTCCTTATTCAGGGTTTCAGGTCTCACCACCCCGAGGGCTACCCGCCCTGGAAGCCGGACCGGCAGGTAGAGACTGCAGGAACTGCTGGATTGCTGCACCTTCTGTGAACCATCGAATTCCATTCGCAGACTGCACGTGGAGTTTAGCTGGATAAATGAGGACAGCTCTCATGCCTTTTTCTATTAACTGCGAACAGTATGGTGCTAAGGTTTGGCGCTGCGCTGACAGAGAGGCGGAAAAGTCCTGAAAGACCAAAATCTTTTGCTCTCCATGTAATAATTGCTCACCCCGCCTGGCAGCTCTCAGGATCGCCGTTTTGTGTGCAAAATTTAGGATTTTTGCAATGACCACCCGGGGTTTAGCACTATCTTCATGCCTGGGGCCAATTCTGTGTGCTCTTTCCACCCGGAGTGGGCCAGGCGCCTCTTAGAGGTTTAATTTTTCTGTGAGCCAGCTTTCTAAAAATGGGGCCAAATTATTATCCTCAAGCTCCTCCGAGAGACCAACAAATTGCAAGTTGGACCGTCTGGAGCGGTTTTCTAGGTCTTCTAGCTTATTAGATTGTTTTGCCACTCCTCTTTAAGGGCCGCGATTTCAGCCTGCACCGCGTGGAAATCATCTTGGTTCGAGGAGACTCACACTTCCACCTCTACAAAACGTTTTTCCAGCCCGGCCATACCTGCAGTAAGCTCCGTGAGTTGTGCTGAGATCTTTTTCAGCTCGGGGGTAAGTGCTGCCACGACCGCCGCGGTCATATCTGCAGGGCTCGATGACTGCGACGTTCCGGTGTCTGCTGGCCCAACTTCGTCCTCAGGTGGTGGGTCCTGCGCCCAGGCCTTGTCTTTTTCTCTGTCTTTTTTTGTAGCGCGCAACACCATAGGGGTCTGTCGATTTGGCAATACTGCTTGTTTTTAAATTGTCTGATTACCCCCAGCGGGTGAAATTGCGGCTACAAGTGGTAGGATGGGGTCAGATAGGAGGAGGCTATGTCCAGGGAAGGAAGAGCACGTCTTCTCCCTTCAGCGTGTCATGTGATCTCTTGTAGGTGAATTTTAAAACTGGTGCATGAGTGCACGTGTGCACGCATTTGTTGGCCCACAACCTGGGATGCGGATATTTTATAACATACACGTGTTATAAAATAGCCTGTCTGTGCAAACGCCTTTTCTACCGCATGTGGGGACATTTTAAAAGGGATGTGCACGAATGCAATTGTCTGTTTTACCAGTTCCTCCCCAGTTCACCTAGTGACCAGCTAAGTTCTCCAAACCCCCCTGGCTTGAGAGCCTGTCCATCCCCCAGTTACCCCAGAACCTTTACATCCCTCCAAAATGTCCTGTTAATTTTTTTTTTTCTTACACACCATCCATAGCAGAAGGAAAATTATGCGGCAGGGGACCCCTGCGCACGTCGGATTGTGTAAGTGTTTACACAGTTTCTGGTTAAAGTCTTGAACCGGCCATGTACCGCTCACACCCCACCCAGACAACACCCATACCTACCCCTTTTTGAGAAGTTCTGAGATGTGCGCACTGTGAGAGATGCATATCCGGGCAGCTTTTAAAATCCGCTCAAAGTGAGCCAGCCTAACATATTTGCGCATCTCCTAATTTGGGCGTGTGGTGGACTTTTAAAATTCACCTTTTAGTCTTCTTTCTTTCTGAGATTTCCCACAAGGCAGTGTGAGTTTTAGACCAGAGTATACGTTTTCCAAGATGAGTATTCATTCAAGATTGATTAGTCACATTTGTTCAGTGCTACTGGTATTAAGGCAGTAAGAATCCACCTTTCATCCCTATGCAGGTCAATGATAGCAACCCTAATAGTCATTAAATATAAATGTATCAAACATCGATTCTTTTATTCAGACACCCACAGGAATATAAAATGTTTTTATTAAGGATGTAAAACCATCTAAAAATTAGCGTCTCAACCAGGAAACATTTATATTTAAAAGGCTTTCATATGAGAAAACACCAGTTCGTACGTACTAAACTTAGTACTATCAAATATCAGTTCCAAGATATAATCAATCATCAGTCCATGTTGTTTTTCTTTCTTTTCTATTGCTTTTCACACTGTTCACTTCTTTTTTATATAAACTTTACCAAAACTATGCCTTATCAGTCCCAAAGTTCTTTTTTTTTGTGTTTATCTTACTTTTGTCTTAAAATCCGACAGACACAAAAAGGGTAGCTGTTTTTTAAGA
Source organism: Rhinatrema bivittatum (assembly GCF_901001135.1). Lineage (NCBI taxonomy): Eukaryota > Metazoa > Chordata > Amphibia > Gymnophiona > Rhinatrematidae > Rhinatrema > Rhinatrema bivittatum. The sequence goes on along the minus strand of NC_042615.1, from coordinate 355,840,820 downwards.
GACAAAAATCCAATAGACACAAATAAAAGTGAACATTGGGAGTAATGTGTTCACCTTTTTAGTAAAGTTTATATAAAAAAAGGAAGCAAACACTGTAAAAAGCAATAGAAAGAGAGAAAACCAATATGGGCTGATGATTATATCTTGGCACTGATATTTGATAGTACTAAGTTTAGTACGTACGAACTGGTGCTTTGTCATATGAAAGACCTTTGAATTAAATGTTTCCTGGTTGATTCATTCATTTTTAGATGGTTTAATATCTTTCACTAAAACTTTTTACATGCATATGGGTGTTTGGATAAAAGAATGATAACAACCCTGCCATGTGAAGGCCAGGGAGAGGATTGACTGTCAAGAGGTTATTTGAGACACTTGCCATTGAAGCATCTTATAGATAGTGAAAGTAGAGTGGTGCCACTTAGGTTGCAAACCCTCTTGTGCAGGGAAATAATCATAGTACCTGAATTGTACCTTGCCTGCAGCCTGGATTTGGAAAAGGTGAGTAATGAAATCCAAATCCAAACCTCACTTCCATCCCAGCATAATGGTCTTTTAAAGGTCAGGTTGATATGCAAGATGGAGTACATAAGATGGAAGATGATTTTTTTAAAACTGGAAAAAAAATGGTATAAGGTATGACAGTTAAGCTTAATCCAAAAAAATCCAAAATTATACATTCGGGATGCAGAAATCTAAGGTCAAAATACCATTTGGAGGTGAAGAAATAGCAGTCATCAAACAGGAAAGAAACCTGGGGATCATTATCTCTGATAACCTCAAGGTAGTCAGCCAGTGTGACAAAGCCATTGGGAAAGTTAATACTATACTTTGTTGCATAAAAAGAGGCATCACTAATAGAAAGCAAGAAGTAATATTATCTCTCTACAGGGCTGTACATTGATTACTGCATTCAGTCCTGGAGACGCATCTTCAAAAGGACGTTGACAAGGGAAAGGCAATTCAAAGGAGGGGCACCAAAATGCAATATTTAAAATGTACTGCAAGTATATACATTTTAAAATAGTGCACAGTATATAAAGGGTACAAACTTTTAGATTAGGAATGATGATCAGGATATTAAAAGGTAAATTCAAAACAATCCAGAAACACATGATATTTGAAGTTAAAATGCTCAAATATTTTGAAATTGACCTGATAAGACTGAACATTGTCTCAGCTAACTTTGGAGGCATATTCAACAGTGCAGTCACATTATTGAATATAGCCGGCTATCTTAGAGCTAGATTCATCATTCTTCACAGAATGATGAATCAAGAGTAAAAGGGGGTGGGGGGACAAAGGGGGGGGGGGGAACGGGCCTGCGAAAGGCCGCAGTCGATTGCACCATGGCAGTGCTATTTCGCTGGCCGCGGTGCAGCTGGCTGCGGCTTTTCACACAAATAGCGCCACCGTAAAAGGTGGCGTTATTCGCCGCGCTACTGCTGGTGATAATGTTCCTCACATTATCACCAGCAGCGGAGCCGCGGCCGACTCCTCCCCTCCCCACCCCAACTCCTCCCCTCCAGCTTATTTGCATCCTATTGCATGCGATAAGGCCATATCGCACACGATAAACGTTTAGAAAATAACCCCCCTTAGTTAGCCGGCTAACTTTAGGTCACCTCTGGCTCGACCAGATTTAGCTGGCTAACTCAACTCCTAATTACATTCCTGGACTGCCCCTAATTTATCCGGCTAAATCTATTGAATTCTAAATTAGCCGGCTAGAATTTAGCTGGATAAAGGCTGAATTAGCTGCGTGCGCCATTTTGACTGATGGCTATTATGTTATCCGTTTAAATGACTTTTGAATATGGACCTCGGGGTGTTTAACGCACCACTAGACATAAACTCCTACTGGCTCTCCTTTCCCCCCTTCTTGCTTCCTCTTCAGTTTAAGATTTATTTGTATTTTCTGGCAATGTCATCCTTTGCTCATTCTGTTTTTCAACCTGAGGAGGAGAGTGTCAACGCCTGAAATTTAATCAAGAAATGCATTGTTAGTCCAATAACAGAATATCCTTATATCATTTTTTGTTCACCTTTATGTCCATACATTCAGGTAGACTAACACAGGAATCACATCACTTTATCCAAGATTTCAAATGAGAACATTTTAGAAGCATGATATATCTAGAACATAACCTGAAATATAAAACATCCCCTAGCATATCAATCATCTCTATCTTAATAGTTATAATAGATGAACTACAGAACAGATGATAAGTTGCAGATTGTTTCCATTAACCTAGACTGTGCTTTCCAGCAATTCAATAAATGTAAGCTTTTTTCACATTAAGGAACTGTGCCTATGCAAATTAAATATATCACGATCTATCTCCTGTTGTTCTACTGTCTTAAGATAAAGCTTAACGTGTAGTAAGGGGATGTCACCTAACCAATCATCATTCCCTATAAGATGCAGTTTTATAAATTAAACATATTATTTTCCTAAACTATAAGGATCACAGTTTCAAATAAGGATTTAGAAATGAATTTATGTTATTTAAAATAATTTATTGGCCTCACTCTCTACAATTCCAGGTGGTTTACAATAAAAACATTAGAGGACACCTTTCTTCATTAGTAATGAAAATGAAAAAGATAAAATGAGTAGGGAAAATCAGCAAAGAGCTACAATACAGTAGGTTATATTATGTTCTGCTCCTGCACAGCTGGTTGTTTCACTATTAGTCCAACAATCCTAGACCTATGGTAGGCTGTAAGATCAATTTTCATCCTAGATGAGTAAGATAAGAAAATAGCCCTCCCCATAGTACAGTATTCAACAGTACCGAGAATGAACATTGCCCTTTTTTAATAGTTAAAGAATGAAGTACAGAGAAAGCTAAAATGGATGTTAAAGGCTTATTCCTTCCTCAGTTTGTCTAGCAAATAAAAATGACAGAAAGGAAAATACTGTAAACAAATGGGTTCTATGGAGTACATGCGATGTACAGTAAAAAGGAAAAGCGGTCTTAATAGCAACCCTTTCTTCCCAGTGAAACCTCTTGACTTTGGAAAGGTAATGGTTGTCAAATGCCTGTGCATTTTCCTGACAGGAGGTGCCACGTAAAACAATGGCAGTGTTTGTCTTTGGTCTCTGGACCTGGACATTCAGTATCGATGGGACCTTGTTCAGTACAGGTAATAAGGTGGTCAGTCATGCAGCCGAAAGATCAAGTTTAAAGTTAAAATTAAAGAGGAATTCCCAGCACTATTGCATTTCAGCTTAGGTAAAGACTTCCACTGTCCAAGCTTTTGTCCTTGACATGGGCACTGAAAAAAAGATGGCAGGCTTGATTTGAAAGGCAAAGAAACCTGTAAGGTGGCCTTGCAAAAGAGGAGCGAATAGGACAAACCTATCAGGTGACTTAGTAGAACATTAAATAGTGACTAATTCATGTAAGGGTATGGTCCCATCCTTTCCCCCTTTTAAATTACATTAACTTTACTTTCTGATGAGAACACAGTTTTACAGTAAGTACAGAAGTGAACTGTGTCACAAAAGTTCCAAGGCAATTAGACATTTCATTTGATTTACTGGTTTTCTTTTCATTATTTTTTTTTTTTGTGAAAAATAATTAATACTCTGCTAAAAACATTTTTTTTTTCCTTAATATGAAGGAATCCATATATGGTCTTATGGAAGGTTAACCTCATATATTGGTTCATACCTACTATAAGATGTATTTTTCTTTGTTCTGAACTAATTTCTTTGTTGTGGAATAAAAATGTCTTCTGACAGTTGAGTCAGGCCACTGACCTAGAAATTGAACTGAGTATAGATTCTTATTGTTCTTCCAAGCTTTCACCTTAGCTTTCTAGTCAGTTATTGACAAGCATGTGAAATGCAATCAACTAATTATGAACCAAAAGCTGTTTCAAATTATTAAATCACAAGATCTTGGTTATACATGTTCCGGTTGCCAAATGGCCTTCCAAAACTGTGCATTAAACAAAGTTTGTTTCTAGTAATATAATATTCTTCACTGCTTTTTTAAATACATCATAAAACTAAACTTTATTGCAAAGTCACACTTGTTAATGGCAAATTTCTTAGTTAAACATGATTATAAGTTAAAAGGGAAGTAACGTATCACATGCATATTTCAGTATTCAGTCTAATGTTTTACAATACATTTATAAAATCATCCACTCCTCGAATAAGTCAGTGTTACATGACCTTAGAACTGCAAGGGACATGGCAGGCAAACAAATCAACTCTGGTCTTTGCAAGTTTTATTCCAATTGAAAAGAACAGAGGCCAGTATTCATGTAGCCCTGTTTTGGGGGAGCAGGTAGCTACCAATGGAGCCATAAAAGAATTTAAAGTTCTTGGGGATGGATTCACTCAGACTAGCTCTCACATAAGTCTCTTTTCCCAGGGCTTAGATTCTTTGCTGGTGGAGGTGAAGGAATTTCTCCTTCAAGGCCTGGGGTGATAGGGGAGACACAGTAGTTCTTTTCTTTTACCACTGTGAATGCAGAAGGTGCAAATAACACGCAGCTGACTCTGATTTGAGTGTCCAAAAAGTAAATTTTACTGAAGGTGAATCAGATAAGTAAAAGACACAGTTCAGACAGCACCACAGATTGATCTCAGCTGTTCATAGTGCAAGGGTCTTCTACTATCTAAGCAAGGGACAACACTCAGCCTCCAGGGCTTGGATAGAAGAGGCTCCCAAGTGGGCACGGTATCCTTGTGTGGGTAGGAAACCCCCCTCCAATGCTGGTTAATGATAAAACAGTCTAAGCACAGAGAGTCCCAATTTCCTCTCTCTCCCGGGTTGAAGACTCCAAGTGGGGATCCTCAGACTTAGTTTTAGTTTGAACTTTCTCACAGTTTTACAATTGTCTTTCTAAAATCCTTTGATGGGAAGGATCCACTTAAGAACACACAGCTCTCAAATGTTCCTCTTCAGGGCAAGAAAGGGGCAGCAAAACCTTTCCTCCCGGTTCTTTCAATGAAAATTATTTTCCCAAAAACTGAGTCCAAAACACCAGACGTTCTCTGCAGCGGGTCACCACCATTCCTCTGTCCTCTGGGAGATTGCAGAGGGGCAGGTCTGCAATCCTGGGCCTTCCAGGGAAAGGTTTCCCCATGACTTCTCTCTAGGTAATATCCAGGGGTCTCGCAGCCAGCAGCGGATTGGCTTATCGGGGCTTTGAGCATCCCCCGGTGGGCCAACCATCTCAGCCATATGGTTGGTATTCATCACAGTGGCCCCATGTTTGCGGAGCTGCTGTGCCCATGACCAACCTGAGGCAGCTTTTTTCTCCGCTGAAGCCTACCTTTCAATGCACGGTGCGACAGACGTGTGTGTTGCGGGGCCTGTTCTCCCTCTCAACATGTACCATGGGCCTCACACCTGCACCCCACTCTACTCATGTGCCCCTCCCCTACATGATGGCGAAAAACATGGACAGCTTCCCCTCACATTCTGTCTCTCTCTCCTGTCGGCAAGGGCAAAGAAAACAGCTGGGGGCTGCTGCTAGAGCTGAAAAAAGGAGCTGCTGAGCTGCAGGTCGCTGCTGGTGGGGCTGAAGAAAACAGCTGTGGGCTGCCAGCAGAGCCATAAGAAGGAGCTGCTCAGCCATGTGCCACCTCAGAAAGGCCAGCGGGGTTGAAGACAGGCTGGCACTGGAGCCCAGGAGCGAAGAAAACTGCTACTACCTGTCAGCAGAGCCAAAAAAAGGATCTGCTCAGCTGTGGGCTGCTGCTGGAGCTGAGGACAAAAGCTGCAGGCTGCGGCGAAAGCCCAGGCCAACGGGCTGAAGAAAGGAGAAAGAGGCATCCTGCATGATGAAGAAAAAGCAGAGGCACAATTGTAAGAGGGAGGTGTCTGTGTGTATGTGTACGAGAAAGAGGGAGCCTACTTCTGTCTGTGTGTGAGAGAGTGAGGGAGTCTGCTTCTGCTGCCGACTGTATGTGTATGTAAGAGAGGGCGGTACTTCTGTGTGTGTGTATGAGAGAGAGGCAGCCTGCTTCTGTCTGTGTTTGTGAGAGAGAGAGAGTGAGGGAGGCTGCTTTTACTGCTGACTGTATGTGTATGTAAGAGAGGGCGGTACTTCTGTGTGTGTGTATAAGAGAGAGGCAGCCTGCTTCTGTCTGTGTTTGCGAGAGAGAGAGAGTGAGGGAGGCTGTTTCTGCTGCCGACTGAATGTGTATGTAAGAGAGGGAGGTGCTTCTGTGTGTGTGTATGAGAGAGAGGGAGCCTGCTTCTGTCTGTGTGTGTGAGGGAGGCAGGTGCTTCTGTCTGTGTATGTGTGTGAGAGAGGGAAGAACAACAAAGTTTGTGCATCCACTTCTCTTCTGCTAATCCACAACAATCTTAGGATGACTGGAAATTGAATGTTCCCAGGTATGGAGAGAGTGAATTTTTTTTATCCTTATTTTTAATTGTTAGGTATTTGATGTGACTCCCAAACATCAAAAACATAATTTAAAATTGTAAAAAAAAAGTTGTTTTTAAAAATTGATATTCATTATTAGTCAACTGTTTTGAAATATTTGTTCATTATTTAATATGGGGCAGATTTTATAAATCTGCGCACAAGCGTACTTTTGTTTGCGGGATTTCAAGAGATATGTGCGTAGCCTGCCTCCGTTCCCTCCGAGGCCGCTCCGAAATCGGAGCGGCCTCAGAGGGAACTTTCCTTCGCCCTCCCCTCACCTTCCCCTCCCTTCCCCTACATAACCCACCCCCCAGCCCTATCTAAACCTCCCCCCTACCTCTATCACGAAAGTTACGCCTGTCGAAGCAGGCGTAACTTTGCGCGCGCTGGGCCGGCTGCCGCGCTCCATGTTCCGGTCCGGGGGCTGGTCCAGGGGCTGCTGTCATGCCCCCGGGTCGTAACCACGCCCTGGACACACCCCAGAAATGCCGCGTTACTCCCGACACACCCCCGGAACGCTGTGTCACTCCCGGCACGCCCCCCGACACGCCCCTCCATGCAAGCCCCGGGACTTACGCGCATCCCGGGGCTTGTGCGCACCGCCGAGCCTATGTAAAATAGGCTCGGAGCGCGCAGGGGGGGTTTGGGGTAGGTTTTCGGGGGGTACGCGTGTATCCCTTTGAAAATCTACCCCTATGGTTTTACTATTATATTTTATATTTCTTGGTTTTATTATTTGATGCTTTGTGAGGAATGGGAATGTTTCTGTTTTTCTTATTCAGTGGCTAGCTTGTTGCAGTTTCATGTTCAGTTTTTGTCTGCACATTTCTATTTATATTTTATGGTAACTTGAATCAGAAGTTTCCAGGAGGTGGCTATTTTTATCTTTATTAATTATTTGATGTGTCTGTTGTTTTGAAATATTTTATTCCTCAATGAGTTTTTCTTTATTGGATGTTCTATTCATCATCTGTCATGAAATATTTGTTCATTTCTTTTAGTATGGTTTTACTATTATAGTTTATATTTCTTGAATTTGTTTGATGTTTTATGAGGAATGGTGATGTTTCTGTTTATCCATTGTTGCACTTCATACAGAGTCTGGTTTTTTGCAGTTTTCAGTTCTATTTATATTTTATGGGCTATTTAATCTGTATTTCATGCGGGTCTGTCTGTGTTCTACCTGTAACCAATTCACCAAAAAAGACTGAAAACTCTAATATCAATTCGTGTACACCTGGTATAAGTGCTGAAATAACTTTTTCAAATTTTTTTAAAATTTTTCAAATTTTATGTGAAACCGCATGTGTTCTACCTGTGACAGGCAGAGATGAGGTATTCTGTTAAGGTGTACAGTTTCTGTGTTGGGATCTATACCAGCATAGCTTGTTCTGTTTTTCCTAATAGGAGATGTATTGATGTTTTAGGGTCTGGTGTAATAGTTGCAGTATTGCCTTTTTGTAGGTAAGGTTGTTACTATTGAGTGGGAGGTTTACTATATTGTAGTTGTAATTCAGTTTACTCATGTCTTTCTGAGTGCCAAGCCCATACTCGATGCATATTATAATAGGCCAAATACCATAAGAGTTCCAAGCGTCTTTTTACTTTAATTGCAGGGTTTTCTGGTTGGCACCACAGCAATGCTTGTAAATATAGTAGACATATAATATTTTTAATTTAGAAGACTGCCCTATGAATATACATTTTTCATGTAAAATCTTATTACAAATGCATAATTTTTAATTGGGTGTGAAGGGTGGGGCTGAAGCAATGCTGTAAGGTTTTCCTAGGCTGCCTGATGCCCTGGCTGCACTGCTTCCACTTGAGAAAGCTAAATTCCATCTGGAGTTGTGCTTTCATAGGCCAGGCTCTCCCTAGCAATGATGCATATAATTTTGGCCAGGGTTTAATTTTCCTTTTTCTTAAGCCTTGGAGGAAGCCGAAAGTATGGAGTAGATAGGCAGATCAGAAAGTATGGAGTAGGTAGGCAAATCAGAACTTATGGCAGTGTTTGCCAACTAGTGGGCCACCACTGCCTTATGCTCTGATCCAATGTACCACCTGGGTTCTACTCTTAGCATCTTCCAGCAACAATGAGACACCAGCAGTGGCTCTTAAACAGATGGGAACTCCTTTCTGAGAACACGTATGATCATGCTTGTCTTATAGCTACAGCATGAGCCCTGGAGTGTGGTAACTAATGTTCAGCATGCAGGGCAGAGATAGTTGACACCTACTTTGTGCAGCACACAGCCCCTCCTCATCTTCCTGTGTGAGTCCTTGAAGCCTCTGTCTTAGCCTCAGGCTGACTAAGACAGGGGGGTCTGATGCAATACAGTGCGCTCAGCCGAGTGCACTGTATAACCTGCACTGGGACGCAGGTTAAATAGACACTAATCCACCTCCTAAAGCAATAGGGGGATTAGCGCCTATTTAATCCCCTTCCAATGCGGAGTGAATGTAATAGCGCTCATCACATGCAAATGCATGTGAATGAGGCTATTACTCATTCACTCCGCGTTCAAAAAAAAAAAAAGTGCGTCTCGGACGCACATTTTGCTCTCAGATATCAACGCCTGCCTGGAGCAGACGTTAATAGCTGAGCGCAGGTAAAAGAAGTACAGAAAAGCAGAAAAAACAGCTTTTCTGTACTTCTTTTTTTTTTTTTTTTACTTAAGAAGAAAAAATACCTTGGCTGGTAAACTCGGCGTCAGTTTTCATAACCGGCCGTTTGCTAGTAATGAAAACGGACATAGAGTTTACAGACATGGAAAGCACTTATATGGCTAAAAGGGCTGTGAAGCACTGAAAACCCACAAATCTCTCTTCCAAAACAGAAGAGAGAGGGGCAAAGACACATATAAACCTGTCACAATGTATCAGCTCCCAAGGAAGACAGGAGAAATTGGTGTGGTGGGAGCAATTGTCTCATTTAGTTACCTTGGATGCTGAGTGTGGCTGACAGAGCTCCTTTGCTGCTGCTCCCAGCACTGAAAATGAGTCGCATGCAGTGGCTCCTTGTACACTCTTCCTGTGGCCGATGCAATAAAAAGCATTAACTAATAAAGATAAAAATAGCCACCTGGCTGAGGAAACAGTGAGTCTCCTGAACATGAGAGTGCCTAGAAAGGGTGAGAATGGGAAAGGAAAGAGACTTCTGCAGGCTGAGGAAGGATTGGCAACAAGCATTAACTTTTACATAATGATGCAGCAGTGCTGGGGCAGGGAGTACTCACTGACAGGCCGATACAGTACTCACTGACAGGCCGATACAGTACAGTGCGCTCCGACGGAGCGCACTGTACTGTATCCAATGCATTTGCATGTTGAGCGCACTGTTAGCCTGCCATTGGATGCGTGTTTTCCCTTACCCCTTATTCAGTAAGGGGAGGAAAACGCGCGTCCAACCCGCGCGTCCATCCCGCGGCACCTAATAGCGCCCTCAACATGCAAATGCATGTTGAAGATCCTATTAGGTATGCGCTCGGGATACAGAAAGTAAAATGAGCTAATTTCTTCCTGCGCTGGGAAAGTGCACAGAAAAGCAGTAAAAACTGCTTTTCTGTGCACCCTCCGACTTACTATCATAGCGATATTAAGTCGGAGGTCCCGAAAAGTAAAAAAAAAAAATAAAAAAAATTTGAATTCGGCCCACGGCTGTCAGGCCGAAAACCGGACGCTCAATTTTGCCAGTGTCCGTTTTCCAAGCCCGTGGCTGTCAGCGGGCTCGAGAACCGACGCCAGCAAAATTGAGTCAGTGGGTTTGACAGCCACCACTCCTGTCAAAAAGGAGGCGCTAGGGACGCGCTAGTGTCCCTAGTGCCTCCTTTTCCCCGTTTTTACCGTGTCACCTAATTTATAAACAGAATCGCGCGCGCCGGGAGAGCGGGCGTTCGTCCGCTCTCCCGCGGACTTTACTGAATCGGCCTGTGAATGAACACATGAGCAGCAGCACAATAGAAATTGCCTTCGTCTTTGTGTGTGTGTGTGTGTCTTTGACTATGTCTAATTGTGTGTGTGTGTGTGTGTGTGTGTTAGCCATTGGCTGCAATATGGTTGTCTCGTTACATGAACTGATTGGTTGGCAGAAAACTAACACCAGACCAGGAGACCAGGAAATATGAGAGATGTAACCAAACTTGTGGGGGAGGGTGGCTGACTGATTGCATTGATAGAAGTGGGACTGCAGCTCAGTTTATTCACCCCTGGTTTAGGATGTACTTTATTTAATTGTTTTGGAAAAAAACTGAAATTTATGTGGGGAGATTGTTTTGTCTCAGTTCTGCCAGGCTCCAGGTGATGTGGTGGTATCTCTCAACGATTGGCTTGGTGTGCTTTTGAGAGCTGTTGAAGTAGATGCTGCACAGATCATGAGCAAGTCAGATACCCAGTGGGCTGGTTTTGAAAATATCCCCCAGGCTGATATTTTCCTGTAATCCACCCCTGCTCGCAGCTTCTTACAAAGAATAATTCAGCAAAAGCCCCAAACAACCCAGGATGCAAACTTTACCAGCCAGTAAGAGGACTGGAAAAGCAGCTCCCTGACTTTGCCCAAGGACACCTGAATCCTTCCAAAAACCCGATGAAGGAAAACCTCCCTGCACGTCTTCCAAACTGTAAACTCAAACTGCACTGCGTCCAAAGCTCTCAGGAAAGAACTGCTTTTATTTCCTCACCAGGGGACAGCTATCCCAGCACCCTTAAAGGGAGGGGCTGTAACCAATGGAGCTTATTGACAATCTACACACCTTTGTCACTAGCTAAAGGAGTGACATGAAGGACACTGTTGTGGTTGGCAGTGCGCAAGGCTCCCCCGCAAACTGCCACACTTACCCCATGGGGCAAGTCTCGTCCTTTGCTCCCCGATGTGGTCTGCTGGAATCCTCGCAGCACTTCGCCACTCGCCCTTGCACACGATGCCACTGACATCCTCTGGACCCACTCCTAAGGCTCGTACGTGCCCTATGTCTCTAACTTTAAAGGACCCATGGCAGAAAGGGCTGAAGGTACCTCCAGATGATGTCCCTCCTCTGGTCTATAAAAAGCCCCTGCAGATGCTCCACTGATGCCTCGGCAACAGGTCTCGCTACTGTTTAAGTAGCGTGAGTTGCTTCATCATAAGAACATAAGAAATTGCCATGCTGAGTCAGATCAAGGGTCCATCAAGCTCAGCATCCTGTTTCCAACAGAGGCCAAAACCAGGCCACAAGAACCTGGCAATTACCCAAACCCCAAGAAGATCACATGCTACTGATGCAATTAAAAGCAGTGGTTATTCCCTAAGTAAACTTGATTAATAGCAGTTAATGGACTTCTCTAAGAACGTATCCAAACCTTTTTTAAACCCAGCTACACTAAGTGCTCTAACCACATCCTCTGGCAACAAATTCCAGAGATTAACTGTGCATTGAGTGAAGACGAATTTTCTCCGAATATTCTCCAGTCCTCGCCTTCATCCTCAGTTCCAGTGGTTTCTATGTCTTTGTTCTCCAGTCCTTGTCTTCATCTTCATTTCCAGTGATTCTTGTCTTCCTCGTCAGTACCGTGGTCAATTCTTCAGTTCTTCTACATCTTTTCTTGTGCCCGTCTGTCTTGCATCTTGCCTTCATGCCCTACCTCTCTGTCTTGCCTTTTCCTTCGGATGGATTCCTGGTATTGAACTCGGCTTTCCTCCTGGATATTCTTGAACACCGTCAGCCACTGACCACTACCTGACTCCTGGACATTCCTGGATGCTGCCTATTTCCTTCTTCTGGCTTCACCTGGCCTCCCTCTACTGCTACCCAGTGACCACCATGGAGCTCTCTTATCATCAGCAGAGGCCCCCACCTAAGACCTGTGGGCCCAGGAACCCAAAGGTTCAACTCAAGGGGAACATGGGCTGGTAAAGGCGAAGCTCCGTTTGGGCCTCTGCCTCATCCTGGTCCACTTGCTGACAATGGGGACCTGCAGGGCTCCTCTCTGCAGGTTGTGCCCACTCCACCTCAGTCCAAAGGTCCACAAATTCAACAGACACTATTGGTAATGAACCCGAGTGGGTCATTACATTTAGAAAAGTAGAAAATGTATAACTAATTTAGCTAAAGTTAGCCAAATAAGTTATCATGGATATTCAGCGGGATAAATGTCCTGCTGAATATACATGAATAAAGTTATCCAGGTAACATTTCAAAGATAACTTTCAAATCTAGCTGGCTATGCTTGAATATAGCTGGTTAGATTTAAAGTTATTCAGGTTTGCGTACCTGGATAATTTTACAATAACAGTTATATTCAGGGATGATAACTTTCAAATTGGTTGTGGACCCTCTTTGTCGCTGTTTCTTTGGCGCATGCTCAGATACACAGTCATTTTATAACTTATGCGCATGTTATAAAACAGCCTGATCGTGCGCATATGTGTGCCCAATTTTAAGTGGGTGTGTGTCTATGCACATAAATCCTGCTTCTACCATGTAAGTTGGAGAATTTAAAAAAGGGTGTGTGTCCATGCCATTGCCACTTTCACCAGTTCATCCACCAGTTCACCCAGCTAATTATTGATGCAACTCTAACATTGCTCTCTGCTTCAATGGCAAGAGGTAACAGGGAATTGGACTCAGACAGCAACCAACAAGGGCCTTGACTTTTACAGTCTGGGAAACTGATAAGTATGAGGGGTGACCTGCATAGCACGGCAGATACTACCATAAGCTTGCTGGGCAGACTGGATGGATCATTTGGTCCTTTTCTGCCCATGTGTAAAAAAAAAAAGAAAAGAAAAGAAGAAGGAATTGAAAGGAGATAATGGAAAGATAAGTCGTCTATGTAACACCACTTGCTTCCTGAGGTGATACCATGCGGTCCCTCCCTCAGTAGAGTGCCTTCAGTCTGGTAACCTTGACTACTGTGGGCCAGAAGTTTCAATAGCGGTTGCAGGTCGAGAGGCTTGATGGTGAAGTCTTTAGCTCCCTTCCCCCTTAGCCACGACCTGTTTCCGAGAGAGGCTCGGCGGTGAAGGATTTAGCCTTCTCCCCCTGTAGCCGGGACTCGTTTCTGCTCTCAGCTAGAGAGAACTGAGCACAGGTAAAAGGTTTTTGCTTTATAAAAATAAATAAATAAAGCAGTATGAGGAAAGCAGCAGAAAGGGTCTGTTACCTCAGCGTTTGCCTATCTCGCTCATGTCTCTAGGGGAGTTCAGTGAGGTGAGGAGGTAGTGCAGGCACAGCAGGTTGAGCAGTCATTTGGCTAGGCCCCACTTCCAGACTTCTCTCCTTTAGTGCATGATAGGCCGCAAGGTGATTGCGTGCCTTTGTCCCTGCGGGCCATTGGTGCACTCCTGCACACCCACTTGGGCACCCAACTTCAACATCTTTTTGGGACGAAACATCTATATAGCACCACTTGCCTCCTGAGGTGATACCATGCGGTCTCTCTCTCACTAGAGTGCTTCAGTCTGGTAGCCTTGAATGGCATGAACATAAAGCTTGATTAGCTGATGCAGACCGAGAGAAGCTCAATGGTGAAGCCACGCTTGTTACTTCATCTTCTAGATCATTTATAAACAAACTGAACAATACTGGGCCTAGTACCGACCTTGGGGTACTCTGCTGTATACTCCCTTCTAGTCTGAAAACCAGCCATTCAAGCCCACTTTCTGCTTTCTTCCCTTTAATCAATTGCTGATCCACGAATGTATGTTGTTAACTATCACATAGCTTATCATTTTCCACAGTAATCTCTCATCTGGCACTTTGTGAAATGCCTTTTAAAGTCCAATTACACAGTGTTGACCAATTCACCTAGTTATAATTTCAGAGAATTGTGAGACATGACTCACCGTAACTTTCACAGAAAATTAAAGACCTAGCTGATGTTTTCTGAGTTATAATTAAAAAAGAATTAGATGGACCTAGTAGCAAATTGTTCTGTTTTTAATTTTAATTTTAATTTTAATTTAATGATAGTAGAACAGCTGGAGTTGGCAATGTATCGCTCTGATCTCGATGAGAGAGGAAACAGCCTCCCACTGGGCCAGAAAGAGAAGAAGGAAACCAGAGTAGCGTTCTGTCAGGCCCAATATAAGAGAACCACACCAAAAATTACAAAGCCCCAACAGGTCCTCTCTTAACTTAACAAACAGAGGACACTATGGGGCAGATTTTAAAAGCCTACGCATGTAAATCTAGGTAGATTACGCGCGTAGGGGGGGTTAAGCACGCCGGGCCTATTTTCAAAAGGCCCGGCAGCATGCAAGTCTCGGGGCTTGAAAAAATGGGCGGTCCGGGGTTGGGCATGGACGGGGGTGTGGCCAGAGGCCTCTCTTCGGCCGCTGGGCCTGGGGATCGCGCGCCGGCACTTGACCGGTGCGCACAAGTTACGCCTACCTTGTACTTAGCTATTTTTAATAGGAAGTTATCATCTCCTGTGGAGACCATTCTTTGTTGCGAAATTGGAACCATCAGTCTGACACTGGCAGTGTTTCTACCATTCCATCCTCATCAGGGACTAAGAGAGATTTTTCTTGACTTGTACCCTTCTGTAACACCATGTTGCTATCGGACCTAATATAGGCGATAGATGGTGACAGTGCAAGAGAGAGCTAAGTTCATAAGGACAAGTATATTATTAAAATGCTTCCGGTTGAGGGATATCATAATGGATGGCAAATAATAAATATTAAAAATTGCATTTAAATTATGGAATAATAAATACAAAATTAAAAATGGTATATTCACTAGTAAGGCTGTTACCAATATATGGTTTAGCCTCATGAAAAATACCGGACATCAGTGTACATAAGAAAAGCATAGTGTCCTCTGTTTGTTAAGTTCTAATATAAGAGAAGCCAACCAACTCTCACCGGCCTGATAAGGAGTTAGCAGCCTGTGACACACCTCCCAGGACCTCACGACATACCGCTGTGTCCCAACACACCTGTTGAGAACTACTGTTCTATAGAAATGTAATATGATGTGATGTGATTATTATTCATACTTGTTAAATTTGCAATTATGTGCATATATCTGCAGCTCCCCAGAGACTAAACAGGTCATTGCAGCAGATTAATTGTATTAGGGTATTGTCCAGAAAAGCTATGGGGCTCTACAAAGCCAGATATTCGGGTAACAACCATGATAGTATTTGTAGCTATTTAGCTTACTGTAAACCTTTGTGGCTGGACAAGGTAAAAGAAGGGTTCTAGAGATGAACTAAATAGGGGATCTTGTATGCTCAACTACCCAAAATGATGGAATATAAAATAGGAAGGATTGGTATCTTATAAACAGTCATGCTGTATGGCCATTAGCAGTGATATGTTCTGAGCAGTGTAGACAAGAATAACTAGGTAGACTAAAGAGGCACTTGGTTTTTTCTGTCATCATCTACAATGTTATGCTACCAGGACACCAGACAGAGCTTTGTATCTCATCTCACATGTAAAACAGGTGAAACGCTTGTCCACCATCAAGTTCAGAATCAGCAAGTAATCTGTTAGATCTATGATTTTTATTCCCACTCCACATACTGCATCTGATGTTAATGGTGTGGAGACTAGCCAACTTTTAGTTGAATAGCTTTTAGAAATTCTTGCTTCTTTTCCTCCCTCTGATTTGCCCCTAACTATTCCCTTTCCTTTTTTCTTTACTGTGCTATGGAATAATGTTCACCCTATTTCTGCACTACAAGTTACCAAACATTTGGCCGCTTTAAAGCCCTCATCTAGCAACTTAGATGTTTGCCTTAGCTGGTTGATAAGGGTCTCTCTGGAGCTTTTTATACAGCCTCTTAGTCAGATAGTTTCTGCTTCTATCGACAAAGGAATAGTTCCTGCCTCTTTAAAAAAAAGCTATTGTTTAATCTTAAAATTAAAAAAGAAACTTGGATTTTTCCTTACCATGTAATTACAAATCTATTTCTAATTTATCATTTCTAGCACAACATCTGGAAAGAATTGTTTTGAGCAACTCCAACACATTTTTGAAGAATTTTCAATTCTTGGTTCATGTCAATGGTACTGAAACTTTATTACTTTCCATCCTGGATTTTTTACAGCAAGGTTTAGACTCTAGGAAACATATTTGATTATTCTTGAAACTACAGCTGCATTTGATGCTGTTAATTTTTCAGTTGTGCTCACTTTTTTGGCTGAAATTGGAATTGGCATGCAAATTCTCAACTGGTTTTCCTCTTTCTTTTTAACTAAATATTTACAACAAGAGCATTTGGGATCCTCTCACTCCAAATGGAAATCTTTGACTTCTGTGGTACCTCAAAGATTTGCTTTATCAGCTGTCATTTTTAATATCGATATGTTGCCCTTTGCCCAATTGCTCACCACTTTCAGGATACATTATTGTTTATATGCTGACAACATACAACTCTTTTTTCCAATTAATCCGTCTAATCCAACTGTTCCATCTCTTATGAGTATCTTCAAGCTGTTAAATTCTGAATGATCATGAATAAAATGGCTCTTAATTTTATTAAAACTGAAACCCTGGATTAGTCCATTTTCTACTTTGTCTGAGTTTAAACTGGGCAATGTTTCAGTTACTAGTTTTCTGTACTGAAATAGCTTGGTGTTATCATAGATTCACAATTATCTATGAAACCTCAAATTAAAGCTGCAGCCATGACCGCCTTCTGTACATGAAAGCACCCCTGACGAATTAAATCTTGATTTTCCACTGATGATATTTGGCTGATTGTTCATTGGTTCTTTCTCATTTAGGCAATTGTAATTCTATTTACCTGGGTCTTCCAGACTCACTTTTGCAGGTCCTCTAGTTAATCAGAATGCTACTCCTTGACTATATATATATAGTCACTATGGGCCTTATTTTCTAAGGACTTATCGCACGTGATACGGCCGTATCGTGTGCGATAAGATCGCATGCCGCGATAAAAGGGCTTATCGTGGTACGCAAATGCAAATTTTAAATTAAGTATTCAGGGGCAGAGTTGGGGCGGGACAAATGTAAAGTAGGGAGGATATACTGCAAACTGCGAAACAACTGCTCTCTTATCGCGGCTCCTAACGCGGCCAATAATTGCACCTTTTTCAAAAGCGATATGCAGTATCGCTGTGCATAGTGTACCCTGCGGTATTATCGCAGTGAGGGAAATTTTTTTAACCAATCCCCCACACACCTACCAAGCCATTCTGGACCAATAAAAAGGCTTGATCTTAGTAGGTCAATGTTCCCAACAACATCTACACATTCCCAAGTGTACTTGCAAAGCTCAAGTCATGGCTGAGCAGGCCCGTCACAGACGCCAGGATGTGGGTCGACGTCGCCGCAGGTACAGGTAGCGGATCTATTTTCCACGAACCTCATTGCTGGGTATGCCAAAGGATGTTCTGATCACCAGGTATCGTCTCAGCTCTCGTGCTATCCTGGAAATATATGAAGACATACGAGGTGGTCTTGACCCTCGAACCAGAAAGAGCCATGCTGTCCCTGGTCTCACCAAACTGTTGGCCGCCCTGCACTTCACAGCAAGTGGCTCCTTCCAATTCACAGTAGCTGTTGTGGGTGGGATGTCCCAAAGCACCTTTTCAAGGTGTCTGGACCAGGTCATTGAAGCAGTTATAGCCCACATCCCTCGATACATACGTTTTCCTCGCAACAGACAGGACCTGATGGACCTCAAGCATGGTTTCTATGCCTTTGCCCGCTTTCCGAATGTAATAGGAGCTATAGACTGTACTCATGCCATCATTCCACCCCGTCGGATTGAGGCAGCCTACTGCAACAGAAAGCAGTTCCACTCCCTCAACTTGCAAGTGGTCTGTGATGCAGGAATGCGGATCCTCTCAGTGATGTCCAGGTTTCCGGGATCAGCGCACGATTCCTTTATACTCAGTCAATCATCTCTGTTTCACATATTTGAGGCAGGCCTGTACGGTGATGGTTGGCTTGTAGGTTTCCAAAAATGTCCCATATCTGTTATGTATATTTCTGTAAGGGCACACAAATGTGATGCATACACCTGTCAGGATTGAGTGAAATGTCCCCAGCACACCAGGCCTCAGTGCTTCATACTGTTACCTTTAGTGGTGGAATGGCTCTTGAACCCAACCAGTTGCTATGGGCTGCCAAGCTCCAGGTTCACACCAGCCACAGTATGGATAATATGATGGGCCTGTATGTTGCATGGATTGCTAACTTCACTTCACTAGTGGACAGACTCCATGTATTAGCTATAGCAAGGGTTAATGGCATTGTCAAAGGTGAATGTACAACTGTGATGTAAGGGCAGCTCACTTCCCCAGGTGTACCTGAGGTCATGATGTTCAGGATACCTCTCACACCTTTGGATCACTAACAGTCAGCTGTGCACATTCAGGGGCAGCCAGATTACCCTATGCATGTCATTGGGAATGTGTACCTACATAAAACGTCAGGTTGAGCAGATATGTCCGTGCACAATGACTAGAGTGAATGATGCATACGATCCTAACACAGGTATAGAATCTTTAAAGACTGTGACGTTACGGAACTACCACCTACACACTGTTGCCATTAATGTGCCTGTTTAGGGGCCCTTGTCATGCTATACATCCTAATAGTAGCATGCTGTAGGCCAAAGCAAACATGGAGACCCCCGATTCAGGTGTTAGGAAACCAGAATGGCTTGGCTTATCCTATCTAGTTCTACAGCATGCATTGAGCACATACACCCATCTGACACAAACATCGTTATTTGTAATGGCTTGGCTATGTCATTGCTATAGGAGACTCAGGGTATGGATACAGGCCCTGGCTTATGACCCCTATACTTCGGCCTGCCATGATGCAACAGATGAGCTATAATGATGCCTTAGGTTCCACATCCTCAGTCATTGAACGTACCTTCGGCCTTCTGAAAAGCCACTTCCGATGTTTGGACAAGACTGGGGCAGCGTTACTATATGCTCCCCCCAAAGCTGCTAGGATTATCTTGCTTTGCTGTGTTTTCCATAATGGGGCTCTTCAGCATGGAATACCTATGGCTATAGATCCTGATCTCAGACCTGATCCACCATGTGTGCGTGCACGATGTCATGAGAACACAGTTAATGGCAGCCAGCTTCGCCAACACCTTATGCACACTCACTTTTAAGGGAGGCATGGCCCAAAGCCATGTGTATAAAGGGCAGAATGTTGCGCCCTGGAATCTATAAAAACATGGAGATGTGTGCACGTTGCCAATGAGGCTGTCATGACTATAACAGAGTGCCTGTTCACCCAGGCTCTCAGCAGATGGGCTGGCCAACCACCCACAAGGCGCCAGGTAACCCACTCCAGTTGGTTCAATAGGACAGAAAGCATGCTGTGTAATGTGGAAGCACCACTGACCAGGCAGTTTGACGCCTACAGCACGATAGATTTTTAAAAACATTTTTTCGCTAACTGTAAAAACATCATGAACTGTGATGCTTTATTTTCGCAAATTGCAATGGCATCGTGAATCGCGAAAATCTGTTCGCAATTTGCGAAAACATCGCAGATCAGGAAAAGTTCACAGCTTTGCGGTAACTACTTACTTTGCATGGAAACGCCCCTTTTACTAGCGCATGCGTTAGCCATGCATTAACCATGCGATATTGGTAAATCCTGCCCTATATATAGTGGAAACTATTCTGAAGATCAAAATCATAAAGCATATAGAAAGACATGATTTAATGTAACACAGTCAACACGGATTTACCCAAGGGAAGTCTTGCCTAACGAATCTGCTTCATTTTTTTGAAGGGGTTAATAAACATGTGGATAAAGGTGAACCGGTAGATGTAGTGTATTTGGATTTTCAGAAGGCGTTTGACAAAGTCCCTCATGAGAGGCTTCTACGAAAACTAAAAAGTCATGGGATAGGAGGCGATGTCCTTTTGTGGATTACAAACTGGTTAAAAGACAGGAAACAGAGAGTAGGTTTAAATGGTCAATTTTCTCAGTGGAAAAGGGTAAACAGTGGAGTGCCTCAGGGATCTGTTCTTGGACCGGTGCTTTTCAATATATATATAAATGATCTGGAAAGGAATACGACGAGTGAGGTTATCAAATTTGCGGATGATACAAAATTATTTAGAGTAGTTAAATCGCAAGCAGACTGTGATACATTACAGGGGGACCTTGCAAGACTGGAAGATTGGGCATCCAAATGGCAGATGAAATTTAATGTGGACAAGTGCAAGGTATTGCATATAGGGAAAAATAACCCTTGCTGTAGTTACATGATGTTAGGTTCCATATTAGGAGCTACCACCCAGGAAAAAGATATAGGCATCATAGTGGATAATACTTTAAAATCATCGGCTCAGTGTGCTGCAGCAGTCAAAAAAGCAAACAGAATGTTAGGAATTATTAGGAAGGGAATGGTTAATAAAACGTAACTGCCGATGTACACACAAGTACCGGGCCCTGAAAAAGGGCCAGGCCGGGGGGGGGGGGGGGCGGAATCTGGGCATGGAGGGGCGGGGCAGGACAGAGGCCGGCCGGGACAGTGGCCAATAGCCGCTATCCCGGGGAAACTATTTCTGCTCGAGAGGAACAGTAAGAATAAAAATACAAAAATTTTGGGTAGCTAAGTAGGGGTTAGGGGTCAAGATGGAGAGGGAAAAGGAAGGAAGGTTAGGCATGGGGATAGGGAAATTCCTTCCCAGTCTGCTCCTTAATTGGAGCGGACTGGGAGGGAACTGGAGTTGACCCAAATGCATCGCCGTGCATAATTTGCTAAAATTCACTCCCCTGCGCGTGCCGCCCGCACATGCGTGTGTGAATTATGAAATCTGGTGCACATGTGCGCACAGCCAATGGATTTTATAACATGCGCGTGCTGGCGTGCAAATCTTATAAAATCAGCACGTCCATGTGCGCGCGCCAGGAACCGCGCACACATGGATGCGTGCACGCTTTTTTAAGAATCTACCCCTTTGTTCTTTGTAGTTTGATATGCTTTGTAATTAACTGGTTTATTATTGTTTATATGCAATGTTTTAGCAATTTTATAACGTACGCAAGTATTTGCGTGTATGTTATAAAACCACTGCATCCCTGGGCATGCATCAATGCATAAGCATCAATGTGCGCCCTTTTGAAAGTTACTGTCATATATTTAAAAAAATAAGTAGATAAAGTAAACGCATTCATTGCTTTGAAATACTCACTTTCAATGCATTGCATGTATTTGTGCAGAAGCATATATATGCATGAATATTCTTGGGGTAAAGATATGGGTATTTTATAATATGTGCACATATGATATGTGTGGGTTATAAAATACTATTGTAGATCTATGCATGACCATATATGCACATAAATGCTGCCACGTGTAGTTATTTGAAAGTCACCCTCATAATTTTTATAGTGCTGCTGCACATACTCAGTACTGTACAATGGTGATAAATATCCAGGTATGATAATTCCCTTCCCCAAAGAACTTGCAATTGAAATAAATACCTGAAATAACTAGAGAAAGAGAGGCCAATATTCAAATAAAACCAAATGCCTACATTTAGGTGCCCTAGGAACCTAAATTAAGGGAACTTGGAAAGGTTCTGGCAGTTCTTCTGGCTGACATTTTCAATGCTTCCTTAGTGTTGGAAGTAGTTACGGAGGATTGGAGACAGGTGGATGCAAGTATCTGGCTGAATATGTCCAGCTCCATTTATCTGGGTAAAGTTACCCAATGAGAAACTTTAAGACTGTGTCTTGTCTGTCCAGACTTACCTGATTAACAGGGTCATTCATCAAAATGCATTATTTTTCTCATCGTGAGATGTGTATGTAAATTTTTTAAATGTAGTCAAAGGGGAGGAGTTTGGGTGGGTTTTATGAAAATGAGGGGTGTTTAACGTTGTATGTGATAGCATAACACATGATATTGCATGTTTTAATGCTGGAAATAACTACACCTTTTATCCTGGTGTTAAGATGTGCAATATCGTTTTAGACAGGGAGAAGGAGAGGGAGAGAGGAGACGGAATGGTGTAGAGAAAGAGAGAATCTCTGGGGTGGCACACATATTAGTCATCTATTTATTTTATACCACTGAAGGAGGTTCAACTAGTAAGGTGAGGTGAGGCTTTGGTGGTGGTCTAGGGTTGGGGGGCAGTGTTACATACACAGTGAGACGTAAGGACAGCACAGTACACATCAGTGAAGATTTGATGTGATTTGGATTGAGGAAAGGTACTCAAAGATGAGATTTTTACAATGTACTCTCAACCTAGCTTGAAGCCCTCTCTACCTGGGTGCTATCAAGCTAGGGCGAGAGTATATTGTAGAAATCTCATCTTTGTGCACCCCAAAATGTGTTTTTTTTTATAACAAGACTTTTTTTTTTTTTGCATGGTGCTGCTTTCTGTGGTTCTTCCTACTTGGTATTGTGACAATATTTAGGACGAGGAATCACAGAAAAGCTCTGGGCACATGGGGAGTTTTGGCATCACAGAGTAATATCTGATATCCTCATCTACATGGAATTTATATGTGATGAGCGCTATTAGCTACAAGCTACTTTGGATGCGTGTTTTGAACGCGCTGATCTCCTTGTTGCATTGGGGGTTAGGGACGCACATCCAAAATGCACATCAACCACTTGTTAACCTGTGCGTTAGGCTCAGCGCACGATATTGCATCGGCCTGAGAATGAGTTGCCCAAGATCACAGGAATTACAGTGAAGGGAAGTGGGATTTTAACCCTGGCTTTCCTAGCTTTTAGCCCATTGTTCTACCACTAGACCACATTTGCTTTTGCTATGATGGCGTTCATATAACTATGTGGGATGCTGGAACTGTAACATGTTGGGGTAGTGAAAATATTTTATTTATCTTAGAGCATTTCAATATTAACTCAAATGTTTTGTGCCATCGTCATTCTTCAGAGAACTCATTAAATATCAGAAAGCATTAATTATCCAATTAAATGTTTTTGTAGCCCAGCACACTCAGAGAGCACTGAGTCTTAGCTATTTAAAGTTCTACAAGTTAAGATCTGAATTCTTTGGCTGTTGCCAGCAATCAGGACAGCTATCTAGTGTTCTTGCTCAAGCAGACATGTTTCCCTTCCCCATTTTGGAAGAGTGTGTGAATATTTTATAGGAATGCAGTTGGGTTTGTTTTTTTCCATGCCTTCAACTATGACAACAAATGTGACAAATTGTTGCAGTGAGCCCAGTTTTCCAGGTCTTTCAATTAGTCATGGCATGTTTCATTTGTGTTTTTCATAAAGCATTTTCTTCAACTGAGAAATAGGAAGGATAACTTTAAAATATGCGTGAGCGTGCCCATATACATAGCTATATAGATGTGTGCATGTATGCACATGTATTTTATATTGTGTGCACAAATATATGCATTCTATATACAATATGCATGAATCTACCCAAAAACATCTTCATGTATAAAAAAATATGTGAAATGTATTTTAAACATAGCCAGAAAGGTTTAGACTTATCGGGCTAAGTGGCAACAAAAGTCCAGCTAAGTAATGCTGTAGCAACTTATCCAGCTAAGTAAGATAGCCGGATAAGTAAAAGAAAAGTGCTGCTTACCTGAATAAGTAAGTTACTGTAGCTAGATAACTAGTATTTGAAGACCTATCCGGCTATCTTACTTATCCAAGCGCTTTTTAAGACTTCTCCAGATAGCCACCAGTTAGCTGGATAAGTCAAAATGTATCTGGATAAGTGGCGGACATCTGCTATGCGCACATATTTGTGCTCCTCATTTTAATCATTTACATGAGGAAATGTTATGTAATTTTCTTAGTACTTGGCTTTTACGTGGTAAGTTCTCAAATTTCATAACCTGCATGCATGAAGGAAATTCCCAGTTTTACCAATTAGTCCACCAGTTTGCCCAGTCTATCTCTAGGTTATCAAGACCTCCCTGATTCTTCAGCCTGCACTCCCCCCAGTTTTCCAAGACTCCTCACCCAGTCAGTGTTTGCCTCTAAAGAATTACATTCTGACTTACACCTGATAATTAGCAGGTGTAGATATGCACAGTTAACAGCCATATACGTGTTGCGCTTGCAGGTTTTCAAATATCACCTTATACATATAAATGTTGGTCCTGCCCCAGAATGCCCCTGGTCTGCTGCTAACCCACCCCTTTTTTATACGAGCAAATGTATTTGTGCATGTGTAACTGAGGTTTATAAAATAGCAGTTATGCGAATGTATGCGCGTATGTGCTCAATTTTATGCATGCAACTCTTTAAAATTCATTATATAATGTTTTTGTGGTCTATTTCAGTAATACTGCTCTCAGCCAGAAAGCTTGGTGTGAAATTCCTGCAAAGCAGAGGTATTCTTGGAGGAATCTTGGATTCTTTTTAACTCATGTATTTAGTTGAGAAAACGAGAGCTGGACTTCTGATAGTGGGTGCCTGCTCTTTGTTGCACGTGCTGAGGTGGAGGGCGAGTGGTTGTGTTTTCTCATGTTGTGTAGTCCAGATTCTTAGAGCTCTAGGAATGATTAGCCTTTTTCTCCAGGTGAAACATAAAAAAATGAAAAATGGTGAGAAAGAGATAAGATATTTATAGCTAAACTCCAAAATATGTGGCATATGTAGAAGCAAACTTCTAGATATAGATTAGATTTTACTGTTTGAGGGAGAAGCAACATCAAGGCATTCATCTGGATTCTCAACTTTTTAGCACTTGTTCCTTGGTTTTCTCCGTCTCCTTTTTACTTCTAGTGCATTTGGAACCAGGGCTAGGATCTAGCACTGTTGGTGTCACATATTTCCAATAGTTTACGTTCCCCTTGGTTATTGCAGAGACAGTTCTCAGCAGGGAGGTGGGGGAATCATATACCAGGTTTCCTTCCAGAACCTGGGAGGTTTCCTCCTCACAATCATAGAATCTGGGAGAACCCTGGGAGGTTTCCTTCTTGCAGTCATGGAATCTGAATTTGGGCTGTAGGTGTCCCCATGAAGGAATGATCACGACTCCTTCCCTCTACTACCTGCACAGCATCTCCATTCCCTGCCAACCCAAGAAGTGGAAGACCCAACTTGGGCATTAAACCAGGGACCTTCTGCATGGCATTGAGCCACCAGGCCAGCTCCTTCTTGTTTTTTAATCTCCAATTTATGTATGTATGTATGTATGTATTTATTTATTTATTTTATTTAGACTTGTTTCTTTTTTTTTTTTTTGTAATTTATATTTATATTAAATTATAACATTCATTTACAAATGTAATAATCAAGGCATTCAGGTAACATTTTAACCATTTGACAATTCAAATTATACTTTACACAATATATTTTATTTCCTAGTCCACATCTAGGGGTACGGGTGGAGATCCTAACTGCTGCGTGTCACTAATCTTTTTTGCAACCCTAGCTCCTTATACAATAAACATAATTTTGGAGACTTGTCCTTTAAGAAACGTTCCAAGTGAGTGGGGTCAGTAAAAATAAACTTATTATTCTGATATGTAATATGAGATTTGCAGGGAAATTTTAAGAAATAACTAGCTCCCAGATCGAGAGCCTATTTTTTTAAATTTAGAAATTGTTTCCTACGTGCTTGCGTAACACGTGAAACATCCGGAAAAATGTGAATTTTTTGCCCGCAAAATATAAAATCTTTAACTTGAAAATACTTTGAGAAGAATAAATCTTTATCTTTCCTTAAAGAAAAAGAGACCAACAAAGTGGCTCTAGTATGAATATTATCCATGGAATCCTCCAAAAAGGTGGAGACTCCAGGACTATTCAGTATGTCCATACCCCCCTCTTGAACTTGGAGCACTCTTCTATTAGGCAAATAATACAATCTTGACAGCACAGGAATTTTATCACTCTCAAAGGACAATATCTCCACTACATATTTATTAAATAATTCGATAGCTGATAACAATCTGGTTTTAGGAAAATGCAATAACCTTAGATTGAACGACCTTAGTTTGTTCTCTAATGTTTCTCTAATGTTTCAATTTGATTGTGTAGCATCAAATTATCCTTAATGAATGTGGTATTGGTATTATACATAACATTTACTTGTGGACTCAATACTGCAAGCGCTTGTTCTACCTTAATAGCCCTACTTTCTAAATCTTCAAATTTTGATCATACTTGAAGAGAGAATTCATGCACTTGTGAAACAGACTTAGATAATTTTTTATCAATTTTTGCAGATAACCTCCATACATCTAGGAGGGTAACACTTTCTGGTTCAACATTACATTCATCACCCTCATCAGTTATATCTGGTAATACCATTGAACATGGGACTAAATTATTACTAACAGTTGTTCTTACTTCTTCCATTTCATTTACCAACAACCTATTCCCTTCTGCAGTGCACCCAGTTCCTAAAAAATCTTGGGTCACTGTTAGGGGATTTTCAACAGCATTTATCATACCAATACCTTCCCTTGAAGGCTGTAAGGGAGGTTGCATGGACCTGGGACTTAGGGAAACCCCCAACTGGGAGTTTCCTTCTATATCGTCCCTAGCCATGGACTCACCCATATGTATTATATGGTCGTCCATGGGTCCGATTTTCTTTGACCCAGGGGTTGTTGGTGAGGAGGTCCAGGTCTTTGATTTGCATTTTTTTCCCATAATCCACTAATTGTACAAAAAATAAAAGAAAAAAGAAGAGAAAAAAAAGATTTACCAGGGGTGTGCCCCTTTGGCAGTGCGCCGGCGGCTGCGCGCCGCAGGGCCCGTTCTTTATGGTGTCCCGGGGCTCCTGAATATGACAACACCAAGGGGGCATGCTCTCAGGCCGCACCTCCCTTCTCCCTCGACGAGGAGTTTAAAGTTCTTTTTCTCACTCTCACCGCTCAAAGCACTTGTCTTGGGGTCCCAGCTAGCAGTCGGTTCTCCTCATTTCCCCCTAAACATGTTTCTATACCACTTTTACAAACAAAGTTTAGTCAAAACGGATTTCTTAAAGTGAATTGGATTGGATAGTGATCTTAGTGAGTCTGGTAATGTGTTCCATAGGGTTGGAACTGCTATTGAAAAGGCCCTTTTTCTTGTGATATCTAATCGTGCTTGCCGAGGTGAAAGAATGTCTAAGAGGTTTTTTGTTAATGATCTCAGATGTCTAGTGGGTTTGTAAATACGGAGTAGAGAACAGAGCCAGGTGGAAGAAGAGTTATGGATGAGTGAATGGATAATGGTAAGGATTTTGTATTGTATTCTAAATTGTATTGGTAACCAATGATAAGACTGAAGTACTGGAGTGATGTGACTTCTACTGGAAGTACCTGAAAGGATACGTGCTGTTGCATTCTGGGCTAATTGTAATGGTTGGATGGTATTATCAGGGAAATATTTCTTTATAGAAAAGATGTTGCATACATGAATGGCCTTCTATTAGGATTCAAGGAAGTACAGGATAAGTATAGAGTACCCTTTTCTGTGATGAAATCTTGGTAAATCTGAGGATCAAATGGGGTGTAAGATACTGTAACAGGAAAAGAAATTGTGTAGAGTAGGTGAGCCCTATGGTATCATAGTCTGTTTCCATGACCTGTAAGAAAGCTGTAGTCAGAAGTTCTGGAAATCTTATGTTTCTTTACACTATAAAATGGTAACTTTAAACAGTTGCATGGGCACACATTTACGTGCGTTCGTCGGCCCATGCCCAGGGACGCGGCCATTTTAAATCAGATGCACGCATGTTTTAGCCTGACTGCGTATACATGTGCATGTAATTTTAAATGTAGGCGCACCTATGCTCTGAAATGCCGCTTCTTCCGAGTCAGTGGCGGGATTTTAAAAGACGCACGCTGACGCCATTAACAGTCTTACCAGTTCGTTCCCAGTTCACCCAGGTAAGGACTAGGACTTCCAAACCCCTTAGTTTAATAGCCTCCCTTCTCTCCTGTTAGCTGCGACTCTTAAAGCCCCGCTGATCTATTTAGCTTTATTTTATTATTTTATTTTATTTTATTTAAACAGTTTTATATACCGACAACCGTTTGCACATCGTGTCGGTTTACATGTAACTTACTAACCAAAGTATATATAGGCATTGCCTTTACAAAGAACAGAGAACAATAAGATGCAGTAACAAAGCAAAGGCTAGATAAATTAGTAGGAGGGATTCAACTGGGAGTAACATAGGTTGGGAGCGGGGAGAGAGTAAAAAACAATAACAAACAAGAGAAGGTTATATACAGATATAACTTGCATGTCATCCAGAGCAGAAGTAAAGTTACACGGCAGTGGACCCCGGTGCGTGCCTGCGCCTGGAAGTATTTATGCTCTAATTTCAATGTGAAATCCAGGAACACCCATGCCCCGCTCAGACCACACCCACGCCCCATTCCTTGTTTGAAACTTTTCATTTGTGCGTGTAGCGGCCATTACGTGCATACTCGGGCGGCTTTTAAACTCCGCTTGGCAGGCATTGGCCCAACTGGCCCAGTTTTGGTATGCACCGAGCTTTTAAAATTCACCTATAAATGAACAAGATTTGTTTCTATATTATATTAGTTTCATAACTTTGCATTTTAAACATTTTAGAATTCAGTTTTGAAAGCCATTTACCCTGGTAGTGATTTACCTGAGTAAATTGTCTGAAAACTTGCCCTCCTCTGCTCAGCTGAAAGTCCATATAGGTTTCTGTAATGCTGTACTTTTAGCTGCGCTACAAAGAAGTGAGTTTTTATCAGGAGAGAAAAACACCATGCAGACTGGGTTTTCAAAAGTTTATTGCTATTTCATTCCACCACCCCCCCATACATTTTTTCC
Organism: Rhinatrema bivittatum; assembly: GCF_901001135.1. Lineage (NCBI taxonomy): Eukaryota > Metazoa > Chordata > Amphibia > Gymnophiona > Rhinatrematidae > Rhinatrema > Rhinatrema bivittatum. The sequence continues at coordinate 355,811,723 of NC_042615.1, read as the reverse complement.
ATGGCCCACACAGATAACAGGGGCAAGGGATGAGGGTGCTGTTAGAAGGCGGACCTTATACTAAGTAAGAGGCCAGTGCAATAAAATTTGCGGAAAGCGGGCGCAGACTTTTCAGCGCCCGCTTTCTTAGTGTACGCATGGCACCTGCAAGGGAACGCCATGCAATAAACCAATTAGGGGGTCGCGCTAGCAAGGAGGCGCTAGGGTCACTAGCACGACCTTAGCGCCTCCTTCGTAACGCAACCCCACGGTTACCGGCAGTCTGCCGGTTATGAACACCGATGCCAATAAACTCGGTGTCGGTTTTCATTACTGCAGCCAGCTGGTTATGAAAACCGATGCCGAGCATTTCGGCGTCGGTCTTCAAAGCGGCCAGCAGAGGTTTGTTTTTCTTTTCTTTTAACTTTAAAAAAAGTACAGAAAAGCAGTTTTTTCTGCTTTTCTGTACTTCTTTTCAATGCGCTCAGCTATTAACGCCAGCTCCAGGCAGGCGTTAATATCTGAGCGATAAATGTGCGTCTGAGATGCACATATATTTTTTTGCATTTGGAGTGAATGAGTAATTTGCATGTGATGAGCGCTAACTCATTCACTCCGTGTTGGACGAACGTTAAATAGGCACTAATCCCCCTTTAGCATTAGGGGGTGGATTAGCGCCTATTTAACCCGGGTCGGACAGTGCCTCCTTAATTTATATGGTCACCATTGAACATGCTGGCTGTTCTTTGGAGTAGCTGCTAACAAACCAGATACTTTGAAAACAAAATGACCCCGTCTTGGGACAGATGTAGTGTAGTAATACCTTTTTGGCTCTAACATAATTAAAATGAATGGTTTCAGCTGCCAAAACCACAACAGTGCTTTGCTTTGCAGTGTCTGTAATCTTGCTTTGAGCTGATGCAAATACAGTACATATGTTCTACATATGTATTGGAGAGCTCAGCCTTGCAACTCTTATAGAATTTGTGAAATAATAATAATAATAAAAAGAACCAAGGACAGGCTCATGCTTCACAGAGATATATAATTTAGTCAGCTTGGAAATGTTTTCATGATGGCTTCAGTTTTCTCTACATTTCTGACCACCTGCCTCTAATTTCAATTGAGTGGTTATAACTTTTTTGAATTTACTGTTTTAATCAGTTAATTAGGTCTACTGTGCGGAACAAGACTAATACACTCCATTTAGCCCAATCAAAGGCACACTGTTTTGTTGTCTTTTCAGACATCCATTAATGAATTACAATCCTCTGACTGAATTGTTTCGTTGTAAAGGTTTAAAATTAAAGATGGAACGTTCTGCATGAAATTTGTTTCTCAATGTTTTTTCTACAGACAATACAGCTTGAATTGATTTCTGTTGAAAGCTTTTAGTTATATATACGCTATATTACAAGAGCAGTCTGGAGTGAGATGCTGGGGAAAATAAAATCTGTAAACTTTTATTAGAGTCTGCTCAGCATTAGACTAAGCAAGGTTTGCAATGTGTTTGGAAATAATGGTGCAGTCCACTGGCCCTTTAAGGCATTCTTGAAGTGTTGCTCAGCACTGCATATATATCTGGCCTAGCTGTTCTACCCCAGCTGTCTGCTTCATCCAGGATTAGGAAGCTCAATTCACTCTGGGTAAAGGGAAAAGATTTATTTTTCCTCTCCTTTACTATAGGAGAACACAGTGGTGAGAAGGCAAAAGGGGGCAGAGAAGTAAACTTAAGTCAGTTGCTAGATTCATTGTACCTGTCACAATATTTGCTAACAGACTGCAGCTTCCTGGCTGAACCTTCCCGCTTGCTCTATTTTATTTTTTTTTTGTTTCTTTGAGTATAAGCCCTGCTGTCTTCTGCTTTATTTGCTGGATGTTGGGACACAAATGCTCGCCTACATAATTTCTCCATGTGATCTTACAATTCATCAGGGCACTTGGCAAATATTTGCATAGATAGAAGTGCTGAATACTTAGTATTGGTTTCAAGTCTTGGCATTCTACTACTACTACTACTACTACTACTACTACTACTTAACATTTCTATAGCGCTACTCGACACATGCAGCACAGTTTCAAAACACAATAAAGACAGTCCCTGCGCGATAGAGCTTACAATCTAATAAAACAAACTTACAGGACAAGAGACTTGGAGCTTTTCATAAAGCAAGACAATAGTTAAAAAAAAAAGAAAAGAAAGTTAATGAGGGTAAAAGCAAACATTCAGGACTAAGATCTAAAAGCAGTGTTAGAACCCACAGCCCCTGGGTGCTGCCTCCCAATTGTCAAACTCGCCAGCTTCCACATCTGGACAGAATGCCACCATTACATGCTGACAGAAGGACATCATTAACATGCGCCCATGCTCAAGTATGTGCAAAATATAGCGCTTGGGAGGGAATCAGCAGGATTTGCATCTTGATGATGTCACCCATCTTCGACATTTTAAGCCCACTCCTCTTGGTGCTCTTTGTCTCGGCAACAGGTTTCTTGCCCCTCAGCATGTGTTGCTATTCTATCTGCCTGATTTTCTTGTCTCCTGCTCTGCCAATGTTCCCGAGTTCCTGTTCCTGACTGTGTTACTGTGACCCGGTTTTCTCCCTCATTCCTGTCTTGGCTCCTGACTTTTTCCATTTCTGCCCTGGCTCTTGTCTCTCTTTGTTTCCCTTGGCTTGATTCCCTGGACTGATCTCAGGTTGGCTCTGACCCTCCTGATCCCTTCTTGGACCTGACCCTCTGCTTTGGACCCAACCTTCGCTGTCTGCTGCCTGCCTCGATTTCTACTTGGTTTTGGACTCTAAAACTCCCGACTACACCAGGGACCCTCATAAGACCTGCTAGCCAATCAAATCCAAGGGCTGAACTTATGGGGGAGATGGTTGTTATAAGTGGTCCTGCCTCAGGGTGCGTCCGCCTGCTGCTAGCGTGGGTCAGTCAGGCGTTTTGTCCGTTCACACCAGTGACTTTGCAGCACAAGGGTCTACGTTACCTAATAAACAGCTTAAAAAAAAGGTGCATCTTTAGATAGGATTTAAACACAGCAAGAGAGGTAGCATGATACACCAGTTCAGGAAGACTGTCCCAAGCACATGGCGCAGCCAAGTGGAAAGCATGGAGTTGAGAATTGGCAGTAAAGGAAAAGGGCACAGACAGCATTGACTTGTCTGATGAGCAGAGTGCATGTAGAGAGAGGGGAGAGGTAGGGAGGTGCTGCAGAATGAAGCCATTTGTAAGTGAGAAAGAGGAGCTTGAACTGTATGCGGGAGCAGATAGGGAGCCAATGCAGTGACTTGAGGGCAGAACCTACAAAGTTATCCTCAACAACAAGGAATTAAAACAATTTCCCCTTTCACACGGCATCCCTCAAGGATCATCACTCTCCTCCACCCTTTTCAACATCTACATGCTCCCTCTATGCAAACTCCTCACTGACCTGGGCCTCCAATACTTTGTCTACGCCGATGATGTCCAGATCCTTATCCCTACGAAAGAAAACATACAGAGCACCCTTCTACAATGGAGCTCCATCATAACCCAAATACAAAAACTCCTATCCCAAATAGCATTCACCCTTAACCATGCAAAAACAGAAGTCTTACACATCTTTAACAAACCCCCAGCATGGAATATTCAAGACGGCCCCTCCATGCAGAGCATGAGCCATCTCGTTACAACTACAAGAAACCTAGGCATCACCTTAGACTCCCAGCTCAACCTGAAAACCTACATCAACACTATAATAAAAGAAAGCTACTTCAAACTACAAGTCCTCAAAAAAATCAAACCACTACTACTCATTCAAGATTATCGATCTGTACTCCAAGCCCTCATCTTCTCCAAACTCGACTATTGTAACTCCATCCTCCTTGGGCTCCCAACCTCCACCCTCAAGCCTCTCCAACTACTCCAAAATATGGCAGCCAGATCCCTCACAAACAGCAAACGCTCCACACACATCACCACCATACTAAAAGACGTCCACTGGCTCCCCATAACACACAGAATTAAATATAAAGCCCTTACCCTAATGCACAAGTCCCTCAACAACAAAAAGACAGACTGGCTAAGGGACACCCTTCATCCATACACCTCCCAAAGAAACCTACGATTCAATAACACCGGATTACTTTCCATCCTATCCAGCAAACAGGCCCACCTCATCTCAATGCGAGATCAAGAAATTTCATTAGCAGGCCTCGCACTATGGAACAAACTACCAGCAAATCTCAGAATGGACCTCATCACAGAACTTCAAGAAATCACTAAAAACATGGCTATTCCAAAATGCCTACCCAGCTAGCAATTAACCCCATGTCATCCCCAACAACTAATACCAAACTGAACTCTAACCCCGCACATAACCCACAATTAGAACTCTCAATAGTCAAATCAACATAAGCTGTTATATTGTTAAAAAAACAAATTGCCTTTACTTTACAATGTCATAATTTTATACGTTACAAAACCTTACTTCGCTGTAACTTTACAATGTCTCAATGTAAAGATAATATGACCTGTTATCACACTATCTCACTAAATATTATGTAAACCAATGTGATACTCTTGGGTGAATGTCGGTATATAAAAACATAGAAACATAGAAATGATGGCAGAAGAAGACCAAACGGCCCATCCAGTCTGTCCAGCAAGCTATGCACTTTTTTTTTCTTCTTACTTGTTACGCTTGGCTCTTAGTACCTTTTAGTTTTATTTCCCTTCCACCCCACCGTTAATGTAGAGAGCAGTGTTGGAACTGCATCTAATTGAATATGTAGCTTAGTTAGGGGTAGTAACCGCCTCAATAAACAAGCCACACCCATGCTTTTGTGTACTCGACTATTTAATTTAGTCCTTGTTGGTTGTTGTCTATATATATAGATACTCTTTTCTACATTGCCCCTGCCGTTGAAGCAGAGAGCTATGCTGGCTATGCGTTGAAGGTGACGTAACAAACTTTCTCCCCTGCCATTGAAGCAGAGAGCTATGCTGGCTATGCGTTGAAAGTGAAGTAACAGACTTTCTCCCCTGCCATTGAAGCAGAGAGCTATGCGTTGAAAGTGAAGTATCAGACTTTCTCTCCTGCCGTTGAAGCAGAGAGCTATGCTGGCTATGCTTTGAAAGTGAAGTAACAGACTTTCTCTCCTGCATTGAAGGTGACGTAACAGACTTTCTCCCCTACCGTTGAAGCAGAGAGCTATGCTGGCTATGCGTTGAAAGTCAAGTAACAGACTTTCTCTCCTGCCGTTGAAGCAGAGAGCTATGCTGGCTATGCGTTGAAAGTGAAGTAACAGACTTTCTCTCCTGCCGTTGAAGCAGAGAGCTATGCATTGAAAGTGAAGTAACAGACTTTCTCTCCTGCCGTTGAAGCAGAGAGCTATGCTGGCTATGCTTTGAAAGTGAAGTAACAGACTTTCTCTCCTGCATTGAAGGTGACGTAACAGACTTTCTCCCCTACCGTTGAAGCAGAGAGCTATGCTGGCTATGCGTTGAAAGTCAAGTAACAGACTTTCTCTCCTGCCGTTGAAGCAGAGAGCTATGCTGGCTATGCTTTGAAAGTGAAGTAACAGACTTTCTCTCCTGCCGTTGAAGCAGAGAGCTATGCATTGAAAGTGAAGTAACAGACTTTCTCCCCTGCTGTTGAAGCAGAGAGCTATGCTGGCTATGCGTTGAAAGTGAAGTATCAGACCTTCTCCCCTGCCGTTGAAGCAGAGAGCTATGCTAGATATGCATTGAAAGTAAAGTATCAGGCTTATTTGGTTTGGGGGTAGTAACCGCCGTAACAAGCAAGCTACACCCCGCTTTTTTATGAATGCAAATCCTTCTTTTTTTTTTCCACATTTCCTCTTACCGTTGAAGCTTAGAGCAATGTTGGAGTCGCATTAACCGTGTATAGGTATAGGGGCGGATTTTCAGAGCCCTGCTCGCGTAAATCCGCCCAAAACCGGGCGGATTTAGGCGAGCAGGGCCCTGCGCGCCGGTAAGCCTATTTTACATAGGCCTACCGGCGCGCGCAGACCCCGGGACTCGCGTACGTCCCGGGGTTTTCGGAGGGGGGCGTGTCGGGGGCGTGTCGGGGGGGCGGGCCCGGTCGACGCGGCGTGTCGGGGGCGTGTCGGCCGCGTTTTGGGGGCGGGTACGGGGCGTGGCTACGGCCCGGGGGCGTGGCCGCGCCCTCCGTACCCGCCCCCAGGTCGCGGCCCGGCGCGCAGCAGGCCCGCTGGCGCGCGGGGATTTACGTCTCCCTCCGGGAGGCGTAAATCCCCCGACAAAGGTAAGGGGGGGGGTGTAGACAGGGCCGGGTGGGTGGGTTAGGTAGGGGAAGGGAGGGTAAGGTGAGGGGAGGGCAAAGGAAAGTTCCCTCCGAGGCCGCTCCGATTTCGGAGCGGCCTTGGAGGGAACGGGGGGAGGCAGCGCGGCTCGGCGCGCGCAGGCTATACAAAATCGATAGCCTTGCGCGCGCCGATCCAGGATTTTAGTGGATACGCGCGGCTCCGCGCGTATCTACTAAAATCCAGCGTACTTTTGCTTGAGTCTGATGCGCAAGCAAAAGTAGGCTGTTCGCGCGCCTCTTAAAATCTACCCCATATTGAATAAGAGTATTATCTCCAGATAGTAGCCTTCATTCCCGCGAGCCACCCCCTCTTCATTCACGTCCTCTAGACTTGATGGATCCACAGTGTTTATCCCACGCCCCTTTGAAGTCCTTCACAGTTCTGGTCTTCACCACTTCCTCCGGAAGGGCATTCTAGGCATCCACCACCCTCTCCGTGAAGAAATACTTCCTGACATTGGTTCTGAGTCTTCCTCCCTGGAGCTTCAGCTCGTGACCCCTGGTTCTGCTGATTTTTTTTTTTGACGGAAAAGGTTTGTCGTTGTCTTTGGATCGTTAAAACCTTTCAAGTATCTGAAAGTTTGAATAAATTTTGTGCTAAGGAAAGAGAATGGGGATACAAACAAAAGGAAAGTGGCAATTGTCAAGGGAGTCTCTTCCCTCTTGTATAGTGATGCTGCCCACTGAGGCTTCATTCCTAGAAAAACAATTTTCAATGATCAACACAAAAATAAAAAAATGAACACAGGACTTTGTGCTACAGCTTCTCCTAGTGCTAGGCTTGGATGAGAGGCACTTTCTAGAGCAGCGGTTCTCAACCGGTGTGTCGCGACACACAAGTGTGTCGCCAAGCACCGGCAGGTGTGTCGCGGCTCCCGGTGCCCCACTGCCCCGCTTGTGCTTCCTTTCTCCCCAGGGGCAGGACTGAAGAGTGGAAAGATGCTGCGCACTACCGCCGACTGAAGACTGGCGAGACCTGCGCGCCGCCGGCGGGGCCGAAGAAGGAAGCGCCGCTGCGCGCCGCCGGCGGGGCCGAAGAAGGAAGCGCCGCTGCGCGCCGCCGGCGGGGCCGAAGAAGGAAGTGACGCTGCGTGCCACCGCCGACTGAAGACTGGCGAGACCTGTGCACCGCCGGCGGGGCCAAAGAATGGAGATGCTGCGCGCCGCCACCAGCAGCTGAAGAGTGATCTGTGCGCCACCGCCGGAGGCGGTTGGAGAGACGTTGCACGCCGCCGGAGGTCAGGCCAGCAGCGACTGATAAGCGGAGGCCAGGCATATTGGGCCAAACAATGAGAAGAGGCTCCATGTGAGCTTGTGTGTGTGTGTGTGGTAGATTGGGTGCATGAGTGGCAGCTTTGTGTGTATGTGGTAGAATGTGTGCATGAGTGGCAGCTTTGTGTGTGTATGTGTGTGTGGTAGAATGGGTGCAGGAGTGGCAGCTTTGTGTGTGTGTGTGTGTATGTGGTAGAATGGGTGCAGGAGTGGCAGCTTTGTGTGTGTGTGGTAGAATGGGTGCATGAGTGTGTGTGTGGTAGAATGGGTGCCTGGGTGCATGAATGGCAGCTGTGTTTGTGTGTGTGTGGTAGATTGGGTGCATGAGTGGCAGCTTTGTGTGTGTGTGTGTGTGGTAGAATGGGTGCAGGAGTGGCAGCTTTGTGTGTGTGGTAGAATGGGTGCAGGAGTGGCAGCTTTGGGTGTGTGTGTGTGGTAGAATGGGTGGGTGCGTGTGTGTGTGTGTGTGGTAGAATGGGTGCCTGGGTGCATGAATGAGAGCTTGTGTGTGTGCGTGGTACAATCGGTGCATGAGTGGCAGCTTTGTGTGTATATGTGGTAAAATGGTACCTGGGTGCATGAATGAGAGCTTGTGTGTGTGCGTGGTACAATCGGTGCATGAGTGGCAGCTTTGTGTGTATATGTGGTAAAATGGTACCTGGGTGCATGAATGAGAGCTTGTGTGTGTGCGTGGTACAATCGGTGCATGAGTGGCAGCTTTGTGTGTATATGTGGTAAAATGGTACCTGGGTGCATGAGTGAGAGCTTGTGTGTGTGGTACAATGGGTGCATGAGTGGCAGCTTTGTGTGTGTTTGGTACAATGGGTGCATGAGTGGCAGCTTTGTGTGTGTGTGTGATAGAATGGGTGCCTGAGTGTGTGAGTGGCAGTTTTGTGTGAGTGTGGTAGAATGGGTGCCTGGGTGTGTGAGTGACAGCTTTGTGTGTGTGTGGTGGAATGGGAGCAAGAGCATTTGTGTGTGATTGAGAGCTTCTATGTAAGTGACAGAGCATGTGTGTGATTGAGAGAGAGACTGTCAGAGGTGATGTGTTTCTGTGAGAGCGAGACAGAGATTGGTCAGCGAAGTGATTGGTGTGTGTGAAAGAGAGACAGAGACTAGTCAGGGAGGTGACTGGGTCTGTGTGAGAGAGACAGAGACTGGTCAGGGAGGTGACTGGTGTCTGTGTGAGGAAGAGATTCTAGTTAGGGAGGTGACTGGTCTGTGTGAGAGAGACAGAGACTGGTCAGGGAGGTGACTAGGTCTGTGTGAGAGAGACAGAGACTGGTCAGGGAGGTGACTGGTGTCTGTGTGAGGAAGAGATACTAGTTAAGGAGGTGACTGGTCTGTGTGAGAGAGACAGAGACTGGTCAGGGAGGTGACTGGTGTCTGTGTGAGGAAGAGATACTAGTTAGGGAGGTGATTGGTGTCTGTGTGAGAGAGACAGCGACTGGTCAGGGAGGTGACTGGTGTCTGTGTGAGGAAGAGATACTAGTTAGGGAGGTGATTGGTGTCTGTGTGAGAGAGACAGCGACTGGTCAGGGAGGTGACTGGTGTGAGTGTGAGGAAGAGATACTAGTTAGGGAGGTGACTGGTCTGTGTGAGACAGGTTGTGACTGGTTGTGGGCCCTAAGGAAGAGGACTGTGAGGTCAGAGCTTCAGCAGCCACTGCTGCTTCTGATGAGTGCCTTTGGCCTTGGCCTGCAAGGAAAAGGAGAGGAGAGTTGCTGGAGAGGGTAAGTAAAAGTGGCTTTTTAAGCTTATTTTTCTTGATTGACTGCCATTTTAATTATTGGGTATTATGGGATGTGTCTGCTGTTTTGAAATATTTTATTGATATTTGGACAATGTGTAATCATTTTTATGAGTTTTTAATTGTTGGATGTTATTTTGTTCATCAGCTATTTTATAACATTTATTAGTATAGTTTTACAATTGTTTCTAAGTGGGTTTCTATCTATAGCAGCTTGGCTTGCTCCGTTTTCCTAATAGTAGGTGTGTTAGTGTTTAAGGCCTGGTTAAATATTTGTAGTAGTAAATTATTGTCTTTTCATAAGGTCGGGGTATTGTGCCTGCCAGTAGAGAGTTTGTTTTGCTTTTACTGAGATGTCATCAGAACCAGAATATCTTTTTTGTATGGTGAGTTGTATGGGTAATGCCCTATTTCTGCTTTGCACCCATTTTTGGGGGTCGAGGGGGTTCCTGAGGATGCAGAATGTATATTTACATTTTGCCCCGTGACGGTCACATGTTCAGTGTGTCACACATGTGAGAACCATCTGTCAGGTGTGTCCCGGCCGAAAAAAGGTTGAGAACCACTGTTCTAGAGTATTGCGAAGGGTGTATGCCTGGTAAAGTGGTGGTTGGTGACTCTCTTCTGAGGATTAAAGAGGCGTTCATCTTCCAACCACACATGTTCTCTGCCAGGTGCCAAGGACCAAAACATCACAGATAGATTGCTGTAATCATTGTCTACTGACTATTATCCAGTGCTGTTCATATGTGTTGGCACAAATGATTCTGCTAAGAATCTCCTGGATCATATCAAAAGAGGCTTAATAGCTCTGGGATAGAGGTTGAAGCAGATAGGTGCACAGTTGGTTTTCTTCTAAGTTCTCCTAGTTGAAAATTTTAAAGGTCTAAGCAGAAAAACTTGCATTCTGGAGGTGAATGAATGGCTGCATAGATGGTTTCGATGAAAGCACTTCAGCTTCCTGGACCATGAGATGGCTGAGCAGAGATGGTGTCCATTTATTGAAGAAGGGATGAATTATCTTCAAAAACAGTCTGGCAAACCTACTGAGGAGGGTTTTAAACTTGGATCATCGGAGATGAATGAACAAAGTTTTCAGGGATGAATGAACAAAGTCCTCAGGTAAGTAAAACATTAAATACTTGTATAGAAATGGGAAAAAAGACATCTGGAAAGCTATGTACGCTATGCTCATAGGGGTAGATTTTAAAAGAAGTGCGCGCAGCCTACATGTGCGTGCGCTACCCGGCACGTGCACAAGTATGCCCGATTTTATAATATGCGCACGCAGGCACGCACATGTTATAAAATCCGGGGTTGGTGCGCGCAAGGGGGTGCACAATTGTGCACCTTGCGTGCACTGAGCCGTGCTGCCTTCTTCCGTTTCCCTCCCAAGCCGCTTCAAAATCAGAGTGGCCTGGGAAGGAACTTCCCTTCCCTTCCCCCTAACCTAACCTTCCTACCCCTTCCCCTAACCTTCCCCCCCAGCCCTACTCTAACCCCCCCATAATCTTGTCTTACTTTTTGCGCCTGCCAGCACATGATCCTCCAACACAGAGGCAATGGCCACTATGTCATAGGCCTCTGGCCCCGCCCACGCTCTGCCCCTGGATCGCCCTGCCCCACCCCCGGACCACCCCTTTTGTAAAGCCCCGGGACTTTCACGCGTCCCGAGGCTTTACGCGCATCGCCAGGCCTTTTTAAAATAGGCCTGGCACGCGTAAGGCCTCCGGATTTACGTGCTTAATCTTTTTAAAATCCGGCCCATAGTGTGGAAAATAAAGTCTCAGATCTAGAGGTAGTCATGGAAGAGGCTGGCTTGGATATAGTGGCTGTCACAGAGTCTTGGTACACAGAAGACCATGACTGAGATATAGTTATACTGGGCTACAACCTTTTCAGGAAAGACAGAGTAGGAAAAATGGCACTAAGGGTTAAACTGGAAAAAGGAAATGGAATATCTATTTATATTGAAGTAATATACATGCCTCCATTACAGATAGAAGAAATGGATAGAGATTTAATGGAGGAAATTCACAAAATTGCAATGAAAGGGGAAGTGTTATTGCTAGGGATTTCAATCTGCCAGATGTTGATAGGAACATCCCAGCTCCAGTGACTTTCAGAGCTAGGGAGATCCTGAATTCTCTCTAGGAAGAAATGTTCCGTCAGTTGTTAATGGAACACACACAGAAGGGGGCAATAGTAGAGGTGGTGCTTACCAATGGGACAATGTTTTTTATGTTGCAGTAGACGATCGTCTGGGATCGCCAATGAGTGATGCGACATGGCCGCATTTCGAAGGTTTTTCTTCCTCGGGGCCCGGTGGATTAGGCAAATAAATGTCAAACAGACATTACTGCTGTGGCCAAGTCGGGTCACTCTTTGATGATGGCTGGTTCAATTACATGTTTTTGATACATAGGAAAATGTTGTTTTTAAATAATTTTACAAAAATATAAACACATTAAAAAAAATGTGTGATTTAAATATTGGACTGTTGGGTGCGCAAGGTGGATTTGATGATTAAAAACTGGCACCCGAACTCTGGTTGAGTCAGAGGTTGCCTTATATGAAATTTCCACCCTCCACCTATAATTATATTCGTTGGAGTAATGTTGGACTCAAGGGTTTTTGAGCAGTAATTATTCCTGGGAGTGATTAGTTAGTTTCTTTCTCTATAACATCACCAAAATCTCTCCCATCCTTTCTAAACACATTATCAGAACTCTTAGCCACTCTCTAATTGCCTCCTGATTATACTATAGCAACCTGTTCCTCACAGGTCTCCCAGTGAGTAATTTCTCTCCACTACAATCTATCCTACATTTAGCTGTGTGACTTATCTTTCACCAAAGTCACTACACTCATATTACCCCTCTTCTCAAGTCACTGTTTTGGCTCCCTATCTGCTCCCACATACAGTTCAAGCTCCTCTTACTCACCTAGAAGTGCCTTCCCTCTGCAGCTCCTCACTACCTCTCCTCTCTTATCTTTCTCTATACCCCTGCTTGTTTACTCCGCTGATCAGACAAGTCGCTCCTATCTATGCCCTTCTCTACCCCTAATATCGGACTCTGTGGTTGCACCATGTGCTTGGAACAGACTTCCTGAGCTGGTGTGTCATGTTCCTTTTCTCACCTTGTTTAAATCCCATCTAAAAACCCAACTTTTTTGAGGCTGCTTTTAAATATTAAGCTTGATTGTCCACCTTCAGCCTCATTAATGAACTAATTTTAACCATTGTCTTACTATATGAAGCTCTCTCTTAACCTGTATGTGTCTTGATTAGATTGTAACCTCTATTGAGCAGGGATTGTCTCGTATATGTTGCTTGTTCAGTGCTGCATACATTGAGTAACACTATAGAAATGTTAAATAGTAGTAGCAGTAGATGGTTGATTTGGAGCACCTTCCCTGACCTTAGGGTGGTTCCTTGTCTTTCAGAGGATAAGAATTTTGTGCATTTTTTTATATTGACCAGCTCCTGGCTGGTAGAGTTGTACCCCTTCTTCAACAGACTGGATTTTTATTATGGTGTGTCGCTACGGACAGTTCAGAGTGGAGTCCCATGACCACACAGAAGAGACTCCTCCTTGACCTGTTTGCTCTAAAGAAGGAATCTTTGTGAGAATATTTTATGCAAGTGGATAATTGTTACTGATGAACTTTTTCCTACCCTTCTAGGGAAGGTTATAACAGTTATTGATTCAGATTTAAGGAAGAGAGGACCAAAGAGGAGTATCATGAACAAAGAAACTGTTGGTTTTGTAGCGTGCATTTTTCTCCTGCTATTTATGTTTTCGCCATGCTGGTGTAGATTTTTATTTTTAAAGTGAAGTAAAATTTGTCTCCATTTTTGCTGAGCATCGGAATCGGAGAGATGACTGTTTATTCGAACTACATTTTACTGGAAAGTGCTTCTCATGTGAGTACCTGAGAGAATGTGTAATCAAACAGCGGCTGGTGGATCTTTGGGCTTCCCCACCATCACACTTAGGGCCTAGGAAGTTAATTTCCCCCCCTCCCCCTCCGGTGGAACCCCGGCACACCAGTGACCATGTGAAGTTGTTTGAGATGTACGAGCAAATTAGAGGCTGCGACATTCAGCACTGGCCCTGGGGCTGTGTGACCCCTTATTTCAGCCATCCATGAGAAGAGAGGGTTACACCTAATTGACAAAAAAAAAAAAAAAAAAAGCACTAAATGCAATGAAATATAGTCCCAGGATCAGAAGTCCTACACATAATGTACCTGTGAAAATACTTTCAGTATCTGAAGTTATCCTTAATCCTACCTGGCAATGTGTGGCAACCATACACTGCACATTGTTCACTAGAAAAGCAGGGTGATAGAAACCAGTGCCTGTGCAGCAGTGTAGGCCTTAGCATTCTGGAGTTGCACATGAATTTTCTCATCAATTTGTAAAATGCCCAAAAAAAAAAAAAGCACCCCAAAACATAAAGGCAGGGAGAAGTATGCTGAGCAAGTGTCCAACACTGATGAGATGTGCAGAATTAGCTAATATATTCTAGGAAGTTTATGGCCCGAGCAAATAGTATATGTGTTAGCAAACTCCACGTGGAAGAACAATTAAATAACTGAGACCTAAGTTAGTCCCCAAATTACTATTCCTTTTAGGAAAAAAATGGTTCTACTACTTATACTGAACATAGGTACTGGCACAGAGAACAGAAAATATAAACTGTTATATACAACCTTCTCCCCCCCTGCCCCCTTCCCCAGCCCCTCATTTGACTCCCCTCCACAAATACCAGGTGTAAAAGTACATGGTTGCTTTTAGCAGACATTTAATGTACAGGTGTAAGTGAGGAAGGTTAAGGACATGCATTGTTTCCCTTTGACAGCAGACTATAATGCATATGGCCTGAAAGCTGAAGCCTTCAAAGCTATGTACATAGGCAATTTGCATAAACATCCATACAATAGCTGTTGTGAGATTACAGGGTAAGTGTCAAAGCATTTTTCCCAGGTAAATTGTTGTTTACCTCCAGTACAAGGCAGTTAACAATTTCCTTCATCACTATGATTAAAAATTCCCACGCTATTTGACAGTATGGGTACGTTTCTGTGCTGGGAAAAGCCTCATACTTCATCCCGGTTGCAAATTTTGTGGAGTCTATTGTTCCTGCAGTACTTTTTCAACAGCGAACTCCAGAGAGAGTGTTTCTTCATTAATGTGTTTGCAGCCTTACAGGGACAAAGGTGCTTATAGCATAAAAGTATAACATAAGGCATAAAAGAACCAGTATAATATATTAGCACTTACTCCCTAGAGCCGAGACTTCTTGGCAGTCTGCTCAGTCAAGCCAGACTCCTTTTACTGAACGAGGTGGTATTTCTCATTTAAGTCCTCTGGGTTCTGGTCTATCCTGAACTTCCTGTAAGAAACAAAATGTTGGGTATGTCTATTAAAGACTGTGGGGTCTTACTGAACAAAGTGCAGTATCCCTGCCCCCCTCCTCCCACATGGCCTTCATATTCTAATGGGCAGCTAAATAAGAGACTGGATAGCAACAGGGATGTGAGCATGCAGTGTCTCACCAGCCCCATATTGCCATGTAGCAATACCACTGCTACTAGCGTTAGAGCTACCACAAACCCAAGCTGAAGGTTTGGGAAACACTTGATACCCAGGAATTGCAGAGCCAATGGGAAATTTTCCCTGTGTGTCCACAAGCACATTTTCAAAGGAAACATTACCATGAAATTTCCCTTTAAAATGGGATGGACAAGCTGTGGACTTTGTCTCTGTTTGGCCCAGGAGCAAGATCAGTGCCTAAAACCACACATGGGATTTTGATAGCGCAAGTTGTTTTGCCTGAAATGGGGGAGGGAAATTATGAGACACCCCCCCCCCCCAGGACAAGCCCCCTCCTTAATCCTACCTGGCAATGTGTGGCAACCATACACTGCACATTGTTGACTAGAAAAGCAGGGTGATGGAAAAGTACAGCCATACAAACACCATCGAATGACCTCTTTTGGTACCTTCCAGCTTCTTATTGGGCAATAATATTTAAGAACATAAGCTATGCCATACTAGGTCAGACCAAGGGTCCATCAAGCCCAGTATCCTGTGTCCAACAGTGGCCAATCCAGGCCACAAGTACCTGGCAAGTACCTAAAGTTTAAGGGGTTGATTTTCAAAGCAGCACATATCGTCCATGTGTGCGTGATTCCCGGCGCATGCACATGGATGCACCGATTTTATAACATGCACACACCGGTGCATGTTATAAAATGTGATGGCCGGCACACACTGGGGGGCTGAATTTCCATGAATATGAATAGTGACACAATCAGGCCTCCCCCAGTTCCCTCCCAGTCCAATCCAGTAACGGAGCGGACTGGGAGGGAACTTCCCTACCCCCATGCCTAACCTTCCTTCCCTTTCCCTTCACCACTCGACCCCTAACCCCTACCTATCTACCCCCAATTTTTTTTATTTTTCTACTTACTGCTCCTCTGGAGCAGAAGTATTTTCCATGCACCGGCAGCTGGCCGGCGCGTGCTTCCCTGGGACAGCGGCTAATGGCAACTGTCCCAGCCAGTCCCTGCCCTGCCCTGCCCTGCCCCTCCCCGCCCAGACCATGCTGCCTGGCCCGCCCCTTTGGAGACGCCCAGTACTTCTGCGCGTAACAGGGGTTACGCACGTGACAGGCCCTGTTGTGTAATGCACATGTTGGGGCGGATTTTAAAAGTCCTGCGCGCGTAAATCCTTCCCGATTTATGAGCACAGGGCTCTTGCGCGCCGGCATGCCTATTTTGCATAGGCCGCCGGCGCGCGCAGAGCCCCAGGACGCGCGTAAGTCCCGGGGCTTTGTAAAAGGGGCGGGGAGGGGGCGTGTCGGGGGGCGTTCCCAAAAAGACATGGCGTTTCAGGGGCGGGCCCCGGCGTTTCGGGGGCGGGCACGGGAGCATGGTCGAGGCCTCCGGACCAGCCCCCGGGTCGGGTGACGGCGTGCCAGCGCGCCAGCAGCCTGCTGGTGCGCGCAGATTTACGCCTGCTTTTAGCAGGCGTAAATCTGCCAACAAAGGTAAGGGGGGGGGGGGGTTTAGATAGGGCCGGGGGCATGGGTTAGGTAGGGGAAGGGAGGGGAAGGTGGGGGGAGGGCGAAGGAAAGTTCCCTCCGAGGCCGCTCTGAAATCGGAGCGGCCTCGGAGGGAACAGGCAGCGAGCGCTGGGCTCGGCGCGCGCAGGTTGCACAAATGTGCACCCCTTGTGCGCGCCAACCCCGGATTTTATAAGATACGCGTGGCTACGCGCGTATCTTATAAAAAAGTACGCGATTGTGCAATTTTTTAAAATCTACCCCATTGTGCGCAAGGCCCAGCTGTGTGCGTAAACCCTGATTTTTATGCGCTCGGGCCTTTGAAAATTTGGGCTTAAATGGATAGATCCCAAGCTACTTATCCTTATTGATTAATAGCAGTTTATGGACTTCTTCTCTAGGAACTTATCCAAACCTTTTTAAACCCAGTTATACTAAATGTCATAACCACATCCTCTGGCAATGAATTCCAGAGCTTAATTATGCGCTAAATGAAAAATAATTTTCTCTGATTTGTTTTAAATGAGCTAATTGCTAACTTAATGGAGTGCCACCTAGACCTTGTATTAACCGAAAGAGTAAACAACTGATTCACATTTACCCATTCAAATCCTTTCATGATTTTGTTGACCTCTATCATATCCCCTGTCAGCCGTCTTTTCTCCAAGCTAAATAGCCCTAACCTCTTTAGCCTTTCCTCATAGGGGAGCCATTCCATCCCCTTGAAAACCTTTCCTCCTTCTCCTCTGCTCCTTCACTTGGCTAACTCTTTTTTTTTTCTTGCAGTAGCTTCTGGGTATCCTTACTTGATCCAGGCACTCAGCCCTTCAACTTCTGCCCTCTTTCTTCTGCCGCTCTTCCCCTGCTGGACTGCCTTGTGCTTAGAATTCATCCTGCTGACAGAGCACCTTTTTCCACCATCACTTCTGTTACTGGTGCAGTTGAGCCTCTTCACTTTCTTCCAGTCCTCTCATTCCCACCATGCTGGACTGCCTCATTCTTTCCATAGTGCCTCCTCCAAAGCCACTTGCTCTCTCCCGATTTTCCTATTTTGCCATACATCTTCATCGCTTGCTTTCTTTTCTCCCATTGCTGCTGCTGGACTGCTTTGCTCTCTTCATGGCTCCCCCCCCCCCCCCTTCCCTCAGATTGTCTTCCTCTGTTCCCTTGGTACTTGGGTTTCCCATAAATTCAGCCCAGTGGTGGCAGCTGCAGCTGAAAACTGCGGAAGGATTTAGAAGGAGGTGCAGTGCTGAAGAAAGCTGGTAATAGGGGGCAAAAGAAGGAGGAACACTAGCATGGTGAAGGAAGAAGTTGGGAAAAAAGGGAGCATATTGTGACCTCACAACTCTTTTTTCCATCCCATGTGGCTATGTAGAGTGCGCGTGCTGCATTAAGTGTGTGCATACTTCTACACAGTGTCCCTTTCAGCAAGCATCAGGCGAGCATTGACAGAGTCTTATATGAATCTTCTCAGGTTGAAGATTTTGAAAACTAGGAATCTGCATGGAGAATTTGGCCAGATTTCAGTGATCTTTCAGGGTTTGTAACTATGTACATTTTTGTTTCTAGAATATGTCTTATGTTTCACTTGCATTAGAACATAAGAACATAAGATATGCCATACTGGGTCAGACCAAGGGTCCATCAAGCCCAGCATCCTGTTTCCAACAGAGGCCAATCCAGGCCACAAGAACCTGGCAAGTACCCAAACATTAAATACATCTCAAGCTATTATTGCTTATTAATTAACAGCAGTTTATAGATTTTTCTTCTAGGAACTAATCCAAATCTTAAACCCAGTTACACTAACTGCCATAACCACATCCTCTGGCAATGAAATGCAGAGCTTAACTATGTGCTGAGTGAAAAAGAATTTTCTTCAATTTGTTTTAAATGAGCTACTTGCTAACTTCATGGAGTCCCTTCCCTAGTCCTTCAGTTGTCTGAGAGAGTAAAGACCAGTTCACTATATATTTTGGGGGGATTCCCTCACTCTTCTTTCATATTTGGGGGCTTGCATGTGGTACTGAAAATTAGTTGAAAGTTACTGCACAAAATGACATACCTTCTGCCTACTCAGAAGAAAGTTTAGCAGCCTTTGGCTCATGAAAATACATCAACAGTATTGTTTAGTTCCAGTGTCTTCAAAACCTCACTTTCAATGGATAACATGGCTAGTCTCATCTATCATTGTCAATCTGAGGTAAATTTTCTGTATGAAAAGCTGCATACAGAAATTGGGATCGTTAGCAATATCCGCAGTGCTATCCAAACATTAGAAAAAGGGTCACTCTGACTATTTTTCACAATGAAATTTAGCATGTGAAGGGGCATTGTCACTTGAGGAGGAAGAAGGCTTTGCATGTGCCACAGCTCTTCAGAAAATTCCATATCATTAACATGTGATCCATTGTCACTCATCAAAGTCTTTTGTAACTGCAAGCAGCACTCTTTTAATACACCTCTTATTTGGAGAGCTTCTACGTTGTATAAAAATCCCCAGACTTTATTGTGTTTTTCCAGTTGATGGAATGCTCTTCCAAAGATGCAACAGTTATAATCTACCAAAATATTGAAGAATTCTATTTTGAACGTTTCTTCAGGATTTATAAACAGTTCATCCTGCCCTTCAAAATCAAAAAAGGACTTTTTTCTTCTAATAGAGAATCCGTGGCGTAACCAGAATTAATTTTTTGGGTAGGCACAAGTTTAACATGGGTAGGCTATATGCATGCAGGTCTGAGACCTACTAGTTGTATTCTTATTGAAAAGTAATGCCATATACTGCATCCTATAATGATTTCTAAGTAGTTTGCAGCAGCCATTATGCATCATGCATGAAATCTTAAAATATTTTACCTTAATTATTTCAAGCACTTACCAGCATTAAAAATTCCTTATTAATCTGTGTTAATTTATTTTATATTTATTGCAATTTATAAATGCACAAGTATATCATGTAAAAAGCAAAGAAAATAAAATCAGATCCAATCAATCATGTAATAAAACAAAAATTAATGTATTCTTTCATGAACCCTCTTTGCAGAAAGCCTGAAATCATCATAGCTATAATAAAACATCATTAATCATCAGAACTGGTGTAGAGCAGAGCTAGAACAATTCACATTACAATTAAGATGAAAAAAAATATTCAAATTCTGGTGTCACCTCAGCTAAAAATATCCCTCCGCTGCTATTTTGTGAAGTAAAACAAACTCCTGTAAAGAAAGAGACATCTAGAACCTTGCCATACCATACAGCCATAGCACTGATGCTCAGGATTCAAATAACAGCAACCTTGTGAAAAAGCAGCAATGCAAATACTACACCAGGCCCTAGAACATTAATACATCACCTACTGGAATAACAGAACAAGCTGGACTACTACAGAAAAACTACATGCGAGCAGAAATACTGCACTTCAGTCACAGACACAGAGGCAAAACAGAGACTGACCTTTACCTAATATAGAAATAAGAGACTACAAATCAGAAACAGAAGCAGGCAGACAAAACCAAAATAGAAAGCCTGAAAAATTAGACTCTGAACAGTGGAATACTGAAGAAAAAGAACAATACAAAAATATAAGAATTGCACATTCCCAAAGATGGCATATTTAAATTGCTAAAATTTCAATTTTTTTTTACCTTTATAGTCTGATCTTAGTATTTTTCTAATCAGTTGATCCTGATTTCTTTTTCCCATTTTTCCCTTGTCGCTTATTCCTAATTCCTTTTTAGTGTCTCTCTTCTCCTTCTGTCTTTTTCCCTACCTCCCTCACACTCACACACACGCTTTCTCTCACAGACTCCCTCACACACACAAGTTCTCACTATCTTATGCTCTCCCCCTCCCACACAAGCTCACATTCTCTCTACACACACACAAGTTCTCACTCTCTCCCCAGGCTCCCATTCTTATGCATACATAGACTCACACCCAGGCTCGCAATCTTATATACACAGAGATGCACACCCAGACACCAATTCTCACCCACATACACACATTCAAGCTCCCATTCTCACTGAGCGTACACAGCTTCTGCTCCCTGCCCCCCCATCCCCCAAGCAGGAAGATCGGTGGGCTGTACGGCCTGCTGCCTCTCTAGGTGTGCCATGCACACTTGATCACACTGGGCCTGGCCTTGCAGCTCTGGTGCTCCTCTTCACCATCGTGGGGATGGGATTCCATGAAAGCATTGCTCTAACAGGCCTCTTCCGGTTGGGTGGGCTTGGGTCGATGGACTTGCTTCTTTATGTGAACGTTGTTTGGAGAGCTGGGGGGGGGGGATAAATTGAATGTAGATATATTAATATTGCTGTCTGTAATTGCTTATTGTTACCTGTTTTGTAAAACAATAAAAAGAATTTACAAAAGAAAAGTTTCCACATCAAGATCTTCTGCTATTTCTCTTGCAGAAAGAAATGCACTTTCAAATCCTGTCTCTCTGAACTTTTTCAGAAACTTTTGACACATCTGTATTAGTTCAATGACTATGATGAGATCGGCAGCCTCACTTTGCATCACTTTTCTGATGATATTAATTGGAACAGTATGTGATAAATACTCGTTGACATAATGAACTTGAAGTCAGCGATCTGCTGAGACAGTATAATTGTTTTGTAAGACACTTGGGTCCACGTGATCTTCTTCAAATAATGTGATTAATGGCTCTTTTATCTATTTATTTATTTATTTGTAAATGTGTATAAACCACTTATAATAAATTCATCAAGATAAGTGGTGAACAATAAAACATAAAGCATATCAATAAAACAATTACAGACAATAATTAAAATAAAACAAGTGCAATATACAGTTACAACAAGAAATCAAATAACAATAGCCTAGTGTATTACAGTGGAAAAAGCTTCTTGTAACAAAAAAGCATTTCATTGTTTTCAAAAAACATCATTATCAATAATCTGGCATATATCTAAGGGCAGAGCATGCCAGAGGAAAATGCTCTGGCATGGGTCTTGGCTAAATGTAATTGTTTGGAAGAAGGCATGTTTAGCCACTCATATTGCAAACAGTGTTTGAATGGGAGAATATAATGATAGCAAGCAAGATAAATAAGAAGGGTCCTCTCCATTAACCACCTTGAACACAAGACTAAGGGTCTTAAATTTTATTCTCTGCACTCCTGGTAGACAGTGCAGTTATACAAACATAGGAGGGTTATATGATCTCTAGACCTGTTACGAGTTACTAACCAGGCTGCTGACTTTTATAGTAATTTAAATGGATGCAATGGCATTTTGGCAACCCTTTTAGCAAGGCCTTGCTATAATCAATAAAAGTTAAACCAAATATCTAAATAATAATTTAAATCCTGAGTTAACAAGAAATAATTTAAATGACACAGCAATCGTAACTTATAAAAGCCAACATGTAGCAGTGTTCTAATGTGAGATTAGCAGATCAAAGCAGGGTAAAGATGGAAACCAAGATCACATACCAAATCAGAAAAAGGAATGGTTATACTTCTAACATGGATTCAGTTTTTAGAAAATTTAACACTAAATGATTAGTTGCTATACAAGTTTTACCTGCTCCAGAGGTTTACAGCTGTTAAAGTTGCTGTAAGCTTCTCCTATAATGGGAAGAAAAGCTGAATATCATCAACATAAATTGTATAAAAAGGAGCAAACCATCAAGAAGAGAGCAAAGTAAGCAAAGGCAGACATTAAAAAGGGTGGAAGAAAGAATCAAACCCTAAGGATTGCCAACCTTCAATTCTTGCCATGTGGAAAAATTTTGTTCATTTCTAACCTGAAATTGCCTTTGAGCTAGAAAGGAAGTAAACTAACAATGTACTTTTACCCCCAATAACTAACTCAATAACCCCTAGATTTATCAAAATGTGACAATTATCGCATGGATAATGCCCACAATAAGAAAAAGGGGTGTGGCTATGATAATTTTAGAATTACTGCATGTTATCTTACTGCTTGCATAGATAGTTTATCACAATGTGCATTAAAGTTTTTCCTACTTGCAAAGTGCTGAGAGAGACTATAAGTCTTTCATATTAGTCAACTATTTATATCACTATACACCTTTTTTCCTGGCATTAAGCTGTGAAATAGCCAAGAGAAAAAGAGAGAGAGAGAGAGCACCTCTGGGGTGGCACACATAGTAGTCAACTATTTATATTACTATAGGAGGGCCAGCTAGTAACCCGAGGTACTAGCTGGCCCTCCTGTGCTGGTACGAACAGCACTACTGTGCTGTTCGTACCAGACCTCAGTGAAGATTTGACATGATTTGGAGTGAGGAAAGTCAGACTAAGATGAGATTACTTCAGTATTCTCTTGCCCTAGCTTAACAGTATACTGGCAGATGGGCCATCAAGCTAGGGCAAGAGACATTGTAGAAATCTCATCTATGTGTGACTTTCCTCACTCCAAATTATGTCAAATCTTCACCGAGGTCTACTGTGTTGTTCATCTCACTCTGCATGTAAAAATGGCCTCAAAACCCTAGACCACCACCAAAATCTCATCTCAAGTTACTAGCTAGTTCTCCTATAGAAATATAAATAGTTGACTACTATGGGTGCCACTCCAGAGGTTCTCTCTCTCTCTTTCTCTCTCAAACAGAATGTACAATATTTATCGTGAATTGCATTTCGGCTGTTTCACAGCTTAATGCCCGGAAAAAAAAGTGTAGCTATTTCTGGCATTAAAAGCCTCTCATTTTCATTGATTCCTCCCCAATTCCGCCCCTTTGAATAAATTTGAAAAATTTGCATTTGTGCCGTGTGTTGTGATAAATATCGCAGGCGTTATGGCATTAATGCCATAACACATTTTGATGAATGACCCTGTAAGCTTTGAAATAACAAGAGGTGACTAGTAGTGTTGAATGCAGATGAAATATCCAAAAATATTGCAGTAACTTTTTGATTGCTATCAAGTTGACAAAGCAAGAAATCAGACACAAAAACAAATAAGGTTTCATTGCTGTTACTCTCTGATACCTACATTGATGTTGACCTGAAATTTTTGTTCAGATCTAAAACAATCGTAAATTGAGATAACACAATTTTCTCAATACATATGGCCAAAGTACACAAATTTGAAATTGCCGTATAGCTAGAGTAGCTATCAGTGGAAATACTGTAAATCCATGTTTCAAGACAGGGCACATAATTGCTTTTTTAAAAGCATCCAGAAAAACTCCAGATTGTAATGAGTGATAAATAATAGTAACCGAGATATTGAGAAATAGATCTTGTCTAGTATAAAAAATTATAGTAGGGCAGGCATCAAGAAAAATAGATGATCTTTTAAGCTTGTTTAAAGTATTCTCCACTTCAGTAGAAGAAACAAGGTCAAAATCATTCCATGCAAAAGCAGGTTGAGCTAAAGACTATAGAGATAGAGGAAGAGAGGAGCCATCTATTGAATTTAAAAGAGAACCAATCTTGTATATACAGAACTCAACATATGATTGACAGTCAAGTTGAGACCCATTTTCTCTGGAAGAAGATACCTTATTTAGGGTTTGAACTAAATTAATATTGCCTATTAATTTGTTGCAAATGCTAATCCTTCCTGGACATATTAAAAGCTCATCTATAGTCCCTTTGCAAGCAATATGACAATTTTCATCAGTTGCTAGGTACTTACATTTACACCATTTACATTTAGCTCGCCATAGAGCTCTTTTCTTATCAATCAACAATTGATTGTTCCCTTTGGTTGTATTTTTTTTTTTATTTCATAGGAACTATTGGATGCATTGTGCTAGACAGAGAAAAATGTAATGAATCTACTAGATCATTTGCAGAATTATAAACAAGGTCATTTTGCCTCTAAGCCAATTTTCACAAAAAACATCACAATCAAGAGGAATGCATCAAAGAGACCAAGTCTGTGGTCAACTAATTTGATGTTTCAGTAAAGGTAAAATAAGATTAAACTTAATCATATGACCTTAAAACAGGATCATTAGTTAGATTTAAAACCAATGAGCTACCTACAAATTCATCAGGAAAGATGAGCTGATCCAGCTTTGTGAGAGGGGGCAGAAATGAGCCTTATGAATTGTAAAACTGTGAAGTAGAAACAAAAGTTCAGCAAGTAAACATTTTGGCATAGAGTTATTATGAATATTCAAAGCACTTATAATAATAACCTTCCTTGTTTGAGCAGCAAGGGATAACACATAATCACCAATTGAAGAAAAATCAGACTCACCTAGACTGGGAAAATGGTAGCAAGTTACTTATTATCTATGTATGTTCGTTTTTTACCAGTTCAAATGCTCATCCAAATTGTTCGATGTTTATCTGTTGCTGTTCTGTGTTCCATGTAAAGGATATACCCTCTCAGGGGCCCCCTATTCTGTTCTATGTAAACCAGTGCGATGTGGAAACGGCTGTCGGTAATATAAAAATGTCAAACAAATAAGTAAATCAAATAAATAAATCAAAGCAGAAAGCCAATAATTTAACTTTCGAGTAAGACTCTCACAGTCATTACAAGCAGTTACGGATAGAGGATGGAAAGCCAGAATATTTTTTAAGTACCTCTCCTAAATTAGATTTCATTGGCCTAAAATAACTAACGGCACTCCTATTGGGTATCACATAGGGGTTTTATGGAGAGTTCTGATATGTAGTCAATCAAAACCGTCAATCTTTTGACAGATCCAGAGAATAGTACATAATATGCTCTAGATTACTCCAAAAGGTTGAACGGGTTCCTTGCATGACCGTGCTGCATCCCCAATAATTAAGTTTAGGCAATGACAGTCACATGGAACAAAAACTTGAGTCAATGTCGAGATTGTTTGCTTGAGCTTCATTCCTCTTTCCTGCCATATTTGCTCCATTATCATAACCTTGTCCACAGTGATTATCAATGTTCAGATTTTTCTCAGAAAGTAATTTGATGAAGTCAGCCAGCCTGTCTAGTGATATCTTCTACATTCTAATATCCAATAAAGTGTTCCATACTGCCCAATTTCTCATCTAAAAATCTAATGGTAAATGACATTTGTTCTTTGTGGATGATGTCATTTTGGCAGCATTGTAAAATGTCCTCCAGAACTTGTTTCACCATTAGATTTACTATTTCATTCTGTATCATTTTTCCACAGTACTGCTATGTTGTTTCTTTTGAGATGACCCAGAAAAGGTGTTCTGCCATCACACACTCAGATTTTCCAAGTAACTTTATAAGACCCAGAAAATTACCATTATTAGAAGTAAACAGATGATCTGAAGGTCCTCTGAAGGCCAGATTAAGTTCAGATAAAAACTGCATAGTATTCATAATATTCTTCAGTACTGTTTTTCAGTGCTGCCTTTCACGGCTTACAGCATTCTGAAAGTCTTGTTCAATTGTGCTTTTGTTTTCAGTCAAAGTTCAGTCTCCATCTATGTATGAAAAGAGAAAAATGACTGCTTGAGGTGTCTTGAGCTTTTAATGTATTTGACATGTATATCCAGTCATTTATACCTTCCATAGCCAGTGAAATTCTAGGGCCTGAGTCAAATAATTTGCATCAGAAGCAGAATACTTTATTAGCAGACTTGGAATCCACCAACCAACTCTTCTCCATTACCCAATTTCCTTAAATAGAAAGATGCAGAGAAATGACAAGTATATGCATCTTATTAAACTCAGTATCTTTTATTTGGACAGGGCCAGTGTCCACAAGGTGATCAATATTCTTAGATAATATTTTTTTGTTGTCCACAAAGCAGGATTAGATTGAATGATAGTGAAATCATCATCATGCATTCTTCCTTCAATGCACATGACAACACAATTATTAGTATCGTGATTGTCAAAGGATGGGTTTGGTGAAGAAGCTTCATTAAGTTCAGTTGAGACATTAGCTTGGTTGACATGATTCCCTTCGGGCTTCTTTATTTTGGAACATTTAGAACCACTTTTTGCCAAGCTCCCCAAAATAATGTTTAATGGTTCCGCACTTTTCTGGGCATCTAATAGTGCACAAGCCTTTTGCTTTCGCTTTTGGGGACCAGGCAGCTTTTTGGGATCCAATATGTGTTTATGGTTTATCTAAAACAAAATAGCTAAAAAAATGAAGCTATTAGCATGCTGTCACAAGGTTGTACATGGGTGGCCAAAATAATACATTTGGAAGGCATTTTTCAAAGCTTTTTCTGCAAGCAAACAGCTGAAAATTGCCCCTCCTATTTAAGAAAAAGTACCCGCATGGGTCACACAGCAGAAAAGGGACTTAGTGAAATGCTGCACAGAATTTCCCTTTGAAAATGAGCTCGTAGTGCTGCAGGGATATTGTACCCATGGAACTGCAAGCACTGCGTAGGCTGTGAAGACTGCCCTAAAAGTTGTTAAAATAAAAAAAAAAACCAACCCATAATAATTTAATAAAAGTAATTAAAATAACAGAGTGTAGAAAGCACAGTTACCAAGTTGCTATTCCATATGGTCTCAGGTCACATTACATTTCTGCCCTGGTAGCAGGCTACAATATTTTGCTGTTATACACCCCCAGCCCCCTCTCCACCCCTTTCTCCCCTCCCCCTTCTCTCTCATGCTTACCACACCCACCAGTATCTCTCCATGTTCAGACAGCAATAGCAATAGCTTTTTTTCCCCTTCTCAACAATATTTTTCCCCTCTTTCATCCTCCCCTGATCCCACCCCCCCACTGCAGGAAAGAAAAAAAAAAAGGGAGAAAGCTACAGTTGAGCAGGATCCCTGTTAAACAAGCTTTCTCCTCCCTACCCTGTGAAACTGTAGCATTCTCCCCTCTTACACGCCCGCCCCAGCAGTAGCTTTTTCATCTCTTTCTGCCCCTTTCCCTGCAAGAGCAGTTTCCCAGTCCCCAGCCTGAAAAGCATCATTATTATCAGCAGTTTCTCAGTCTCCTCCCCCAACCCCATCACAAGCAGCAGCAGCAGTTTCCTGATCTCCCCCAACAAGCAGCAGTAGAAGCAGCAGCATTTTCCTGGTATTCCCCCCCTCACCAAGCAACAGCAAGTTTCCTGGTCTTCACCCCACCCCCCCTCCCTACACACACCAAGCAGCAGCAGCAGTTCCTGCATTCTCCCACCCAGCAGCAGCAGCAAACGTTTTCTAGCCTTCCCACCACCACCACCCCCAAGCATCAGCAGTTTCCCAGTCTCCGCCCCCTACCCCAAGCAGCAGCAGCAGCAGCAGCAGCAGCAGGTTCACGGTCTCCCCTCTTAAGCAGCAGTAGCAGCATTCTCCTAGTCTCCATGCCCCGAAGCAGTTGTAGTTTCCGGTCTCCGCCACCCCACAGCAGCAGCAGTTTCCAGTCTCCTCCTCACCCTAGTAGCATCAGCAAGAGCAGCAGTTTCCTGGATTTCCCCTCATCCTCTGAAGCAGTAGTAGCCAGCAGCACTCCCCCCCCCCCCCCCCCAAGCAGCACCACGCAGCAGCAGTTTCCCTGTCTCCCTCCCCCAAGCAGTAGCAGTAGTTTCTTGGTCTTTCCCCCATTAGCAGCAGCAGTTTTCCCCCATTAGCAACAGCATTTTTCTGGTCTTCCCCCATTAGCAGTTTTCCCCCATTAGCAACAGCATTTTTCTGGTCTTCCCCCCCCCCCCCCCAAAAAAAAAAAAGCAGCAACCGCAGTCTCCATGCCACCAAGCAGTTTCCTGAAGCACAGTGGGGAGAACAATGTATCAGAGACAGTGGTACCTGAAGTCAAACCCAAATGCACTGAAGTTTGTGGAGAGAACCATGATAGAAGGTCATGGTTCTAAGATATACCTAGCTATGGCATACTCTAAGGGACAGCTTGAGAGGTCAATAAGGATGTACTTCATTAGAGACGATCATAGTGACAGGTTTCTGGCAAGATGAGAGTTCTTTGTTCTGTTTAAAATAAAAGAGATTACTCCCAATACAAGCTCAAAATGTACAGGAGAAATAGGGAGAAGAGCAAAAGGATTTGTGATAGAAACCATAGACAGCAGCATCAGCTCACCATTTCCTATACTCTTAGAATGCAGCCAGTTAATAAATACCAGGAGAGAAATTCCTATACCAGTAGTAGCATGGAATCATCACCATCTAAGGCCTGTAGCCAAACATCTTCCACTTTTGGATCCTGATGCTTAAATCTTACTCCTCCTTGGCTGAGAGGTCCTGGGGCTACACAGTGTTCGAATTGCACAATGGTCCATGCAATGCCCTTATGTTCAACCTTGGATGGGTAATAGTAGGTGACTTCTGTATTGACAAAATGTATAAACTGGACAGTATTAAAATCTTCACCACTAATATACGGGAAGATGGACGCACTTCCTTACTGAAGCCATGTCTGAATCTTTTCTACATCAGTGAGATATCTGTCCATAAAGGGCAACCAAGTCATCATACTCTGACCTACATGGAAGCCCTCACACCATCAGGTATGAGATACTTGCCCATAAGAGAGATACCTGTCCATAAAGGGCAACAAAGAGAGAGGTAACAGTGGTGGGGCACTTGGCAATAATGATCATAACATGATCAAATTTGAATTAATGACTAAAAGGGAGACAAAAAGTAAATCCACAGCTCGAACACTAAACTTTCACAAGGGAAACTTTGGTAAAATGAGAAAAATAGGAAAAAAATGAAAGATGCAGCTACAAAGGTTAAGAATGTACCACAGGTGTGTTTGTTAAAAAATACTATCTTAGAAGTGCAGTCCAAATGTATTCCACACATTAAGGAAGGCCAAACAATTGCTGGTATGGTTAAAAGGTGAGGTGAAAGAGATTATTTTAGCCAAAAGATCTTCCATCAAAAATTAAAAGGATCCATCTGAAGAAAATAGGAAAAACCATAAGCATTGTCAAGTTAAATGTAGAATATTGATAAGACAGGCTAAGAGAGAATTTGAAAAGAAGTTGGCCATAGAAGCAAAAATTCATAATAAAAACCTTTTAAAATATATCAGAAGCAGAAAGCATGCGAGGAATTCGGTTGAACCATTAGATGATCGAGGGAATAAAGGGGCACTTAGGGAAGATAAGGCCATTATAGAAAGAATAAATACATTATTTGCTTCGGTGTTTACTGATGAGGATGTTGGGGAGATACCAGTTCTGGAGACAGTTTTCAAGGATGATGATTCAGATGAACTGAACCAAATCACGATGAATCTGGAAGATATAGTAGGCCAGATTAAGAACCTGAAGAGTAGAAAATAATCTGGATCAAATGGTATATTTCCCCAGAGTTCTGAAAGAACTGAAAAATGAAATTTCAGACCTATTGCAAGTAATTTTTAACCTATCATTAAAATCATCCATTGTACCTGAAGACTGGAAAATAGCCAATGTAACCCCGATATTTAAAAAATAGCTTTAGAGTTGATGCGGGAACTATATAAAGGTGAGCCTTATTTTAGTGCCTGGAAAAATCATGGAAACTATTATAAAGAATAAAATCACAGAACATATAGATAGACATGGTTTATTGGGATATAGCCAGCATGGATTTACCCAAGGGAAGTCTTGCCTCACAAATCTGCTACATTTTTTAATGGTGTTAATAAACATGTGGATAAAGGTGAACTAGTAGATATGGTGTATTTATATTTTCAGAAAGCATTTCACAAAGTCCCTCATGAGAGTTTCGAAGAAAACTAAAACTGTCATGGAATAGGAGGCAATGTCCTTTTGTGGATTGCAAACTGGTTAAAAGATAGGAAACAGAGAGTAGGATTAAATGGTCTGTTTTCGCAGTGGAAAAGGTAAACGGCGGAGTGCCTCAGGGATATGTACTTGGACCAGTGCTTTTTAATGTATTTATAAATGATCTGGAAAAGGGAAAGATGAATGAGGTGATCACATTTTCAGATTGCACAAAATTATTCAAAGTAGTTAAATCACAAGCATATTGTGATAAATTGTAAGAGGAACTTGCGAGTCTGGAAGATTGGATGTCCATATGGCAGATGAAATATAATGTAAACAAGTGTAAGGTGATGCATATTGGGAAAAATAACCCATGCTGTAGTTACACGATATTAGGTTCCTTATTAGGATCTGCGCATCATAGTTGATATTACATTGAAATCTTCATCTCAGTGTGCTATGGCAGTCAAAAAAACAAACAGAATGTTAGGATTTATTAGAAAGGGAATGGAAAATAAAACAGAGGATATCATAATGCCTCCGTAAACTCCATGGTGAAACCACACCTTGAATACTGTGTGCAATTCTGATCACCGCGAGTGATGTGAATCGTTTTTGAACGATTACAATTATCGTCAGATAATTTTAAAATCGTACAAAATCGTTAGAGTGCACGATACAATACAAATGCCCCTGATTTATCGTCAGGGGCATTTGTATTGTATCGTTAAATAGGGCGCAGGAAAACCGGCACACCAAAACATACGCCCGTATGACATAGTGAGGGCAAAGGTAGCGCCGGCGCCATTTTGAATATTGGCAATACGGCCCGCGTGCAGGAGGTCGCTTCCGGACCCCCGCTTGACTTTTGGCAAGTCTTGTGGGGGTCAGGAGGCCCCCCCAAGCTGGCCAAAAGTCCCTGGGGGTCCAGCGGGGGTCCGGGAGCGATTTCCTGCATGCGTGACGTCGGGAGCCAGGAACCAAAATGGCACCGGCGTTACCTTTGCCCTGTCACATGATAAGGGCAAAGGGCCACCGGCGCCATTTCTCTTAACGCAGCCGTGGCCAGAGAGCTGGAGATCGCGCCGGGACCCCCCCCCCACTGGACCCCAGGTAATTTAAAACATTTTGGGGGGGGGTTCGGAAGGGTGGGGGATTTGTTTTAAAGGTTCGGGGTGGGTTTTAGGGTTGTTTTGGTGTGCCGGTTTTCCCACCCTCCCCCGATTTACGATTTTTAATGATTTAAAAAAAATAAACAAAAACACGACGATCAGATTTCCCTCCCCCCCCCCCAGCCAAAATCGATCGTTAAGACGATCGATCACACGATTCACACCCCTAATCACCGCATCTCTAAAAAGATATAGCTGCAGTGGAGAAAGTACAGAGAAGGGTTACCAAAATGATAAAGAGCATGGAACAGCTTCCCTATAAGGAAAGGCTAAAAAGGTTAGGGCTGTTCAGCTTGGAGAAGAGATTATTAAGGAGGGATATGGTAGAGGTTTATAAAATCATAAAAGGACTGGAATGGGTAAATGTGAATCAGTTATTTACTGTTTTGGATAATACAAGTACCTGGGGGCACTCCATGAAGATAGCAAGTAGCACATTTAAAACAAATTGGAGAACATTCTTTTTCACCCAACACATAAGTTCTCGAATTCATTGCCAGAGGATGTGGTTACGGCAGTTATTGTAGCTGGGTTTAAAAAAGGTTGGATCCTGGAGGAGAAGTCTATAAACTGCTATTAATCAATAGGGAATAGCCACTCCTTGTTGCCGGCATTAATAGCAGGGGATCTATTTAATGTTTGGGAACTTGCCAGGTACTTGTGACTTGAGTTGGCCACTGTTGGAGTCAGGATACTGGACTTGATTGCCCCTTGGTGTGACCCGGTATGGCATATCTTATGTTCTTATGTTCAAGTCGTCTTCCTAGGACCTACATAGAAGCCCTCACACCATTATGTATGAGATACCTGTCAATAAGAGAGATACCTTTCCACAAAAGACAACCAAGTCATCATCCTCAGACCTTCATAGTAGCGCTCACACCCAGATCCTCAGATTCCCCTTACTCACCAAATTTTTATTGGTGCTGCAGTGAGGGCCCCGAGTGCCCCCAGGTTCTGGATCCAGGTGGCAGCCATTTTCCAAAATGGGACTGCCTGGCCTTGCCAGTGGGCTAGGATGGGGGTCATGGCCTTCCAGCCTCTGGGGAGGGGTGGAATGTTGTTATTAGGATTCCCAGCCACGGCCACCCTCGGCCGGGCCCCCTTACCTGCTCCAGCAGGCATCCGGTTCTGGTCCTCTCCTCCGCCGCATGGGATGGCCAGGCCCCGAATCCTCCGCCGGCTCGGCCTCAGCACCCATCTCCCTAAGCACAAAAAACACACCCTTCTCCTCCTTTTAAATGGCCTGTGGCGGGAAACAACGTCACCTCGCCCAGTTATTTAAACCAGGCTCTGACTACTGCACTTTGCCTCAGCAACGAGTCCTGCTGAGATCTTGAATGCATAGTCTGTTGTTCCTGATCCTGCGTTCCAGCCTTGCCCTCCTGATCCAGCATCCTGCCTTGTCTTTCTGATCCTGTGTTCCAGCCTTGCATTCCTGATCCAGTGTTCCGGTCCTGCTCCTGCTCCTGCTCCTGCCCTTGGACTGACTCCCTGTTTTTGGACTTCTGCCTGGTATCTCGTCTCTGTCTGCTCTCCGCCTCTCTGATCCTTGCCTGGTACTCCGACTTCACTTGACCTCTGCCTGCCCTGACCTCCTGCTTGTCTCTTCCTCTTGCCTGCCTGCTGCCCATACCGATCTTTGGCCTGCTCCTGGTTTCTTCTGTCTGCCGCCTGCCTTGACCCTTGCCTGCCCGACTCCGTCCTATCTTCTTCTTTGGACTTCTCGATATGAGAGACCCGCACCTAAGTCCTGCCGGCCCTGGCACCCTAGGGCTCAACCTGCAGGGAGCATGGGCTGGTAAAGGTGAAGCTCCTGTTGGGTCTTCTCAGCCTGCACCGCCTCTTGATGACGAGGACCACTGGGGGCCTTCCCAAGTATCTCTGTTATGACCAGCGGCGGCCTCGGCCGACCCAACTCACGTCTTGTATTGCCCTGCTGTCCTTTCTGGGTGAACTCGCGGCTGTGGCTAGCCGCTACCACCGTGTAACTCCTGGCTCTCGAGGCTCCTCATAGTGGCTGGGACGCTGCCGAACTCCATGCCGACTTTGGGCCTTACTAGGCATGCGCGCGCGCGCGCCACCGGGTCTCACTTTAAAGGCACTCTGGCGGGAACCTCAGGGGCGTCCTCAACTGATGACATCACAAACTGGGGATTCATAAGCACCTCCCTTGGCCTACTCTAGCTGACTTGGCAATGAGTTCCTTCACCTCAACTGTCTCCTCGGACCTGTGGTTTCTGCCTTGGATCTCAACCTACTGCTCTGGACTCTGGCTCGGGTACCCACTCCTCAGGAGCTTGCTTGCGCTTCCTGTGGGAGACTTGGTCTCCAGGCTTCCCTGCTCCTCGGGGTAGTCCCTGCGCCCTCACAGAGGTCCTGTCTGCTGGTTCCCCCGCTCCTCGGGGTTGCCTCAAGAGCTGCCTATTGGAGATCCCATCTCTACGCTTCCTGCTCCTCGGGATAGTGTCTACCTTACCACACCGGAGGCTTTGACTCTACACTTCCCCGCTCCTTGGGGCAGTGCCTATGTCTCTACTCCAGTGACTTTACTCTATGCATCCTCGCTCCTCGGGGCAGCCTATGTCACTACATCGGAAGCTCGACTCTGCACTCCCGCTCCTTAGGGCAGTACCTACGTCTCTACACCAGGGACTGTACTCTACACTCCCCTGCTCCTCGGAGCAGTGCCTACGTATCTACAACAGTGACTTTACTCTATGCACACCCGCTCCTCGGGGCAGCTTACGTCACTGCTTTGGAGACTCGACTCTGCACTTCCCCGCGCCTCGGGGCAGCCCCTACGTCATCACTCCAGAGAAGACTCTGTCACTATGCTGTCCCGCCCCTCGGGACAGTCTGCATCTCTTCTCCAGAAGATCCTGTCTTCGCACTCCCCACTACTCGGGGTCTGCCTAGTGCTCCTCTGTCAGAGGTTCCTGCTCTGGTACTTGTACCTTAAGCCCTGCCTGAGTACTGTGACTCCTCTGAACTGTGCCTCCTCGTCTCACTCCTCAGGGCGCCTCACATTACATCTCAGTGCAGGTACCTGTGATCATGTGGCAGTGACACAGGATGTTCTCTTTCTACTAATCTAAAATCGTGTCCCCTGCTGCAGCTGACCTCGCCTCCCAACGGTGAGGACCTGTGGGGCTCCACCGCTCAGGCTGTATCAACCTTCACCTCGGGCCAAGGGTCCATGAAACCCACGAATCCTAACAGTCTCCTTATTGTGCATGCTGAAACACCCACACCACCTTGTTTCAGAGAAGCCTGTATTTCAGAAGTTGCTTGTGGATTTTTCTTTGCAGCCCAACAAAATTTCCTGGCAGTTGTGTCTGAAATCTTTTTTGGTCTGGCTTGGTATTGTTATGTTTTGTAGGGTTTGGGTGGACCCTTGGACATTGTGGCAGCTGACCACGCCCACAGGGGAAGTCCCGTGAGGGGGCCACAGGTCAGGCTCAGCTCCGGACACGCAAACACAGATTATATCTTTTATTAGACAGTTTTTGAAGCCACCAGAGGTGGCGGTAGTGAGTAGAAGATTGAG
Organism: Rhinatrema bivittatum; assembly: GCF_901001135.1. Classification (NCBI taxonomy): domain Eukaryota; kingdom Metazoa; phylum Chordata; class Amphibia; order Gymnophiona; family Rhinatrematidae; genus Rhinatrema; species Rhinatrema bivittatum. The sequence goes on along the minus strand of NC_042615.1, from coordinate 355,776,984 downwards.
CCCGGCTGGGCTAGTATTCCTCAGGGCGCTGGAACAGCGGCTTCTCCAGTAGCAGTGATGTAGGAAGAAGAACTGAGAAAATGAGTACACTGAGATATTCACAGAGTCCCCAGTATGGAGAAGCCCCGAGATAGGGAGAGCTGGCCCTCGAGGAGCGAGTACCAGATCCCTGGGCACAGAGACTCGTTGGCAAGTACTCACGCAGCAGTTCTCCATGGAAGATGGCACTGGTGCTGGAACAGAGGCAGGTCCTCGAGGAGCGAGTACCTGGTTCCAGGGAAACAGCTGTGAGGAGTAGATGGTAGTTGTACTCACAGATGGTGTCTGTAGCGAATTCTTCCAAGTAGAAGAGGAGATGGACACAGGCAGCGAGTCAGGGAACATGGGCCCTTGAGGAGTGAGTACCAGTTCCTGATAGCGACCTGAAAGAAGCAGAGAGGCCCCCGAGGAGCGGGTACCTCGTTAACAGCAAAGAGTCCAAATAGAAGTTGGAGGCAGAGTAGCTGGGTACGGAGAGCGAATCCCATCTGTAAGAATTCCCCTTGCTAACTCAACGGCTGGCAATAAACAACAGGCTTAAATATACGGGCAGCGTGATGTCATCACAGGGAGACGCCCCTGAGGTTCGCGCCGTAGAGGAAATAAGAATGAGGGCTGCGCGTTGCACGCGCATCCTAAGGTACCTGAGGAGCATGGCGGGAGGCAGTGCCCAAGCCGGTCCGGGGATGCCGGAGAGGATGGCGAGCAGACGCCATGGCAGCCAGACGTCCACAGGGAGCAGGAGGAGTCACAGAAAAAGAAAGGTAGGCGGAGTGAAGCCGACAGGGAGGCGACGGTTGCAACAGGTGTTAACCAAACCCATAATTTTCCACTTCTTCATCAGAGTTTGAACAGTACTGATTGGCATTTTCAAATCTTTGGATATCTTTTTATATCCTTTTCCTGATTATTAAATTTGAACTACTTTTGCTGGCAGATCCTTTGACAGCTCTTTTGCTTTCCCCATGCTTCAGTAACCCCCAAAGTCAGTGCAGCCCTGACTGATATGCACAAGGGTTTCTTAAGAGCTAAGAAACTCATTGACTATGTATAAACAGTCACTAATTACAATCAAACAAGGCACAGGTGTGGATACCTACCTTTCATTGCCAACTCAACCTGTGTGTGTTTCTATTTGAGTGTATATTATCAGCCCAAACATTCAAGGGTATGTAAACTTTTGAACAGCACCATTTTATTATTTCCTTTATTGCTGTGGTTTGTTTAATGATTGTGATATACTGTGAGGCATTAAATAATTTAAATTGAAACATTAAAACTAACAGACATTTTTTGTCTGATCACTCTAGTTTTCTTAAAATGCCGCACATCTTACACATTCTGCCAGGGGTATGTAAACTTATGAGCACAACTTGTACGTATGCCACTAAGAAGAACCCCACCAATGAATAATTGAAACATAATAGATTTTAACTGAACTACCTAAAAAGTCATAATTGAAGTTCTTGTTAAATAAAGCCTCTTGTTCTATTCTCTGGAGGACCTCTGCATCATTAATGAAAATACTTTTGATATTTTTAGACAGATCTACCCTTTGTTCATCTGTCAGTATCTTGTATATTGGAGAGAAAAATATTCTTCTGTTATATGAAGCTTATTATAATACTGTTCCAAAGGCCAAAAGCTAATAGAGATACAGTGCTTCTAGATGTTAGATTCCTGCAGATCACTTATTTCAATTTTATCTCCATGGTACTCATGTCTTTTTTGTATCTGGGCAGCTTCTTTCATGACACTTCATGATCCCTATCACCAGTTTCCCTATAGGAAACAATAACTGACATTGTAACCTAAAGCAGGAGGTTTTTTTTCCATAAGCATAGAAACGTAGAACAAAACGGCAGATAAAGACCATAAGGGCCATCCAGTGATTCTAGATGTTAGATTCCTGCAGATCACTTATTTCAATTTTTGTGGATGCTCAGCTTTACAATCCCTTCTTCTCCCCATGCTTTCGTAAATTCTTTTACTATCTTCCTTTCTATCCCCTCCACTGTGTTGCGCTCGGGGGTGGACCCTTGTCCTGGGGCAGAGATGGAAAGCCTCCTGAAAGTGAACAGGAGGTAACTGCCCCCAGGGAGTGGAGCACTGGAGGAGACAGAGGCTGTGAAGAGCTTCACCACTGGAAGCCCGAGGTCCCCCTGGGAGGAGCCCGTAGGGACCTGGGCCGCTTGGACTTAGGTGGGCCTCGCAGGGTCTCCTGGGAGAGTGTAAGCCCGGCGTGCCCACGGACACAGGGGGAGCGCGATCGGGTTCAAAGGTGGCTGCTGGTTGGAACAAGGAGAACCAGAACAGAGTTGGTGATGACAAGGCGAGGAACAGAGCCAGAATCTGGAAACAAGGTCAGGCAGGCAAAGGGCAAGATCCAGAGGTCAGTCCAAGGAATGATCAGTAAAGCAGGGGTCAGGTACCGGAGGTCAGACGAGGTCAAAGGCAGGCTGAGGTCTTGAGGCAGGCAGCAGGCAGGCAGGCAGGTCAGGAGCAAGCTGAGATCAGTACCAGTAAGACAGTCCGAGGGTACTATCTGGGTAGACAGACAGACGAACACAGGAACAAGGAGGATGCAGGAACTAGGATGCAGGAGCAAGTCAGGAACAGAACTGGAACAGAAGGATCCTGGAATGAGAATAGGAACAGGCAAGAGCAGGAACACACGCAGAGGCAATCTTAGAACAAACCAACCCGATTGCCAAGGCAAGGAAGCACAAACAGGAACTTCCTTATATCGAGGGATCAATCAGGGTGCACCGCGGAGCTAAGACCCCCCCTTGGCCCTACATGAATCCGGGCGGATGCACGCGCACATAGGGGTGTAGCTTACATGGCAGAGGACACCGAGCCTCGGCGTGAGGCCTGGCGCGCAGTGGAAGGCCCAGCGACCGCCACTGCGGGACGCCAGGGCCTGGCAGAGCTGGCAACTACCGCGAGGGAGGTCGTCCCAGGACCCGCTGTGGAACCATGATATTGAGCGGGCCCATGCGCGGGACGGCCGCGGGCAGGGCGCGTAACAGTAACCCCCCTTCTAGGCCTCCCCCTACACAGTTGTGGTTTCTCAGGGTACATTCTATGGAAGGTCCTCAGGGGATCCTTATCAAGGATGTTTTGGGAGGGTTCCCATGAATTCTCCTTGGCCCCATAGCCTCCCAGGCTAAGAGGTATTCCCACTTGCTCCGGCGTCGCCAGACGTCGAGGACCTCTCTTACCTGGAGAGAAGTGTCAAGTTCTGGCAGGGCTGGCAACTACCACGAGGGAGGTCGTCCCGGGACCCACTGTGGAACCATGAAGGCGAGCAGGCCCGTGCTCGGGACGGCCGCGGGCAGGGCGTGTAACACACTGAGAGCCTGTTCCATGTATTCACCACTTTTTCTGTAAAGTATTTTCTTAGATTACTCCTGAGTCGTACCCTTTCCACTCACATCCCATGACTCCTTGTTCCAGAGCTTCCTTTCTGTTGATAGAGGCCCACCTCCTGTGCATTTATTCCTTGAAGGTATTTAAATGTCTCTATCATATCTCCCCTTTCCTTACTTTCTTCCAGAGTAAACATATTAAACTTTGTCTATCACAATATACTTTTTGATGAAGACCATTGACAGTAGCTGCTCTCTGGATTAAAACCACCAAGGTGTACAATAACTGAGGGAGAATAATCAAATGTTGGTTCCCCAATACACGCAATTACCCATAAATAAGGAGAACCTTATATAATATCACATAAATAATTTAAAACACACATTTATTAAGAAAGACACATCTTAATGTAACCCCACTAAATACATATACAATCACACATTTAAAAACATCAAACATGAATATCATATAGGCAGAGAATGTTTATAAATGTAATATAATCATAAACAATATAACGTTCAAATGAATCTTCACATATGTTATATTAAAGTGCTTCTAAATGCAGATTCTCGTAGTTTTCAACTTCGCAGCTCTCCTCCATTAATCACTGCCGTAATGAAATTCACTTGAGTACTACCCGACACTACTCCCGATACTACTCCCGACGAAGATCTCCGTTTCACCTGACAAGCAGGCTTCCTCAGGGGAAACTTCTAATATCCCTGCAACAATTAAACAAAACCATTTACCTCATCCCACATATAACCAATAACTACATATCACTATAACTATAAATCCTTACCATATGCGTCCAACCAAGGGACACACAAAAATTATTATCCAAGTCACGAATTTCTCCAAAGATCTTTGATTCACTTCAATTTCATCAGAGCTTTATATCAATTCTTCAATTTGGTCACGAAACTGTAAACCACAAACATTATTTTCAATCATCAAAGTTTAAAGAAATGAAAGACAGCATACTACCTGAACAAACGCTACCATCACGTACCTTCAAAAGACGGAAGTGACATCATCACTTCCTTTCTACAAGGCTCTCCATTCTACACAACTAGTGCATTGCCTACTCTATATATAATCCTCAACCACCTCAAGTACCAATTAAAGAACATAGTAAATTCACTCATCAACAATAATCCGATGCTACAGATACTGGAGGAAACCACACAATCAACCAATCAAAGTAAATCTATTCCAAACCCCTCTAAAAGGGTAACTAACACATTACAACAAGAAGTATACTTCCATCCAACCAATCAAGACGGGTTGAACAACGTTATATTTTCAACTGGGACACTGTGAGTCCACATGGACTCAATGGTCCAATTGAATGGGGGGCTTTCATTAAATAATTGGTTGGATGGAAGTATACTTCTTGTTGTAATGTGTTAGTTACCCTTTTAGAGGGGTTTGGAATAGATTTACTTTGATTGGTTGATTGTCCTTCTGCAGTATCGCTTGCATGAATGTGAACCAGAAGCAGACGAAAGACTGATCCCTGCGGCACAACACTGATTACCTTCCTTTTCTCCAAGTGAACTTGTTTACCACTACCCTTTATCACCTTCCGCTCAGCCCATACCCAGTCAGTCATTTTAGGACCTGTACTTACAAAGAAATCTGCAAATTGTATGCCATTGCATTTAGTAAACTTTGAATTGCTTCTGATTTTCCAGCTGAAGTTTCTGAATCTTGGGATGGAAAAAAAAACCAACAAAATATAGTCCTAATTGGCACAAGGTAGTTTGTGCATGCTTGGGACAATGTTTCTGAAACACTGACTATAAAGCACATTTTTAAGATCATTACAGGAAATAAATTTCATGGGATTTTTTTTTTTTTGTAGCTTGTATCTATAAAAAGCTAGAAAGGATACTGGGTAGACAGCCCTCGTCTGGCAAACGGGTCTTGCAGCTGTTGGTCTCACAAATGTTGTGCATATGCGGTTCTTGAAGAGCAAACAATAGAAAAAAACAAAAACTCTCCCCCATTTTGCAGAGCCAAGAGAATTTTTTTTTCATGTAATACTAGTATTAAATATGGTTTGAATTTTTCTCTTAAATGTTTGAAAAATTAGCAGAGGCTTCAGCTTGAAGAGGCAGCTGTTCCGAAGAGCAGGAATGAAAACAGTATAACTATATTCTCAAAGTAGAATTGCCATTCTGTAGATTCCAGCTACTGGATTTGTAAACATGGGGCCCCAGGAGAGGCAAACTGGAAAACTGTCAACTGTGTTTTACCGTAACACTCACATTGAAAGGACACATTGAAAGGACAACTGTCTTGGCAAAAACCTTGCTGGCATGCAGAACTCCCAAATCTGTGCTGCTTGTTTTCTTTAGTTTGGTATGGATGGCAAGTGACTTGAAGTTTCTTTGCTTAATTATTTCCTCTCCCCCACCTCATAATGCACGGCTGCTAAAGCTTCTGCAGTACCATTTTGAGAATATTCTGGCCAGAGCTCAGCAGAGATGAAAAGAGTTACTTTTATCTAATCTTCCTAGCTGCCTTGATCTTTACATGTGAAATGATTTTTAAAAGACATTCTTTGAATAAATGTAGAGCAAATTATTATTATGAATTGATATTAACCAGGCATACATCATCTGGGCACTGTTTCACTCTTTCTCCCCATTAAGGCTGTGTGCAGTGGGAGTTGTAAAGCATCATAATTATTATTACGTGTAGCCTCAGCCATTCTTCCTTGAGATAGATAGTTAAACAAAGAATTGTACAGGATATCCATCTTGGTCTCATAATAGATACACTGAACTTGTTCTGGGGAGGTTGCAGCTCATTTGCATACTCTTCTCAGCTGCCTCAGCTATGATCACCTGAGGATACTATGACCCACTGTGGCTTTGGTGTTTTCCATCCTGTAATCAGCTGGCCAAGTCCTGGGGAATTTGTCTTCATACTTCTCTCGCTGTCTCAGCTGTGGACACCTAAAAGCATTGCAACCCACCAGGACTTTGGCTAGTACCACCTTACATTTTTTTCAATTAGCGGACTACATACTGCAGAGATTACAGCTTGTCTGTATACTTCTCTCAGCTGCCTTGACTGTGGACATCCAAGGATGCCATGACCCACCGGAGCTTTGGCTTCTACTATCTGTGCTCCTGTGACCAAGGGGCCAGGAGGCGTATACAGTAGGACCACATCAGCTCAACTTGGCAACAAGACATTCTGGCTACCTCAGATCAGCACCATTTTTCTCTCTGCTGTCTATGGCTCCACTTATGCTTCCTCTTCTCCGATCTTCCCCTGCTGTAAACCATTCCAAATACTGAGTCCATTACCTCTTGGCCAATCTGTTTTCTGTATTGTCCATTGCTCTCAAACTTTAATATTTTCTTTCTTTTATCCAGTAATCTCCATTTTCCCTGAAAGTATCTCATGCTCACCACTCTGCTTCTGTCCTGCATAACCCTCCTTTTCTTCTCAGCTAGAGATATCAATCCAAATACTTATCTTTCAAAGTATCTCATACCCTATATGCCTAGATCAACCGATGGCCCCTCCAACATTATCTCTATCCCCTTCCTTCCTCCCTATTCACTACCTTTCTCATGTTCCCTCTTAAATGTGCACTCTATTTTCTAACAGCTTGTCTACATTCATGACTTATCTCTCACTCCCTCCATCATCTTGCAGTGATTGAAACCTGACACTTCCCTGAGGAAATCTCTTTAGTTGCTTTTGTCTCTCTTAGGGATTAACGATTTCCCACACACCTTAAATGGTAGACCATGGTGGCTGTTATTGTACCCTTCCTGCAGGTTTCAACCCCTTTTTCCTCTTAAATCCCACTCATTTTCCTCCTTTGAACCAACACTATCTACCTATTAACCCTGCTATCCCTCCAAATAATTGTCATCTATTGATCCCCTGATTCATCCCTCTACTTCTTCCTCATTGACTTCAACTCCTGCCTTTCATTCTTCCTCAAATCATGTTCACCTTCCTTTATTTTTGGGAGATGTTAACTTCCATACTAATGATCACTCTGACTTTTATGCCTCAAAGCTTCTTGCCTAAACCTTCTTATCTGAGTGCCCCCACTCACTAGCATAGCCACTGCCTCGGCCTAGTCCTTTCTTCCAACTACTTTCTCTCATAGGCTTTTCTACCTCTTTTCTCCCCCTTTCTGATCATAATCTGATAACTTTAATATCTAACCACCCTTTCCCACAGTTTCATTTAGTTACCACAAACACTATTAGGAATCTCCAGACTTCTGACTTCCAATACTGACTCATTTTCCTCGTTTTTACAGCCTTGTCAGAGTCTGGCAGTTTCATGATATAACATTATATCCTCCTCTGCTTTGGATATTCTCACTTCATGTCTGCCCTATCCTGTAAGGTGAACCAAACCTCAGCCTTGGCTTATCTCCAGAGTTTGTTTCCTACCTTCCTTTGTACAGCATCTCTGGCTAAAATCACATTCCCATGTGGAAACTTCCTACATTTCAATTTCTTGTTCTGTTCCTTCTTGTATGCTGTTGCACTTACCAAGCAATCCTATTATGTCCATCTGACAAAGCCTTAGCCTCACTCACCTCCTCCCTCAACTTGTCTCTACTTTCCAAGCCCCCTTCACTCTCTGCCCATACTATGGCTGAGTTCTTCCATGACAAAATTCAGAAGATTAATCTTGAGTTATCCATCAGGCCCTCTCTTCCCTCTCTTTAGTCCTCTCCCTTCCCCTTAACTCCTACCACTTTTTCTTCCTTTTCTGATGTTAGAGAAGATTTAACTACCTATCTTGCCTTCTTCTCCTCTTCTTCCAAACTCTCTACTTGTGTCTTTGACCCATTCCCATCTAGCAGCCCAGTTACATTTCCCTTGCATTCTTTATCTTCATTCTTAGCACTTTTCCTGCTGCCTTCAAATATGCTGTGATCACACAATTCCTCAAATTACTTCACTGGACCCTACCGTCCCTGCTCAGTGTATAATGTTCGATTAAAGGCTATATTAATAAAGTTGTTAGTAAATGGGGCATCAGGGGTGTCCTGGGAAATACTAAAGAAGTTCACTTTTCTTGTTCAGACTGTATGGTGGAGTCTCCTTGGGATGGGCCCTAGTTATACCTAAATAACCAGCATGTAAGCATCTATTACATGATTATGGTGTCAGAAATTTGAACCTCAGAGGACCCTGACAGCCTCAGAGCCAGTTTTCAGCTTGCAATAAGACCCTTAGTACATCAAAATGGTGAAACCTGACCCTCCTGCATCCTGGCTTGTCTTGCGCTAGTGGTTTGCCAGGTACAGGATGGCAATCAAACTGCATACAAAGGATGAGGTAGTGCAAATGTGCACACTCATTTACACTGTGGAGCTTAAAGCTAAGCACATCTTCAAGTCATATGTCTTCCAGATTAAGAGAGACAGGAACAGGTATGGAAAAGGTCCTGGAAAAAAAGAATATAATTTATGAGAGGGCAAGATTCCATCAGTGATTTCACCTTGCGGGAGAACTAGTGGAAGCTTTTATTATATAGTTGTTTGAACTGGTAGAACACTGTGAGCTTGGAGCTATTAAAAAGGATCCAATCAGGACAGGGTGGTGACTGGAATTTAGGACAATGTTATGTCACTGAAGCTACAAATGCAGCAAAACCTGTCTCTGTCCACAGCCATAGAGATGACTAGGCACTCTGGTTAAAGCAGAGAACCAGCCTCCAAGAACTCAGAGCATAGAGAAAGTGTTATGTAACAAAAATAAGCCTTGGAGCAGAAGCAAAGGCAGAAAAAGCTGCAAGTACCCAGAAACCTTACTCTCAGATTAAATGAGAAAATGTGGAAGTGTAATGGAGATCATCTGTCCACCAATTCATACCCAGCCTTAGGCAGAAAATGTAATAAGTGCTGGAAAGTTGACTGGTTTGTAGCAGTGTACCATACTAAGCAAGAAGCAGTCACTTTGGAAAGTGGAGAATATTGAGTTCTAGACTCCATAACATTAGCAATAATCAATAACAAGCTGACTGTGAAGAAGTTAGCAATAAGGATGTGCGCATGAAAATATTTTTCCATTTGGTTTGTTATTTTGGTTCACTTGATTCTGAGAAGTCATTTTGGTCAGTACGGGCCCAAAGCATTTATTCATTTATTCATGTAATTTGTTCATTCGTTCTCCATTAATGTAAATAGGAGAATCAATTCATCCTATTTTGTGCTGTAACATTGGGGTTTTCTATCTAATTTTAATGAAACTTACAAGTAGGTATCAGCAACAAAGGAACAGAACTCCAAAACATAAAGAGGGGGCAAAGTGGCACCAAGAGAGGCATGAATAGCTCAAAGAGTGATAAAACAGGCCCAAATAGAGGCCAGTCCAAGGCATCATGAGAAGGACAAAACATCACAAACAGTGCCAAGAATACACCAGGCACCATGAAAGGAGGAAAACAGTAACAACAGTGGCATGAATACCCAAATGCACCATGAGATGGCAAGGAGCATGAACAGCTGTGACATGAACAGCCGAAAGCACCAAAAGAGAAATAAAGCAGCAATAACAGTGGTATGAACACCCCAAGGCACCATGAGAAGGTAAAGCAGCCCAAGGCTCTAAGAAGAGAAAAGGGCAGCAATACAAGTGGCAGCAAAAGAGGGGAAAAGGAACCAATAACAGTGGTATGAACACCCCAAGGAACTATGAGAAGGATACAATGGTACCAGAAGTGGCAGAAGTTCTCCATGGCATCATGAGAGGGACAGGAGCAGGCCAGGCAGCAACACTGGCAGAACAACACAGAAAGGTGCTGAACCAGGAGAGAAGCAGCGCAGCAGAAGCTGAGTCACTAGACTGGTACAAAAAAACAGTACTGAACCAGAAAAGAGGCAGGGCACAAGGAGTGGGGTACAGTAGTAGGTGCAGCCAGACATTAGCAGAAGCAAGTCTTCATAAGAACATAAGAAATTGCCATGCTGGGTCAGACCAAGGGTCCATCAAGCCCAGCATCCTGTTTCCAACAGTGGCCAATCCAGGCCATAAGAACCTGGCAAGTACCCAAAAACTAAGAAGAACCCATGCTACTGATGCAATTAATAGCAGTGGCTATTCCCAAGACAACTAGTGAGGGGCAGTTGAACATAAGAGCATAAGTACATAAGAAATGCCATGCTGCGTCAAACCAAGGTCCATTGAGCTCAGCATTCTGTCTCAGAAAGTGGCCAACTGGCCAATCCAAGTCATAAGTACCTGGCAAAACCCATAAAGAAGAACTATTTTCTGTTACTCACTTGCAGGGATAGTAATACTTTTTCTTAGTTTACCTGGTTAATGTGTTATGGACTTTTCCTCCAGGAACTTGTCCAAACCTCTTGTAAATCCCACTGTGCTAATCACCTTGATCATATCCTCTGGCAACAGATTCCACAGCTTAATTGTGCTCTGAGTGAAAAAGTACTTTCTAGTTTAGTTTAGTTTATTTAATTTGATAAATTGCCTTTTATGATAGTCAGTCAAGGCGATACACAATGAAAACAGTAGATAAAATCCAGCATTGTATAATAAAATAAATCAAAAGACAAAATATGACAAATAGCACAAAGCATACAAAGTATAACAACTAATCAAAAGCAATAAATAAGTAACCATATAAAACAAATAAAATAAGGTAATTATAAATAATACTCAAATCCGAGTGTACAGAATAAGCTAACTGAGTTGAATTAGGCTTCATAAACTTTGGCAAAGAGCCAAGTTTTAAAACACTTCCTAGAAATGCTAAATTCTTTCACAGTACATAAGAAGAAAGGAAGAGCATTCAAAAAATTTGGAGCTAGATGAGAAACACATTTCTCTTGTATGCTCCAAACAAATTTCTCTTGGAGAGGGAAATCAAAGTAATTCTTGCTGATTTGAGCATAATACTCTTGTGGGCTGATGAGTGACCAAAAGACTTGCTAAATATGAAAGGGTCCCCTACCTAAATGCTTTAAGGTTTAAGCAATCAGTTTTAAAATGTATACGACTAGTGACTGGAATCCAGTGGAGGTCCTGAAGGAATGGTATAATATGATTACATTTTTTTTCCAAAAATTAATATTTATGTGATATTCTGTACAATTTGCATTTTATAAATAAGTTTAGCAGAAAGACTATGATACAGAGTCACAATAGTCCAGTCGATTTAAAATCAGTGAATACGTAAAGGATTTGAGATCATGTACGTCTAGGTACGAATAAGCCTAAGAAAATAGAAGGATCTTTGGTCTAAAGAAGAAACATGGGGGATAAGGCTTAATTAATTGTCTAGCATAAATTCCAATAAAGAAATACAGTTTCTTAGCTGAATAGAAACACCAGTTATCATCAATGAAAAAAGAATGTTTGGATCTACATTTCTAATAAACCAAATAGCCTCTGATTTACCAGAGTTCACTTTCAATTTGAAGGAAAATAACCAACCAGTGGTTTTGGTTAGATAATCATTGAAGTCAGATATCGAAGAGGGAGAATTTAGATCACTGCTGATTGCTATTTGAATGCCTTTTGCATGGAGACTCTGAATAAGGGTTGCTAATTGTGAAATGTATAAATTGGAAAGAATAGATGACAATAATGAGCCTTGTAGGACTCCATCTGTCAGTGGATGAGGCTAAGTTATTTTTTTAATTTCAGTCAATGCCGTGTTACATATGCCTATATCTGATAACCTTGATAGCAAAACCTGGTGGTCAATAGTATCGAAAGTTGCTCTCATATCTAAACAAACTACTAGCACAGTTCTTCCTTGGTCAAAGTCTAAAACAATTTCAGAAAGTAGTGCTAATAATGCTGTTTTAGTACCCTGGCCCTTGCAATATCCTGATTGTCTTGGATGTAAGAAGTATTTTTTTTCAAAAAAAGAAGAGAGCTGAAGGAAAACAGATTTCTTAATGATTTTAGTAAATGATGGTAAGTTTGAAATGGGCTGATAATTTTCTGGAACAATGGGCTCTAAGCAGGTCTTTTTTAATATTGGATGGATTTTAGCAGCCTTTAGTTAAGATGGGAAAGAACATAAGAACATAAGAAAATGCCATACTGGGTCAGACCAAGGGTCCATCAAGCCCAGCATCCTGTTTCCAACAGTGGCCAATCCAGGCCATAAGAACCTGGCAAGTACCCAAAAACTAAGTCTATTCCATGTTACCATTGCTAATGGCAGTGGCTATTCTCTAAGTGAACTTAATAGCAGGTAATGGACTTCTCCTCCAAGAACTTATCCAATCCTTTTTTAAACACAGCTATACTAACTGCACTAACCACATCCTCTGGCAACAAATTCCAGAGTTTAATTGTGTGTTGAGTAAAAAAGAACTTTCTCCGATTAGTTTTAAATGTGCCCAATGCTAACTTCATGGAGTGCTCCCTAGTCTTTCTACTATCCGAAAGAGTAAATAACCGATTCACATCTACCCGTTCTAGACCTCTCATAATTTTAAACATCTCTATCATATCCCCCCTCAGCCGTCTCTTCTCCAAGCTGAAAAGTCCTAACCTCTTTAGTCTTTTCTCATAGGGGAGCTGTTCCATTCCCCTTATCATTTTGGTAGCCCTTCTCTGTACCTTCTCCATCGCAATTATATATTTTTTGAGATGCGGCGACCAGAATTGTACACAGTATTCAAGGTGCTGTCTCAACATGGAGCGATACAGAGGCATTATGACATTTTCTGTTTTATTCACCATTCCCTTTCTAATAATTCCCAACAATCTGTTTGCTTTTTTGAATGCTGCAGCACACTGAACCCACGATTTCAATGTGTTATCCACTATGACGCCTAGATCTCTTTCTTGGGTTGCAGCACCTAATATGGAACCCAACATTGTGTAATTATAGCATGGGTTATTTTTCCCTATATGCATCACCTTGCACTTATCCACATTAAATTTCATCTGCCATTTGGATGCCCAATTTTCCAGTCTCACAAGGTCTTCCTGCAATTTGTCACAATCTGCTTGTGATTTAACTACTCTGAACAATTTTGTGTCATCTGCAAATTTGATTATCTCACTCGTCATATTTCTTTCCAGATCATTTATAAATATATTGAAAAGTAAGGATCCCAATACAGATCCCTGAGGCACTCCACTGTCCACTCTCTTCCACTGAGAAAATTGTCCATTTATGCCTACTCTCTGTTTCCTGTCTTTTAGCCAGTTTGCAATCCACGAAAGGACATCGCCACCTATCCCATGACATTTTACTTTTCCTAGAAGCCTCTCATGAGGAACTTTGTCAAACGCCATCTGAAAATCCAAGTATACTACATCTACCGGTTCACCTTTATCCACGTGTTTATTAACGCCTTCAAAAAAGTGAAGCAGATTTGTGAGGCAAGACTTGCCCTGGTAAAGCCATGCTGACTTTGTTCCATTAAACCATGTCTTTCTATATGTTCTGTGATTTTAATGTTTAGAACACTTTCCACTATTTTTCCTGGCACTGAAGTCAGGCTAACCGGTCTGTAGTTTCCTGGATCGCCCCTGGAGCCCTTTTTAAATATTGGGGTTACATTTGCTATCCTCTAGTCTTCAGGTACAATGGATGATTTTAATGATAGGTTACAAATTTTTACTAATAGGTCTGAAATTTCATTTTTTAGTTCCTTCAGAACTCTGGGGTGTATACCATCCGGTCCAGGTGATTTACTACTCTTCAGTTTGTCAATCAGGCCTACCACATCTTCTAGGTTCACCATGATTTGATTCAGTCCTGTTTAAGACTAGAATTAACAATAGAAGCAAGAAATGGATGGAGATTTAACTTCAGATGTTTAAGAAGATAGAATTGTAGCGGATTTAGAGGAGAAGAGGAAACTTTCATCTGCCTCGAAATAATGATAGACTATATGAGGTAATTTTGTCAAAAGTTGATAGTTTACCTACAAGAACTACTAAGAAATCAGCTATTTCAGAGGATACAGTAGATGGTAAGTGGCCTTAACAAAATTAGCTTGTATTTTATTGATGTCTGTAAAAGCAACAGCAGGATCTTCCGCTGTAAATTTAATATAGGAAGGTACAGATGACGTCTGAGAACCAGAAAACTGTGCCATTAAATTAAAAAAATATTGCAGGCGATTTTCAGTTTTGTGAAGAATTTTAGAAAAAAACCTTTTTTTTGTTTTTTTTATCTCTGACAAATTTTTATGTGCTAATTCACTTTTGGTGGACTTGTTTTTATTCCACTGTCTGTTGTTTGGGGGTTTGAAGGCCAGCATGAAAGCCTGGGCTATCTTGAAATTTTAAAGTACGACAAAAAAGTGGGCAGCTTTGTTAAAAGCACTTTTGGAATTCCAAGAAGACATTTTTTCATCATTGTACAGATTATCAAAATTTGCTGGTAATGCAATATTTTGAGTGAATGTGTCCAAATCAAGATTTTTTGTTCTTCTTACTGGAATCTTAAATCTCAGGAGTGTTTGATCTTCAGTTAAAGGAAAAGAAAACCATTAAATGGTTAGCAGACAGTTCTAACGGAATGTGTTAACAGTGGAATACTGGCTGAAGTTTAAATGTCCCTCTTTATGGGTGAACTGTTGAACCCATTATATCAAATCTACTATTTGTTATAAATCTGCTTGTTGCATTGTGTGCCCCCTTGTTTTAGTGTTTTTTGAAAAGGTAAATAACTATCCATTATTTATCCATTCCACCCTACTCATGATTTTATAAATTTCGATCATGCCCCTTCTCACCTTCTCTTTTGCAAGCTAAAGAACCCTAGCCTGTGTAGCCTGCCATCATAGAAGAGCTGTTCCATTCCCTTTATCATTTTTGTCACCCTGTTCTGCCTCTTTTCTAGTTCTGCTATGTCATTTTTGAGATGGGCTGACCAGAACTACATATAATACTCATGGTGCGGTCCCACTATGGCTCGATACATAGGCAATATGATCCTTTCTGTTTTATTCTCCATTCCTTTTCAGATCATTCTTAACCTTCTATTTGCTTTTCTGACCACCAATGCACACTGAGCCAAGAATTTCAATGCATTGTCCATAAGGACGTCAAGGTCCTTTTCCTGGGTGGTGATTCTCTATACAGAACCCAGCATTGTGTACTTGTAGTTGGGATTATTTTTCCCTATGTGCATCACTTTGTACTTTTTCACTTTAAATTTAAACTGCCAGTCAGATGCTCAGTCTCTTAATCTCACAAGGACCTTCTGCAGTACCTGCTATTAAACCTTGAATAATTTAGTGTCATCTGCAAATTTGAATTCTTTATTTGTTCTTCCCTTTGACAGATCATTTGTGAATATGCTGTATAGCACAGGTCCCTGTATTGATCCCTGAGGTACTCTTCTTTCTCCATTTGGAAAACTGACCATTGAATCCTTCCCTCTGTTTCCTGTCTTATAATATGAATCTGATGAGCCCAGGGGACGTTACACAAGTTATCTAGCTAAATTACAATTTTTTAAATATTGAGGCACTTACCCAGCTAGACTTTAGCCAGAGAAGTCATTGTTGAAGCAGTCTGGAACTGACCTGCCCCCTCCCCTGCCCAATCCCCAATTCATCATTTAATGTTCCCAAATGAGGCTTCCAGTGCTGGATAACTTCAATTGATGATTTTCGGCAGGAGGTTTATACAACTGAATATCCAGGATAACTTATCCAGTAAAGTTTTCGGAATTTTGGCCTGCAAATGTCTTCAGTGAAATGAGACTCTTAAATTGGGATCCAGTCAAACTTTTCTTAAAACAAGAATGTATACTTTTTATACTTAAAAAAAAAACAGTTGTCCAACATTATTTTGGATATATTTGTTTGTATTGATGATATAGCTACAGTTTTAAACTATTATCTTTAATGGTGTTGTTAAATTTATTCTGTATGGTATATGTTATAGTACAGTAATTGTATTATTTATTTTTATAATGATTCTATCAGTATCTTTATGGCAGAAAGAGTAATAGCCACTGTAAAATGGTTTCTGTGCCAGTTGGATCCCTGTCTTGCCCTTCTGAGCTACCACACTACACCATCAGAAGCTCTGAGGGAGAGTCCAGCTAAAATGTTTATGGGCAGACTCTCTGCACTACCCTTCCTTCATACCAGATAGGAAGTCATGATAATCAGAACAGGCCACATTGTGATACTTTTATTAGACTGGATTTGTAGTCTAGAAATGAACAGCATGAGTAGAATAATCTCCATCTGCTTCAGGAGTATACAGTGCTGAGGCATAATTTGTGAACCCCATGTGTAATAATGAAAATTTCAAGTTTTACTATGATACACTTGTTTAATTGAAACCAATCTTTTCTTATGCAATAAATCGGGTCTAAATTAAACAAATCTGTGTTTCTTGAGACACAATAATAATACAAAGTAGGAATAATGAGGTCCATAGTCAAAAGACAGATGGCTAATTAAGTTAGCTGGATAGTGGTCATGCTGAATATCCCTGGATAACTTTAAAGTTAGATGGATAAGTATATCTAGCTAACTTAAGACCTGCTCTATAGCATGTCTAACTTATCTAGCTAACTTAGCCCTAGATTAATCAAAAAGCTATAAATATAGCAAAAATAGCACCCACGATAAAAAGGGGGCATGCATGGTTAGGCTAATTTTCCATCACACAGGTAATTTCTGCAAGCTGCAATAAATTTATCACAGCAGCTACGTAGAGAGTACATTGTACAAATCAACTCATCTTTTGCCTTTCATCACTCCAAATGACAGAAAATTTCAGGGATTCGCTCTATAAGACGCACTTTTTCCCCCCAAAAGAGGGAGGAAAATGTCTGTGAGTCTTATGGAGCGAATATTAAAAAAAACCAAAACTAACTACAACCCTCCACCCTCCTGCCCCCCCCCCCCCCAAGATCTGCCAAAAGTCCCTGGTGGTCCCGTGGGGGTCCGGGAGCGATCTCCTGCACGTAGGCTGTCGGCTGCCAGTAATCAAAATGGCACCGACGGCCCTTTGCCCTTAGTATGTCACAGGGGCCGACCAATGGCACCGGTAGCCCCTGTGTCATAGTAAGGGCAAAGGGCCGTCGGCGCCATTTTGATTACTGGCAGCCGACGGCCCAAGTGCAGGAGATCGCTCCTGGACCCCTGCTGGACCAGCAGGGACTTTTGGCAGTTCTTGGGGGGGGGGGGGAGGGTCAGGAGGGTTGGGGGTTGTAGTTAATTAATTTAAAGGGTTGGGATGGGGGGTTCAGAAAGAAAACGATAAATGTTTTCTGATCTGGGGAGTGGACCGAAATGGCCCTCCCCAGACCCAAAAATGAAATGGGGACAAAAACAATTGTATGCACTCCCCTAATTTGCTCCATAAGAGCACAGACGCCTGGGAACAGAGTCGGTTTAGCACACTATTTATTTTATTTTGTTTTTAAATTTCACCCCTCTGAATCCTAGGTGTGTCTTATGGTCAGGTGCGTCTTATGGAGCGAAAAATACGGTAACTTTGCTGTTTGTACCTCTGATTGTGTATGTAAAACTGCTCCCCCAAACTTATTTGGATGTCATGGTTTGACTTTACACTGTATTACGGTTATTCATTGTTGTTCTGTGATGACTTCTATTCTTTGGGCCCATGGTGGCCTGGTTGTGTTTCCTTGCCAATAAAAACTATTTTGATAAAAAAAAAAGTGCCCCCTCTTACAGTGGTATAAATAGTAAAGTTACATATTGGTCTCTACAGAGGTTCTCTCTCTCTTCTCTCTCTCTCTTTGATAAAATCTTTATGGTTGCTAATGCAAGCACAACACACAGAAAAAAAGTATAGTTATTTCCTGCATTGCTGTGCGTCATTCTATCACATTAGGAGCTGCTCATTACCATAAACTCCTCCACTCGCATAACTAATGTGATATTAGCATGCATTGCACTATTTATCGCATATGTTAGGGCCTTAACACTAGCATTAAGGCCCTAACAGAAAATGATAAATGACCCTGTTAACTGGATTAGTGTGAATATCACCACTTAGCCAGGTAAGTTCCTCCTCCCTGCAACACCCCCATCCCATCCACCACTTTGCCGGCTAACTACTTAGCTAATATGTAGTTATTTGTCTAAGTGGCAGCCACTGAATAAAGTTAGATATTGAGACACTATCACTTATATGGATAAGCCAGAACTAAATATTGACTTCAATAAGATTAATTCAGAGTCACTGTGTGTGAAATAGTAAGTGAACCCCTAGTTTGCTTATCAACATTTGTTAGCTAATTAGAATTAGTTTCTTACATAATTGGGAACAAGTAAATCACAGCACAACTGAGATTGGGTATCTGGTCCTATATATAGGTCCAAAAAGTTTTGAGTTTGGTCTTCACCATAGACGTTAGTAGAAAGTCTTCATATCACAATCAAAAGAACTTTCAGAGTACTTAAAAAAAGGAGTAATTGATGTTCATCTGTCTGCACAGGGTTACAAGACCATTTCTAAACATATGGTGCTCTGTCCATCTACTGTTATACAGATACAGTAGTCTACAAATGGAAAATGCTGAAGACTACAATGACTTCACCTAGGAGCAGTCATCCTGCCAAGATCACCCCAAGAGCAAACCTGAAAATCATCCATGAAATCACAAAGAAGCCTAGATGAATATCTTAAGATCTGCAGACCTCTCTTGCTGCAGTTGTTATGAGAGTTAAAACATCAACCATCAGGAAAAAATGAATGACAATAGTATTCATGGGAGGATAGCTAGGAAGAAACCATTGATCTCTAAAAAAGAACATTTCTGCCTGCCTCATGTTCACCAATAATTATTTGGATAACCCATAGGACATCTGGAATAATATTATTTGGACAGATGAGTAAAAAAAAAAAAAGTTTTGTTTCTCAAAAAACAAACACTGCCTTCCAAAATGAGAGCCTCATCCTCACGGTCAAGCATGGTAATGGAGATATCATGGTATGGGGCTGCTTTGCTGCTTCAGGATCTGAACCACTTGCTGTCATTGATAGAACCATGAATTCTGCTTTATATCAGAATATTCTAGAGGAGAATATCTGGCCATTAGTTCATGAGTTGAAGCTGAGCTTAAAGTGGGTCATGCACCACGACAATGACCCTAAACATTCAAGTAACTACAGAATAGCTGGGAAAAGACGAGAATTCTTCTTTTTGATTGAAATATTGTGGCAAGACCTGAAGTGAGCTGTTCACTCAAGGAAGCCCTCAAATGGATCTGAAACAGTTCTGTATGGAAGAATAAGCCAAAATTCCTCAAGGATGATGAGAGAGACTAGTCAAAAGTTATAGGAAACACTTAGTTGAAGTAATTGCTGCTCAAGGAGGTGCCACCAGTTACTGAATAAAGGTTTCACTTACTTTTTCACACAACTATACTTATTGTTGAATCTTTTGTTGAGTAAATTATCAAAATATATCCTTTTAATCTGATTTATATATTCAGTGGGATTATCTTTCTGAAAAGGGCTTAAATTAAGATTTAATCATGTTTTGAGTATAAATTGTACTAAAATGCATACTATCCTAGGGAATCTCACCTTTTTTCTCAGCACTGTATGACAGGTTAAGCATTAGGCCTAGTGTAGTTCTGAAATGTTCAATTATTTTCTGTGATGCTGAGTTTGAAGTTCATTAAAGGCTGTGCTAATAAAGTGTTAGCAAAGGTCATGGGGCAACCTGGGGTAACCTGGAAAATAATAAAGAAGTTCACTGTTCCTCTTCAGACTAAATAACTGCTGGTTTTTAAAATAATCATCTGTTTCATGTTTTATTTGTTATTGGTAATGATTGTCAGTCACGGGGTCGTCCCACAACTGACAACACTAACCTCCACCATGTCATCAGCCTCCCAGTGCGGCATGGATGCTGCCAACAACCCTGCCACCGCTCTACGCCCAGCGGTGTTGTGCCTAAAATGTATGCGCATGCACCAGCTCCTGACTTATATGTCCTGTGGCAGTAACTCAGCGATTAGCACCCTCTGATGATGTCAGGTTCTCTCTGTATTTAAGGCCAAGCTGTTCACTGGATCCTTGCCTCAGCAACAGGTCCTCCTGCTACCATTGCAGTATGTGTTGCTAACATCATGTTCTTGATCCGCTGTCTCCTCGCTCCTGCCTCATTCCTGATCCTGCTGTGTTCCTGAACCCACCTTACCTTACAGGGACAGTTCTACCATGAGGCAGGATGAGGCAGTTGCCTCAGGTGGCAAAATTTTAGAGTGGCAGAAATTGGTCCCCCTGCCCCCCCCCCCAAAAAAAAAACAGCTCTGCAGTGACCACTTCATTTGCCAACCTATAAAATAAATAAAAGTCCCACACAGCAACGTTAGTAGAGGAACCAATAGAGCTCCCAATCCTCTCTTCTTAGCAGGAAGCGAGCAGCATGGTTGATGGATATGCCATTAGGGTTCCCACTCCCACCAGCATGATGAGGATGACACAGTTTAGCAATGTGCCGGTGAGGTTTCCACCCCCACTGGCAGGATGAGGATGACGTGATTTGTTCACTGCCCAATAGGCAGAGAGTTCCACGTAGGTGCGGCAGCACCATTTGATGACGTACCAGTGGGGGTTTCCAGAT
Organism: Rhinatrema bivittatum; assembly: GCF_901001135.1. NCBI lineage: Eukaryota > Metazoa > Chordata > Amphibia > Gymnophiona > Rhinatrematidae > Rhinatrema > Rhinatrema bivittatum. Next base: position 355,756,011 of record NC_042615.1, on the reverse strand, counting down.
CCCACCAGCAGTAAGAAAAATGGCACGCTGGCTGGGTTTCCACCTTCTGCCTGCAGAGCAAAGGCTTGCCAGGAAGAAGCGTGAGTGGAGGAGGGAGGAGGGCTGAGGGAGAGGGAAGGGATTGTGGATATAGTGAGAGGGGAAGGAAAGGGAGGATGAGAGGGGATGAAGGAAAAGGGAAGAGAATGTGAGTAAGTGGGAAGGGTTAGAAGCTGTGGGTTAATGAGGGAAGAAAGGGGAAGGGAAAGTGAGATCAGGCGAACCATTACTGGTGTGCAATGGGGAGGCCAAGTCTCACCCATAGAAAAAGAATAATGGAACACTACAGGAGCACAACCACTGACTTTGAGGCAAGGCCAGACCAAAGAAGACCTGGCTGGACCAAGAAAGTGAGGAAGGGAAGGGAGAGGTTGAGATGAGAGAGTAGATGGAGAAATAAAAGGAGAAGGAAGAAAGGAAGAGGTGAGTGAGGGGGACGGGAGGGAAAAGGAATGAATGAAAGGCGGTGTGAGAGGGGGAGTGAAAGAGATGGATGGAGCAAAGAGAGGGGTGCAGAATGGCGAGGGAAAAGAGGGGAGAAGGTTGAATGAGAGGGAAGGGATGGTGTTTCACACCTGGAGGGAGGAGGCAGCAGTGGTAGAAGGGGTGAGACCTTGAAGGAGGTCACTGCAGCCGAAGAAAGAAAGAAAGGAAAGAGAGAGAGAGAGAGAGAGAAGGTCAGCAGCTGAAGAAATAAAGGCAAGAGAGAGACCTTGGTAGAAGAAAGGAAAACTGGAGAGAGGCCTTGGCATGAGGAAGTGTGTGTGAGTGTGCAAGAGCATATGTACAATAGCATGTGTGCAAATAAAAGAAATAAGGGATGTGTGAGAGAGCATGTATGAGAAGGAGGGAACATGTGTGTGTTTTTGTTAGAGGGTGTTTGAATATGAGTTTGTGCATCCCCACCCCCTCTTACAAATCCACAACAATTTTGAGTTGAACAGAAACCAAAGGTTCCCTGGTATGGAAAATAAGGAATATTTTTTATCTTTATTAGTTTTAATTATTATGTGTTGTTTAATGTGTCTACTGTTTTGAAATATTTTATTGCTGTTTGGGAATTTAAAACAAACATTAAGAGTTTTTAATTATTTGATGTTCTATATGTCACCTATTTAAAAAATACACTGGGCAACAATGAAAGTGTTACTGACCTAAAAAGGTCCTACTCTGTAGTATCTTGATGTGCTGAACACGAATATGACCATGAAAAGTTTTTATTGGCTCTCGTTTTGAAGATATTTAATATAGTTCATTTTCTATGTTTAGTCATGTAAATTTATCCAGTAGGACTGTAAATAAGCCTAGAATGATGTAATATTGCATCATATTGCATAATACCATCATGCACACATCATCCAGAGTTTATTACATCATTTTCTGATGCAATGCATTTCTACTGCCATGCTGCTGCTGAGTAAGCTGACATCAGCAGTGTAATATATGAAGCCCAGTCAGAAAGGGTGAACATTTGAAATATTCATGCTGGCTGACTACTGCTGGACACTCCGCAGAGATGCTCCTGAACAGGTGTACAAGAGATAAGCAAAGAAATCTAAGACGTAGTCTATGACTTCATTTTTCAAACGGTATTAACCGTAGGTCTCCTACTGTTAGGGTTGTGGACCCTTGGGTCGGTTGGGACAGCAGATGATGTGATGGTGGAGGACCACCGAAGCGTCCAAACCGGGAGGCGGCTCAGAGGACTCAGAGAAGGCTTCGGCACTGGGCAAGGTGAAGTCCTATGCGACCAAGGACTCGGGAGAGGCAGAGAAGACGGACAACGTTGGGCCCTGACGACAGAAGCGAGTTCGCCCTGGAAGCCTGTACTCCCCCAGGAGGAGCCTGTAGGAGTCCAGCCGCTGGGACTTTTGGAGATTCGCCCTGGAAGCCGGAGCCCCCCCAGGAGAAGCTCGTAGGGGCCCGGCTGCTGGGACTTAGGTGAATCTTCTGGGCCAGCAGACGCCAAGTGCCAGGGGAGCTGCGAAGCCCAAAGACGAAGTCGTGCACGGAGCCGGGTCGGAGCCGAAGGTCAGAGGTAGCCGTGCCAAGGAATAACCTGAAGTCGGAGTCGTGGACGGAGCCGGGTCAGAACCAGAGGTCGGAGGAAGCCAAGCCAGGGACTGAAGCTGGAGACAAAGTCGTGGACGAAGCCGGGTCGGAACCAGAGGTCAGAAGCCAATACCGAAACCAAGGACAAAGGCGGAAGACGAGTCAGGAGTCAGGCTGGGTCAAGATGGAGAGCAACCAAGAGAACGCAGCAACTGAAGATCAGGAAACCTGAGGAACCTCGTTGCAAGGCACTGGAGAGGTCTAGGTGCAGGGTACTTATACCCTGAGGCGTCTGACGTCATCCTCTGGCGATTCTTGGTTCTCCCGCTCTGGCTCCTTTAAGAGGCAAGCCCCCACGCGCACGTGCGTGCCTGGGGGGCGGGGCCAGCGACGGGAGTTGGCGGCGTCTCTCACGCCGCGGCAGGCTGCGAGCTGGGCCCCGGGGATCGAGGAGGCTGTCGTGTGGGCCGGGCCGGCCCCGAGGTAGGAGGAGGGACTGGGGCACGGCCCGGTCCTGTAACACCTACTATTGGCATACAATTCAAGATGTAATTATATTATTGCATATTACAAAAAAACTAGAGCCAATTTTGCATTTTTACAGTCACATTCATGTTTAGCACATGGAAATTTATAAGAATTGACTAATTTCATTTCAGTAACATGACTTTTGTGAAAATTTGTTGCCCAGTGAGCTATTGGCATACAGTTCAAGATGTAATTATATTATTGCATAAAACAAAAAAACTAGAGCCAATTTTGCATTTTCACAGTCACATTCGTGTTTAGCACATGGAAATGTATAAGATTTGACTAATTTCATTTCCGTAACATGACTTTTGTGAAAATTGGTGCCCAGTGATATTTTTCCTTTTTTGTTAGTATGGTTTTACTGTTATGACTGATGTTTAATATTTCTTGATTTTATTTGAAGTTTTATGATGAATAGTAATGTGTCAGTTTTTCCATTGTTGCACTGCCTACACGGTCTGGCTTGTTGTGGTTTCCAATTAAGTTTTTGTTTACATGCTCTATTTATATTTTATGGCTCTTTATTCTATATTTGGTGAAGATCTGTCTGTGTTCTGCATGGATGACTAGGTGAGGTATTCTGCTAGCTTGTAGTTTCTGTATAGGGATCTATATCAGCTTGGCTTGTTCATTTCCTAATAATAGGTATATTGGCGTTTTAGGGTCTGATGTAATATTTGCAGTGTTGCCTTTTCATAAGTAGGGTTGTTACTGTTTGAGTGCTGGGGAGTTAGTGCTGTCCTGGTAGGTTTATATATTGTAATTGCAGTTCAATTTACACATGATATTCAGACGGCAAATGCCACACTCAACACTTGTTAAAATAGGCCTAGTACCATATGGGTTCCATGTGTCTTATTTGCAGGGTTTTGTGGTTGGCATCATAACAGGGCATATAAATATGATATAAATGTTGTAAGTAATGTTTTTATCTCATAAGATTCTATTTTAAATGTCTTTTGTCCTTAAGAATGTATATTTTTTAATTGTGTGTGGGAGGGGCAGGGAACTGGGGGCAGGGAACAAAGCTGTAAGATTTGTCTAAGGCTCTTAATTCCCTTGCACCGGCCCTGAGAGAGTGCACCATACACAGACCCTCTCTATTCACCTATCTCCTACTTCCCTAGGGCAGATGCTGGGGAATGGTAGGAGACAGGTGGTAGGGTTTCTGGGAGTGTAACAAAATTGCTAGCTTCTTAGAAATATTAATATTGACACTCATGCCACTCATCTGGAAACCCTGACCCTGCCTCCCCCCTTCCTCAACATTTCTGTTCATCCAAAATGCCAGACTTCAAGGGTCTCCCCCCTTTTTGCCCTCTCACTGATTTGACCTGTGCCTTGCCATGCCTTGGGGGTGGGGCGGGGCGGGGGAATGCTATCTCATCCCTGACCTCAGGCAGCAGATTGCCTTGAGCTTCCCCTGTTGCCTTGACCCAACCTGCCTTGATCCTGTTCCTGATTTGCCCTGCTCCAGTACCAGCCTTGTTTCCTTCCTGCTCCTTGCCTGATACTGTCGCAGTCCCTCATCTGCCTGATCTCCTGGTATTGATCTCTGCTACAGACCTGGATTACTCTCTTGACTACCGCCTGCCATTGACCTCTGTTACGGACCCGGACCACTCTCTTTCCTGCTACTTGCCACTGACCTCTGCTACGGAATCCGACTACTACATGCTTGCTGCTGCCCTGATTCTCAGCCTGAACCTGGTAACTGTCTGATCACTGCCCACTCTGACTTCAGCCTGGCTCTGGACTCTCTCTTTCTGACCACCCTTTGGGATACTTGCCTAAATCCTGTTGGCCCCTGGAACCCAAAGGCTCAACCTGTGGGGAATGGAGCTGGTATAGGTGAAGGTCCAGCTCAGTCCCAGTGAAGGGCGTGTCCACTAGCTGTTGGCGTGGAACTAGTGGATTCGCCTACTAGACTGTGTCAACCATGCCACAGCACAAGGGCTCACAACCGTGACATTATTATGGATGGAAGTTTGAACATCGCCTAGAAATAGCAGCTAATACATTTTTAAATAAATAAATAAAATCTACCTCTGAGAGAACTTTCACCAAGAATCCAATCCAAAATCTCAATTTCACATTACTACCTGGATGTCCCTTTAAACATAATGGAGACAATTTTAAGAAAGTTACGTGTAGGTTGTGTTCATATATTTAGCATATATGCACATAACTAGCATGTTCACAAGTATATATTATTTTATAAATGTCGAGAGTATGTGCATACTTGCAGTGTCACATGTAAATGTGAATAGGAAAAAAAGGGGTGGTTTGAGGTGTTCCAGGGCAGGGTTCAGAAGTACACACTCATATAGCTATTGGTATATGCACATACAATATTGACTTTGTCTATATGCTTTTACATTTGCTAACTGAGTCATATTATTGAAATCACACTTCTTTTTTGTCTGTTTTTGTGTGGGAGGTCTAGATAAACTGGTGACTATTGTGGGTGAGCTTGTAGAGGTATCAGCGAACTAGTGATTCCAAGTACACATATAAATAAATACTTTCATAAGCAGAGAATGCGCACACTTTATAAAATACCTGCTTCTGCATTTGTTTCTGGGTTATTGTGCACACATTGTTACAATACGAGTGTAATTCAAGCCCACCTTCATCTTTCTCTCATGCCCCCACTCAATTCACTCCAGTCCCTCCTATCCCACCTTGAATTTCCCAAACCTCTAAATGCCACTGGGAGCTGGGAAAAAGCGCTCCACTCCTGGCATGTGACATTGCTTTTGACATCAATTCTGGTCACGCTTGGACAGCAAATCTAGTAACTTACATAATCAACGTTCATGTCAAAGCAACACTAGATGTGCTGGGAGCTAGCTACTGCTTCATAAGAACATAAGAAATTGCCATGCTGGGTCAGACGAAGGGTCCATCAAGCCCAGCATCCTGTTTCCACCAGAGGCCAAACCAGGCCACAAGAACCTGGCAATTACCCAAACACCAAGAAGATCCCATGCTACTGATGCAATTAATAGCAGTGGCTATTCCCTAAATAAACTTGATTAATAGCCATTAATGTACTTCTCCTCCAAGAACTTATCCAAACCTTTTTTGAACCCAGCTACACTAACTGCACTAACCACGTCCTCTGGCAACAAATTCCAGAGCTTAATTGGGCGTTGAGTGAAAAAGAATTTTCTCTGATTAGTCTTAAATGTGCTACTTGTTAACTTCATGGAGTGCCCCCTAGTCCTTCTATTATTCAAAAGTGTAAATGACCGATTCACATCTGCTCGTTCAAGACCTCTCATGACCTTAAAGACCTCTATCATATCCCCCCAACTCCTGATGGCATTTAGAGATATCGGGGGCATTCTGGCTGGGTTGACTGGGGAAGGGGAGGACAGGGAAAAGTTGAGCTTGCCAGGTTATGTTTTACTTCCCAATTTCAGGATTTTGGAGAGTGGGAGGGGAGGGGAAAGTGGGTTTTCAGGCATTTAGCTCGCTTTTTGCTTATTTTGCAGGTGGCATGGGGAGAGGTAGGTTCACCCAACAGAGGCCTTTTCTGTTTCACTGGGGTGGGAGGAGGATCAGGCCAGCAAGCCCACACTACTGCCTTTTTTTTTTTATTATTATTAAACACAGCACTGGCAAAGTTATTCATGTATATGTACCCAGATAAGTATATGTAGGTATATGTAGCTGGATAACTTTATTCTGGGATATTCAGCAGAATGTTTATCCCACTGAAACTCCCATATAACTTATCTGGCTAACTGTAGCTGGATAATTTATCCCTTTTAGGCTTTTTACTTGCTGACTTCATGGAGTACCGCCTAGTCCTTGTATTATCTGAAAGAGTAAACTGATTTACATCTACCCATGCTAGACCTCTCATGATTTTATAGACCTCCATCATATCCCTTCTCAGCCGCCTCTTCTCCAAGTTAAACAGCTCTAACCTATTTAGCCTTTTCCCTTAAGGGAGCAATTCCATCTCCTTTTATCATTTTAGCTGCCCTTCTCTGTACCTTCTCCAGTGCGTCATTATCTTTTTGAGATGCGGCAACCAGAATTGAACACAGTTCTCGAGGTGCAGTCTCATTATCGAACAATATTCAGGCATTATGACATTCTCTGTTTTATTCACCATTCCCTTCATAATAATTTCTAACATTCTTTTTGCTTTTTTAACTGCCGCAGCACATTGAGCCAAAACTTTTAATGCATTGTCTACTATGATGCCTAGATATTTTTCCTGGATGGTAGCTCCTAACTTGAAACCTAATATTGTATAACAATAGCATCACCTTGCACTTGGCCACATTAAATTTCATCTGTCATTTGAATGTCCAATTTTCCAGTCTCGCAAGACCTTCTTGCAATTTATCACTATCCTTTTGCAATTTAACTATTCTGAATAATTTTGTCATCTGCAGATTTGATCACCTCGCACATTGTTCCCCTTTCCAGTTCATTTATAAATATATTAAAAAGCACTGATCCAAGGACAGGTCTCTGAGGCACTCCACTGTTTGCCTCTCTCCACTGTGAAAACAAACCATTTAATCCATCTCTCCGTTTCCTGTCTTTCAACCAGTGTGCAATCCATAAAAGGACATTGCATCCCATCCCGTGACTTTTTACTTTTCTTAGAAGCCTCTCATGAGGCACTTTATCAAACTCCTTCTGAAAATCGAAATACACCACAGTTACCAAATCACCTTTATCCACATGTTTATTATCCCCTTCAAAAAACATGTAGCATATTTGTGAGGCAAGGCTTCCCTTTGGGTAAATCCATGCTGACTGTGTTCCATTAAACCATGTCTATCTATATATTCTGTGATTTTGTTTTTTAGAATAGTTTCCATGATTTTTCCCAGCACTGAATTCAGACTACAGGTCTATAGTTTCCCAGAACACCCCTGGAGCCTTTTTTAAATATTGAGGTTACAATGGCCACCTTCCAGTCTTCCGGTACAATGGATGATTTTAATGATAGGGTTACAAATTATTAGTAATAGATCTGAAATTTTACTTTTTGTGTTCTTAAAGAATTCTGAGGTGTGTACCACGTGGCTTGGGCGATTCACTACTCTTCAGTTTGTCAATCTGGCCTACTACATATTCCAGGTTCATCATGATTTGGTTCAGTTCATCTGCTCATCACCCTTGAAAACCAAATCTGGAATGGATAGTTCCCCAACATCTTCAATAGTAAACATTGAAGCAAAGAATTAATTTAGTCTTTCCACGATAGCTTTATCTTTTCTAAGTGCCCCTTTAACCCCTTGATCATCTAACGGTCCAACTGACTCCCTCACAGGTTTCCTGCTTTGGAAATATTTTAAAAAGTTTTATTTTAATTTTTGCCTCTATGGCCAACTTCGTTTTAAATTCTCTCTTAGCCTGTCTTATCAGTGTTTTACATTTAACTTGCCAATGCTTATGCTTTTTCCTATTTTCTTCAGATGGATCTTTCTTCCAGTTTTGGAAGGAAGTTTTTTTTTGGCTAAAATATCCTCTTACACTTCACCTTTTAACCAAGCCAGCAGGTATTTGGCCTTCCTTCCACCTTTCTTAATGGATAGAATACATCTGGATCGCATGTTTAAGATGGTATTTTTAAACAATGTCCACGCTTGTTGTACACTCTTAATCTTTGTAGCTTCACCTTTCAATCTTTTTCATTTTATCAGTCTCCATTTTGAAAATTTAGTGCTAGAGCTGTAGATTTATTTATTGTCCCCCTTCCAGTCATTAATTCAAAGTGGATCATTTATGATCACTATTACCAAGTGGCCCACCACTGTTACATCTCTCACTTAATTCTGCATTCCAATAAGAATTAGGGTTGGTTCCTGTTAATTTTGTATGATTTATTTTTGATTACTTTGTATTTTAGTTATTTTATTTTGTCTGTTTGTTATTTATTTAATTGTATATCAGTTGATTGTTATCCAAATTAACGAGATATTTGTTTTTTATTCCCAAGTGCAAATTCCAAATGATAAGATGGTTTAGTTTTGTATGTTTTAAAAGAAAACATTGCATTTTATATTTTGTTATTCCACCTTGTGCAATTTTTTTGAAAGATAATCTTGTAACTCTAACCAAATAAAATACATTAATAAAAAAACAGGTAGCATGAGGCCAGGAAGCACACAGAAAGAGCAATTAAAATAAATAAAAATGTATATGCCTGAATAATTCTCCCCCTCCCCAGCCCTTGACAAACTACTATATGAAGAATGATAGGGTTTAGAGATAGACTCATGGCATTAGAAGGTGATTTCTAGGTGACTCATTAAAAAATGCAATTGTATGGACCCCCTTTTTGCCCCTCTTCCAGTGGTTTGTAAAGAAACTACTACCAATTATTTCCCCAGTGAGAAATAGAGAACAGCAGATGATGTATTCCTAATTTCCATAGATTGAAGCAGCTAGTATAGTGTAAGAGGTGACCTTTATGGTTCTGGATTTTTCTTCATTGTGGGTTTTTTTGTATGCATGTTTTGTTGTAATGGTTTGTTATTATATTGGATGTTGAGTTAGTATTTATGATTTGATAATATGTTGGTTTAACGTAGAATTGGTTTATATTGATTGTGATGATGAACACTATTTTATTATGTTGAATTTTGTACATCACTTCAATGATTTTATATTGAATTATGTACATTGCTTTGAGTGTCCTGTGATTGTGGAGGTGACTAATGTCTTAAATAAATAAAGTAGATTCACATCTATATAAAGAACAAAAAATTATAAATAGAACAGTGGCTAAAACAGCATATTGAAGAAAACGCGAAATAAGTTGTAGTTCACAATATATGATGGTAACTTTTAAACAGCGTTGTGGGTGTACATGTACACATGTGTATGCCAGCTTGCGCGAATGGATGTGGCTATTTTATAATATATGTGCATATATGCATGTCTGTTATAATATCGGCAGTACACACATACATGTGTGCACAATTTTATATGGATATGTGCATATGCGCACAAATGCTGCTTCTGTCACATAAGTGGGGGGATTTTGCTAGGCATGCATGCCAATGCAATTACCCATTTCCCTAGTTCATTCCCAGTTCACCCCAGTAAAAGAAAGGACTTTCTAACCCCCTAGCTAGCTAGCCTCCCTTTTACCCTATTAATCCCAACCCTTCAAACCCCACTAACTAGCCCTGTTTTTTAAATTTAAAAACATACACTCAATCCATAGCAGAAATTAAGTTATGCAATAGGGAACTAGGTACATGCTTGTTTACATAAACACTTATTCACACATTTCAAGTGACCTTCCTGGAACACCCATGTCCTGTCCATGCTTCGCCCAGCCCATACCCATGCCCTGCCCCTTTTTTTACTTTTTTATTTGTGCGCGTAACGGGAGATATGAAAGTACTATCCACATGGCACGCACCGGCCCAAGGCAAGCGTGTATCTTTCAGCTTTAGTGCACGCTGGGGTAGATTTTATAATTCTGCGCCTGCGCGAACAAAAGTATGCTGGATTTTATAAGATACGCGGGTAGCCGCGCGTATCTTATAAAATCCGGGGTCGGCGTCCGCAAGGGGGTGCACATTTGTGCAACGTGCGCGCTGCCCGTTCCCTCCGAGGCCGCTTCAAAATCGGAGCAGCCTCGGAGGGAACTTTCCTTTAGCCTCCCCCCACCTTTTCCTCCCTTCCCCTACCTAACCCACCCCCCCCCCCCGGCCCTATCTAAACCCCCTCTACCTCTGTCGCAGAAGTTACGCCTGCTTCGAGCCTGCTCGGCAGCCGCGCGCCATGTTCCAGTCCAGGGGCTGGGCCGGAGGCCGCGGCCATGCCCCCGGAACACCCCTGGGCCAAAACCACGCCTGCGGCACCGCCCCCGGATGACGCAAGACCGCGTCACGCCCCCCGATGACGCGCCATCCGCATCACGCCTCCCGACACACCCACCCCAAGAAAGCCCCGGGACTTACGTGTGTCCCGGGGCTTTGCGCACGCCAGAAGCCTATGCAATATAGGCTCGGCGCGCGCAGTGGGGATTTAAAAGGGTTACGCGCGTAACTTATGAGCATAACCCTTTTAAAATCCGGCCCATAGGGTTTTAAAATTTCACCTTTCAATATATAAATCAAAAAGATGAGGTGTCTTGTAAACAGGCAAAAAAAGCAGTAAAATTACTGTACAATGTCATCTAATTATTAAGGAAACAAAAGACACGATGAAAACAAAATACATACCAAGCAGCCTATGGAAAACAGAGGTTTAGAGGGATCATCAAAACATACTTTCAGAGTATTCTGAAAGGTAAAAAATTGAAAGTTATAATAACAAGAACTCAAAAATTTTAAGGAAATTATAAGAGAGCACAACAAATGTTTAATAGTGAATATTTACCTTGCTCAAAACAGAGTTTTGAAGACCTGATTCAGCTGCATAAAAAGGACACCTATTGAATGACCAGAAGGAACGTTTTAAAAGGATTTATTAAAAAAAAAGAAAATGGCAAAACATGCTAAAAAAGCTAACCAATCCAGTGTGAGCAGAATCAGATCATGTGAGAAGGAGTAGGAGGGATGAAAACCAGCCCTGTAAATGTGAGTGGGAAATTGAGGACCTGAAAAAGAACTTAGTCAATGTAAAAAAAAGCTAAAAGAAAACCTGAAAGAGAATTAGTCAATACATAAATGAAAGGAAACAACAATGCATATATCTCTACTCATAAGTGACTTTAAGAGACTGGATAGAGCTGCATAAAGCACACCTACTATGTAACTGAAGAAACGTTTTAAGTGGTTTATTCAAAAAGCACGGCAGAAAAGCACTAGGAGACTAAATGAATCACATAAATAAAAATAGAAGGGATGAAAATGAGCCATCCAAGCAAGGGCAGGAAAGAGAACTTAGGGCCTTATTTTCCAATATCGCATTGGTAACGCATTAGGGGGCGTTACCAATGCAAATGAGGCTTCTTTCGTGCAGTGGGGAAACATCGTGTGCGGCGATGTTTTCGCCATTCGCGAAAACATTAGCGCTGCACGCGATGTTTTCCCACTGCACGATGATTCTTTCAGTCTTTTATCGCGGTGCATGATAATTGCCGGTTTTTGTTTCAGAGAGAGAGAGAGAGAGAAACTTACTATAGTGCCTATGCCCTACATAGGTATTTTAACCCCTATAGGAGGGCCACCTACTAACTCGGGGTGGGGATTAGGTATGAGCGTCGGGGGTTGGGGGCCACTTTCGCATTCCACATGAGACCTACGGACTGAACAGTGGTCTCTAGTGCAGATTTGCTGGCCGTCGGAGTGAGGACGCTCACTCCAAGCGGAGATTTGGCCAACGTTCTCTCCACCTAGCATGTTGTTGCCCAGGTAGAGTGTCCATCAAGCTAGGTAGAGAGAACGTTGCCCAAACCACTTCTTGGAGTGAGCGTCCTCACTCCGACAGCCAGCAAATCTGCACTAGAGACCACTGTTCTGTCCGTAGGTCTCATGTGGAATGCGAAAGTGGCCCCCAACCCCCGACGCTCATACCTAATCCCCACCCCGAGTTAGTAGGTGGCCCTCCTATAGGGGTTAAAATACCTATGTAGGGCATAGGCACTATAGTAAGGTTCTCTCCTCTCTCTCTCTCTCTCTCTCTCTCTCTCTCTCTCTCTCTCTCTCTCTCTCTCTCTCTCTCTCTCTCTCTCTCTCTCTCTCTCTCTCTCGTGCACTGCAATGAAAGAATCATTGTGCAGTGGGAAAACATCGCGTGCGGCGCTAATGTTTTCGCGAATGGCGAAAACATCGCCGCACACGATGTTTCCCCACTGCACGAAAGAAGCCTCATTTGCATTGGTAACGCCCCCTAATGCGTTACCAATGCGATATTGGAAAATAAGGCCCTTGGTATGTACTTTCTATTTGCGTGTTTTCTTCAATATGCTGTTTTTGCCACTGTTCTTTTTATAATTGTTTGTTCTTTATATAGATGTGAATCTACTTCTTTGGGTCCCTCCCGATGCAGCCCCCACAGCTAAACACGGCCAGGTCCGGGGACTGTATTTGCTTGGAAGCTCGAAATTGAAAAATAGATATTAAGTTTTATATGAAGATTTGGAACAATACTTTGTCTTATTTGAACAGTCCTACATTCTAGACACACACCTTGCTCTAACGTATATGTTTCCTGTGTGTTCCTGTTTACTCCTGTTTAATTGTCCCTGTGTGCTATTAAATAAATACATAAATAAAGAACATCTTCAGAATCTGTCTCTTCCTTTCTAAACACACTGAAAATCCTTATACACCCTCTCATCATCTTCCACTTAGACTAATGCAACCTGTTCCTCACAGGCCTCCCACTGAACTATCTGTCTGAACTATAGTCTATTCTGTACAACTTATCTTTCTCCAGTATCATTATGACCATGTAACCCCTTTTTGCAAGTCACTACATTAGCCCTTCATTCACTTCCACATACAGTTCAAGCTCCTTCTCACTTACAAGTGCATTCACTCTGCAGCTTCTCATTATTTTTCCTCTTTATCTTCCCCTACATCCCTTCTTGAGACCTCCCTTCATTGAGCAAGTGGCTTTTATCTGTGCCTTTGCCCTCTATTGCCAACCCTAAACTCTGAACACTGTATCTTGCTGCACCATATGCCTGAAATAGCCTTCATGAAATGATGCATCATGCTCCCTCTCTGGTCACGCAAGTCCTGTCTAAAAATCTATCTTATTTACAGCAGGTCTCCTTTAAATCTTGAACCCTGGCACTCCCTGTTCACAGAGCAAATGATTTAAAAACCATGTTTACCCTAATAAATAAATTACCTAAAGCCTCTTATTTGTCTTGTATACATTGCAAATGCTGGTGAGCAGGGACTTTTCTTATGCGTGCTGTATTACAGGCATATGTATAGTTGCACTATAGAACTGATAAGCAATAGTAGTCCTACTGAATGGACTCTCATGGGCATTCCCATGGCTCTTTGCTTGTTGTCAACAGATGGCAGTATGTTACTTATTTTCACTGCTGGACCTAGCTTCTTAGAACCATTTACAGTTTACCACCTAAGAAAAATGTATTTGTTTTAACGCAGAAAAAAGTTGAATAAAATCAAGCATCATGATTTATGTGACTATGCATTAAAATCCTTTACAGCATGGTTGACACAATAGACGAGTACCAGTCAAAGATAAAAAAAAAAGATTTTAACAGCACCATAAGACATGATAATGTGGTCTTGTTTCATTATATCTGCATTATGTCAACTAAACGGTCTGCAAAATGGATTCTGTTATGAAGAGTTTTTATTTTGATAGGAATGTCAGTGAGTTTATAGATCCCAAGGCATTCAGTATATAGTGAAATATACTAGAGAGTTCACATGAAAAGATTTCTATATACTTCTTAGATACTGAAGGCACCTGGCCTTTGGCTTTCTGTTTGTCATCCCTTAGAATGTCAGAAAGCTTTTGACACATACGTTTTATGGCCATTTAGGCGGGTAATTTTCCAAGCTAATTCCACACTGTAAACTGAGTTTTATCCTTGAAACTATTTATATTGAAATAGCCTGGGGCTCTTGCATGTACAGAAAAAGTACAGGTGTATTCTTTTATATGAACTGCAGAGTGGCATTTTGGGGAGTGGAGGAGTTGGAACTTACACACAAACATTTGACTTTTAAAATATATTTCAGTTTCTTTGAGAGTTTGGCTGAGGCAGTTTGACAGAAAACAATAAGCAAGAAAGACTACAGAAGCCGAATAAAGCACTCTTGGGTATGCACTAAAGACTTTAGTTGTTTGGCTTGTAATATTTGGTATACTTAGGACATACACTGATATCATTGGGAAACAGAGTGCTGTGTGTGTTACATATTCACACCTGTCAGATGTGTTCTATTACTTTAAGGAAATCTGATTTTTTTGCCATAACTGATTTCCACACTACCACAAAATAGAAATTTTTTTTCTATATCAGTCTTCCTTCTCAAAAAAAAGTGACAGTATTAGGAAAAGAAAATGTGTTTACAGTGAGAAAATAGGCAGATTTGATCGTTATTAGGATATTAGGAAGAGATCAATTTATGAAAGTATGCTCTCTAGTTTTCTTTTGTTTACTAGTAAGATTGAAATCAGTTGTGTTCCAATAATGGGCAAAAGCAAGAGTAAAGGAAATGTACATTTCAGGGGAATTTTTGCAAAATCAGATAAAGGCAAGTTCCCTGTACGTACCAGGATCAGTCCAGACAGCTGGGTTATGCCTCCCCTCCAGCAGATGGAGTCAGAGAGAAAACTGAAAGCACCCCCTAGATATACTGGTGTGCCACCTGCGATCCCTCAGTATATTCTCTGACTCCAGCAGATTGAGAGGCATAACCTGCGGTCCTGGTCTGGTCAGTTTATCGGTACTGGGAAACATTTGTAAAAAAAAAAAAAAAAAAAAAAAAGAGGGACAAAGATCAATTGGTTTCTTCCCTCCTATCGTTTGTTTGTCAGTGTTAGTGTCTGGCGCGGCGCGGTTGGAGCTCATTGCGGGCAGGCAGGAGGGCAGTGTCCTCCTTAATTTTCCCGGATTACAGTGTCCTTGAACCTGGGGGAGAGCTTACCGGTGGGCCGGTCACCCTCCCCCCAATTCCAGGGGATTCAGCCCTGAAGGGGGTTTAAAAAAAAAAAAAAAAAAGTTTTGAATTGGGCTAGCTGAGTCACTTAAGTCCTGTTGGGGACAGGCAGTGAGTTATATATATATATATATATTTCTTTCCCTTAACCCCGGCCTGCCAGCGTGTTCTTGGACCCGGAGGGGGTGGCTAGTTCACCCGGCGCGCTGTATCTGTGAGGATCCTTCTTCACCTTGCCTTTGGCGCCCTTTTTGTGTAGCAGCTCCGTTCGCTGCTCTGATGCCGCGGTCTTCGCTCTGCGTGTCCTGTGGGGGGGCGGGGGCGCGACTCTCCCGAGAGGGTCTCTGTCCCCGATGTTTTCCCGGGGGCGAGGGATCCTCTCGGGGGCCGAGCGCTGCCCGCAGCAGGTCTCCTCTCCCCTCTCCGTCCCGGCATCGCAGCGCTGCAGGCAGTGGTTCTCCGGCCCCTCCTCCCTCGGGGAGGAGTGCGGCGGCCATCTTGGCCACGAGGCAGACTGAATCGTCAGCGTCGGAGGAGGAGGAAATCTCCCCTCCTCCCTCTCCTGGTGCCCAGAGCGCGCGCTCCCAGACCGATTTGGGGACTCCTCGAGCCCCCCTCTCTATAGATGCCCCGAAGAAAGGTTTGAAAAGGGCGGTCCTCTTTTCTTCCGATTTTGTGCTCTTAATGCACAAAGCCTTTTTGCAGGCAGAATCCGGCTGGGAGGCAGAGGCGCCCACTCCCCCGAAAGTCCCCAGGACCACTGCCTTGCCCCAGGGGACCCAGCCGGGCGCGGGTTCCTCCGGGGGCCAAGGTCCCCGTCCGCGGGGGGGGGGGGGGGCTGCGGACCCGGAGGACTCAGCCGTGCCGGAGTCCCCGGGGGCTCCGGACTCTTTGACGGCGGATACTCTGGGGGCCGTAGAAGGGGATGACCCCCAGGTGCTACGTTTGTTTGGAAAGGAGGAATTGAGCTCCCTTATTCTTCACGTGTTGCAGGAGCTAGAGTTAACGACTCCGCCGCAGGAGGCGGACACGTCTACAGGGGATATTGCAATGGCAGGGATTAGAGCTCCCCCGCAGACCTTTCCCTTTCACCACAAGGTCTTACAGATCATTTCAAAGGAATGGGACCTCCCAGAGGCGTCCCTGCGGGTGAATCGGGCCATGGAAAGGCTATATCCCTTACCCAAGGAGTCATTGGAGCTCTTGAAGACGCCCGCGGTAGATTCGGCTGTCACGGCTGTGGTAAAGCATACGACAATCCCCGTGACGGGGGGTATAGCGTTGAAGGACCTCCAAGACCGCAAGCTTGAGGTTTTATTAAAGAGTATTTTTGACGTGGCGGCTCTGGGGGTCCGAGCGGCGGCTTGCAGCAGCCTTGTGCAGAGGGCCAACCTCCGCTGGGTTCAGCAGCTGCTGACCATGCAGGAGCTCCCTCCGGGAGAGGCTGAGCAGGCGAATTGTGTTGAGGCGGCGGTCGCTTATACTGCGGATGCCCTGTATGACTTGTTGCGCACATCGGCTCGCATTATGTCCTCGGCGGTCTCAGCCAGGAGGGTGCTGTGGCTCCGTCGTTGGTCGGCGGACGCCAACTCCAAGGCGAGGTTAGGTTCCTTCCCCTTTAAGGGCAAGTTGCTATTTGGCGAGGAGCTGGACCAGCTTATTAAGGACCTGGGTGACAACAAGGTCTACAAGTTGCCGGAGGATAAGCCTCGGCAACCTCGGTCGTTTGGGAACGCTAGGGCTCGCTTTCGGGGGCAACGGCGTTTCCGTGGGGGAAGAGGGGGTTCCCTTCCCCAGCGGCAGCAGGCGACAAGATCCCAGGCCTGGTCTTCTTCTTCCTTTCGCGGCAGGAGGCCTCTACGCGGGGGCGCTTCCACAGGCTTTCCTGCCATCAAGCCCGCACAATGAAGGTGCGCGGGCCCACTCCTCCGTTCCCGTTATCGGAGGTCGGCTGTCCCGGTTCTGGGAGGAGTGGGCCAAGATCACTTCGGATCAATGGGTCCTCGACGTGGTCCGGTACGGCTACGAGTTGGATTTTGTACGTCCCCCCCGGGATCTCTTTCTGGTATCGCCATGCGGGCCAGTAGAAAAACAGGTAGCTATCGCCCAAACGGTCGCCCATCTACAGGCTCTGGGGGCGGTGGTTCCGGTTCCGCGGGACCAGCTACGGACGGGTCGGTACTCCATATACTTCCTGGTTCCCAAGAAGGAGGGCACCTTCCGACCCATTCTGGATCTCAAAGGAGTAAACAAGGCGTTGCGTGTGCCCCGCTTCCGGATGGAGACCCTCCGGTCTGTTATTGCGGCCGTCCACAAGGGAGAATTTTTGGCTTCTTTGGACCTGACAGAGGCCTATCTTTACATCGGAATAAGAGAACGGCATCAACGGTACTTGAGGTTCACGGTGATGGGGGACCACTACCAGTTTTGCGCCCTCCCCTTCGGGTTGGCCACCGCGCCGAGGGTGTTCACCAAAGTTCTCGTGGTGGTAGCGGCCTCCCTCCGCCGTCAAGGCGTCCTCGTGCATCCCTATCTCGACGATTGGCTCATTCGAGCAAAGTCACAGGCGGCCTGCAACCGGGCGGTCTCCTTAGTGGTGCACCAGCTGCAGGAGTTGGGTTGGGTAGTCAACTTCACGAAGAGCAGACTCGAACCGACCCAACAGCTGGAGTTCCTGGGAGCTCGGTTCGACACCTTGGTGGGCAAGGTTTTTCTTACGCACCAACGCATGGTCAATCTCATGACTCAGGTACGGCGCCTGTTGGAGCTCGAAATGCCCACGGTCTGGGATTATTTACAAGTCATTGGTCATATGGTGTCTACTATGGAAATGGTACAATGGGCTTTTGCGCATATGCGTCCATTACAAAGAGCACTTCTATCTCGCTGGGATCCCCACTCGGAGGAGTATGGGATAGAATTGCCTTTGCTGGAGCCGGCTCGCTCCAGTCTCTCTTGGTGGCTGACTCCAGCCAATCTCCTACAAGGGGTGGACCTCGAACCCCCGCCTTGGTTGGTGGTGACAACGGATGCCAGCCTGTCGGGCTGGGGAGCGGTCTGCCAGTCCCGTGCGGTCCAGGGCACCTGGTCAGCACTCCAAGCGACTTGGTCCATCAACCGATTGGAGACCAGAGCGGTCCGCCTGGCCTTGCGTTGTCTCCTTCCACTGGTACGCGGACGAGCAGTAAGAGTTCTGTCAGACAATGCGACCACAGTGGCGTACATAAATCGACAAGGAGGCACAAAAAGTCTGGCGGTAGCGACCGAGGCGGCGCTGTTGATGTCTTGGGTGGAAAGACACATAGAGCGTCTCACGGCCACCCACATTGCCGGCGTGGACAACGTTCAAGCGGATTTCCTCAGCCGGCAGCACCTGGATCCAGGAGAATGGGAGATCTCGGCGGAAGCGATGGCTCTCATTGCGCGGCGTTGGGGGACTCCGCGCTTGGACCTCATGGCGACCCGTCGAAATGCAAAGGCGGTGCGCTTCTTCAGTCGGAGGAGAGAGCACGCGTCAGAAGGAGTGGACGCGCTAGCTCTTCCGTGGCCTCGTCACATTCTTCTTTATGTGTTCCCTCCGTGGCCCCTCGTAGGGAAAGTGCTATGACGCATAGAGTCCCATCACGGTCCGGTGATCCTCGTGGCTCCGGAATGGCCGCGGCGTCCATGGTTCGCGGATCTGGTCAACCTGGCAGTCGACGGCCCACTGCGTCTCGGTCATCTTCCAAATCTTCTTCGTCAGGGTCCAGTATTTTTCGATCTGGCGGATCGTTTTTGTCTGGCGGCTTGGCTTATGAGAGGAAGCAGTTGAAGAAGAGAGGTTATTCGGACGCGGTGGTGTCTACTCTCCTTCGGGCCCGTCGGTCGTCCACTACGCTCGCCTACGCGAGGGTTTGGAAAGTTTTCCATGATTGGTGTGACACGGTGGGTACTTCGGCCAGACGTTCGTCTGTGGCGGATATCCTTATGTTCTTACAAGATGGATTGAAGAAGGGGTTAGCGTACAATTCGCTTCGAGTTCAGGTGGCGGCCTTGGGATGCTTGCGAGGTAAGGTAGAAGGCTCTTCCCTTGCGAGTCATCCGGATGTGGCGCGTTTTTTGCGAGGGGTTAGAAACTTGCGTCCTCCCGTCAGGCTTCTCTGTCCGTCTTGGAACTTGAACTTGGTACTCCGTGGCTTGTGTGCGGCTCCGTTTGAACCTATTAAGGCGGCTTCCTTGAAGGATCTGACTCTCAAGGCTGTCTTCCTTGTGGCCATTTCTTCGGCTCGTCGGGTGTCGGAGCTTCAGGCTCTCTCTTGCAGGGAACCGTTTTTGCGCATATCGGCGTCAGGGGTTTCCCTATGGACTGTTCCTTCCTTCCTACCCAAGGTGGTCTCCGCGTTTCATGTCAACCAAACGGTGGAATTACCTTCCTTTTCGGACAAGGACCTGCAGTCTTCTCAAGGTAGGGACTTGAGGCGTCTGGATGTCCGTCGGATTCTTTTACGCTATTTGGAGGTTACCAATGACTTTAGAAAGTCAGATCACCTTTTTGTGTTGTGGAATGGGCCCAAGAAGGGTCTTCAGGCTTCTAAAGCTACAATTGCACGCTGGTTAAAGGGTGCTATTGCGGCCACGTATGTTGGATGTGGTAAGCCTATTCCTGCTGGGCTTAAGGCTCATTCTCTGCGTTCTCAAGCGACTTCATGGGCAGAGAATCACTTGGTCTCTTGCCAAGAGATATGCAGGGCGGCCACATGGAAATCCTGGCATACTTTTGCCAGGCATTATCGCCTGGATGTTCGTGGTCCTCCTGCAGAGTCCTTTGGGAGCAGTGTAATTCGAGCGGGACTCTCAGGGTCCCACCCCAGTTAAGGCGGCTTGGGTACATCCCAGCTGTCTGGACTGATCCTGGTACGTACAGGGAAAGGAAAATTAGGTTCTTACCTTTGCTAATTTTCATTCCCGTAGTACCATGGATCAGTCCAGACGCCCGCCCTCAGTACTTCTGGGAGTCCGCTCGTGTTCCATTTCTGTTTTTTTCTTCCATTACAGTTTGTATAGGTAATAGATGCCACAGTTTCGAGGTGAAGTGTCTCCTTTCCTCGTGTTTTATTGTTCGCTCTGTGGTGTCCTGTTTGTTATGTCTGGTTTTACCTGTTCTCAAGGAGGTTTCTACTTGATCTGGTCATTTAGGTTATGATTTAGATCACAATTTTTTGACATTCTCTTGGGGGTACGGTGGAAGGTGATTCATTCCTTATTTCTGCTTTGATATCACATATACTGAGGGATCGCAGGTGGCACACCAGTATATCTAGGGGGTGCTTTCAGTTTTCTCTCTGACTCCATCTGCTGGAGGGGAGGCATAACCCAGCTGTCTGGACTGATCCATGGTACTACGGGAACGAAAATTAGCAAAGGTAAGAACCTAATTTTCCTATTTCTTACTTTTCTATTCATAAGGAAGACAGTTTTCAAAATTATGGGGTAAATAGAAATGTGCGCATACAAACTTGCTGTCTGAAAATTTTTCTGCCTCAATACAACTAAAAGTATGCACATTGATTGCATTTTCAATTCTACCTACAT
This sequence comes from Rhinatrema bivittatum, assembly GCF_901001135.1. Taxonomy (NCBI): domain Eukaryota; kingdom Metazoa; phylum Chordata; class Amphibia; order Gymnophiona; family Rhinatrematidae; genus Rhinatrema; species Rhinatrema bivittatum. Next base: position 355,735,225 of record NC_042615.1, on the reverse strand, counting down.
TAGATTTCGTGGAAAAAATACCACTCAAATAGCAGGCACAAACATTTCTAGCAAGTTTTCAAGGGGAAAAGATGCACATACTTTGTTTTTGAAAACTGGTGCAAAGACCATGGGTAAAACTACTTGTGGACTTTCTCCATGATATCAAGTTCTTAGGGCCAGATTCACTGACTTTTCTCCTATTCTGTGTCTGTGAGAAAAAAGCTTTGTACAGAAGTGGCCAACTACAGTCCTTGAGAACCAAAAACAGGCCAGGTTTTCAGGGTAGCCACAATGGATATGCATGAGATAGATTTGTATACAGTGGACGAAGTGCATGCAAAAGTATCTCATGCATGTTCATTGTGGCTATCCTGAAAACCTGGCCTGTTTGTGACTCCGGAGAACAGTAAGTGGCCACCTCTAGCATAGTATAACAGATCCTTAGTGTTGTGATGAAGCAGGGCTGGTGCTTCTTTTTGGTGAACTAGGCAGTTGCCTAGTGCGCCAGACCTTGGGGGTGTCAGAATCATGGGAGGAGGCTGGGGTCACCAGCACAGTCCATTCCACTAATGGCTGATAAGTTCAGGAGCTGCTGCCAATAGGTAAGTCTGGGATAAGGGGGTGCAAGACCAGTGGTTGCCTAGGAAGCCTAACACCCTTGCACTGGCCCTATGCTGGTTATTCATGCATAACCATAAATAACTGATGAATCATAGACCCATGTATAGACTAATCATTTGTATTCAAAGTTGGTGTACAGTTGATTCCATCTTTCGTTGAACTGTTACTTATTTAAAATGCAGTATTTAAAAAGGCATAGGAATTCAATGCAAGCAATTCACAAAGGAGTAGATTTTAAAAAAGAGCGCTATCGCGTACTTTTGTTCGCGCAGCAGGCGCAAACAAAAGTACGCTGGATTTTATAAGATACGAGCATAGCCGCGCGTATCTTATAAAATCCTGGATCGGCGCACGCAAGGCTGCTGATTTTGGGCAGCCTGTGCGCGCCAAGCCGCGCAGCCTGCCTCCATTCCCTCCGAGGCCGCTCCGAAATCGGAGCGGCCTCGGAGGGAACTTTCTTTCGCCCTCCCCTCACCTTCCCCTCCCTTCCCCTCCCTAACCCACCCCCCCGGCCCTATCTAAACCCAGGCGGATTTACGCGAGCAGGGCATTTAAAATCCACCCGAAATCTCATATTAAACAATATCAGTCATAAGCAATCCATTATTTCAAAAATGTACTAATTATTAGCTCATGTTCCATGCTCCTTCCAATATGGAAACCGTGTTACATCATATATATCACTCTGTTCATGAAGAAAGTAAGTCATTTTTCTAGAATTGTAATATTAACCAATTTAGTCTCCCAACACACTACCATAGGTGATTGCTTCCACATATGTGCTATATAGTGAGTTGGATAGCATGAATTAAATGGTAGTTAGTTTCCTAAAATCCATCATACACCCCTAACCTCCCAGAAGCCCAAGAGACATATTCTAAGCTCCGGGGGAGACCGACCACAAATCTGATCAATAAAATTCATAATTTGATCCCAGAACCCATCTACCACAGGGCAACCCCACCACACTTGCAGATAATTGCCCTGTTGACCACAACCCCGCCAACATAAAGGACTACATATACCTATTTTAGCAAAAACAGATAGGGGGTGCAATATATCTGATGAATCACTTTAAACAGCAATTCTCTGCTCTTTGTGCAGATAGAGCTCGCCTGGGATGCTCTCCAAATTTGCCTCCAATCCTGCCCATCTAGTTTGCATATCTTCTTTCCAGACCAAAATGAGGCCTGGTGAGGTCTGATCTGGGAAAATCAAATCTCCAATGCTTAGATATAATTTAGTGATCATTCCCTCCCCCCCCCCCCCCCCTCCACCCTTAGGAGAGCACAAGAGCTCTCCCAAACCCTCACGCTCCTTGATTGCTTCAGGCTCTGCTGCAATTTCCCCACTTCCCTTCTTAACTGCAAGTATAAAAATTTAGAGAGAGTTGGAATCTCATATTCTGACAAGAGGACTATGAAAGCCTTAAATTGTTGCTTCTCAAATAATTGTCTCAACAAATTCACTCTTCTATCCCACCACCCTGCATATCCAGGGAGAAAGTGGCCAGAGGTTCTATTAGATTTTTCACCAGTGAAGTCATATAGGAGAATGCAATGTAAAGAATTCCTGCGTGTTTATTAACATCTCATCACACCTTAATCGTAAGTACGGTTATAGCGTTACGATGACAAAATAGCTTAGATGTAGAGGGCAATTGTAATAGTGCTGCTAAGCTAGATCCCTCAGCACATCCTTCCTCTATAGATATCCGATGTTGTAAGGGGTCAGTGCCCAGCCACACCCTCAAACATAACAGCCTGGCCACCTAATAATACCACTGGAAATCATTCCTGTGTTTAATTAAGTCCACATATTTTAACCTGGATGGCCTCCCTTTCCACAAAAAAAATGAGAACACTGCTTTTCAACCCTGGAAAAGCAGAGAATGGCACATTACAGGATATATGAGAAAAAGGATATAATAGTCCGGGTATAATAGCCATTTTAACTAACTTTACTCTGTCCAACCAGGAGATAGATTTTGCCACTTTGATAAATCAAGCTTAGTCTTGTTGGAGACAAATCTTTAGGGACCCAAATACCTAAATACTTAAATCTTTCTTCTACTAATTTAAATCTGTTCAAGTTGGGTGGTAACTTAACTTGTGGGCCCACCAATAGTATTTCTGTGTTATGCTCAGGCTTGTGAACTCTTGGCCAACGGGAGGATGGTATACCTTTTGGAAGATCCGTAGGTTCTCTCGTCGAGTGGCGAGGCAGAACAGAGGATGGGACCAGCTGACCCTCGGTACTGGAGACTGAGGCGACTGCGGAGGCGGATGAAGAGATTAGAAGAGGAGCTGTGTCTTCACCACTGGAAGTCTGCGATCCCCCCAGGAGGAGCCCGTAGGGACCCAGACCGCTGGGACTTAGGTGGACCTTTGAGAGATCAAGGTATCGGTGCAAGGGCTGACTGGAGCTTCGCCCTGGAAGCCGCGGTCCCCCCGGGAGGAGCCCGTAGGGACCTGGACCACTGGGACTTAGGCGGGCCCTTGGAGACGGTAGTCTAGAAGGAGTCCTAGGTCAATTGCCAGAGGGTCGTCGCTCATCAGTCCGAGGTCGCACACCGAGGGATCACCACTTGCCAGTCCGAAGTCACACACCAGAGAATCACTGCTTGCCAATCCGAAGTCACACACCAGAGAATCACCGTAAGCCAATCCGAAGTCAGGAACCGGGAACACCAAGACGTAACAGGAACAAAGATCCAAGGCTCAAGGAACTTGCCGAAGCAAGCAGACTAGACAGCGCTGGAGGACGTTGTCAAGTCAAGGAATGGTCAGAGGAAGTCTCCTTTTATACTTCCTCTGGCCCTGTAGATAGGAATCAGCTGAGAGCACTTAAAGGGACGAGGTCGCTTTAAATCCGGTGAGGAGGCGCAGCCTCGCGCCTAAGATGGCGGTGGCCATCTTGGATCCTGGACCGCGGAGGAAAGCAGCAGCTGCCGCGAGGGAGGAGCAGAGAAGGCTTCAGATCCAGCTGCTAGCCCGGAGGCCTGCGCCGATGCATGGGGGCACCGGGCCCGGACACAGGGCAGTTTGCCACGATGCTACCGCCGGCGGCCCGGTCACAAGGAAGAGGTAGGGGGCCGTGCCCGCGGACAGCCGCGGGCGCGGGACACAACATTCTGACTTTGAATAATTAATCAGATATCCCAATATGCTGTGCTGTGGACCCTTGGGCTGAGGCAGGATTGGCTCTGCAGGGAGGAGCTTTGTATTGTTCAGCTGTTATTTTGGTACCTTCTCTTTCTAAATTGTACACATATTTCAATGTATATAAAGCACCCAAACTCCAGTTTGTTTGATCTATAGAAAATTGTAGACCGCTATTAACTGAAAATTGAATTCATACAGGTGAATTTTCAAAGGAGTTATGCAATTTTCAAAAGCCATTTACCATGTTAAGCATACTTAACATGGCTAAAACCTATTAACAATTCAATGGCGAATATTGTAGCAATTTTCAAAAGTAAATACAAAGGTAAAGTGCTTTTACACATGTAAAACCCAGTTTTAAACATGTAAATACTTTTGAAAATCAGGCCCTAAGGTAACTATGGCTAGGACTTGAGTACACTGGGGGCCTATTCATTAAAGTTTAGTGTGCATGCTATGGCTGATTAACAAGTCTAGGAAAGGCGTCTGTGATTGTGTATGAGATGAGGAGTGCCTCAAATGATCCATGGCATGGGGATGCCAGGGAAAGCCCATCTGCTATGGGACTGGAGAGATATGGATATCGAATGGGAGGGCGTAGACCAAAAATGGTGAGTAGTTCCGAGAATGGAAATTGCACTGTCCCCTTTGAATGTGAACTTTAATATGATATGTCTGAAATAGTTCAACTGAGTGAACCTCATTCCTGGATAGAAGTGTTTGGGGAATAGGGTAATTGGGAGGGAACGTAACCGATATGCTCTGGAGAGGTAACAGGTAGGGATATTCAAAAGGGCACCCAGTAAAGGATGGGAGGCAGCCCCTGTAAGCCTCATTAGTGCCATCTATGAGAGGATAAGATGTGTTCCTGACAGTTTTGAATCCCATGAATTTCTGAGATATTCAGCATGTATCTTTTGGTTACTCCAAATTGCAAACCAACCCATGTACATAGATGCTGGCTGGTGAATGCGGGTATTAAGGGGTAGATTTTCAAAGCGTTATGCGCGTGACCGGCCTTATGTGCGCCAGGCCAATTTTCAAAGGCCCGGTCATGCGCGTACGTCCCGGGACCTCGGGAAAGGGGTGGGGAGGGGGCGGGTTGGGGCTAGAGGCCCCCGGCACAGTGGTCATTTGCTGCTGTGCCAGGGGATTGTGTGCCAGCAGGCTGCCGGCGAGCGCAACCTGCGCCTTCCCCGAGGCAGGCGCAAAAGGTAAAATAAAGATTGGGGGGGGGGGGGGGGGGCCTAGGTTAGGGCTAGGAGATGGGTAGGTTAGGGGAAGGGGAAGGGGAAGAGAAGTTAGTGTAGGGGGGGGTGGGAAGTGAGGAAGGCAGTGGGTGTCGATGCGCGCAGGATGCACAAATGTGCGCCCCTTTGCACTCACCGACTCCCAATTTTATAACATGCTCACACCTGCGCGCGCATGTTATTTATTTATTTAACATTTTTCTATACCGACCTTCATGGTTAAAATACCATATCAGGACGGTTTACATCGAACAAGGGTAAAATAACTAGATAAAGGAAAAAACAAAGTTACATTAAAACGAGGACTGTGAACTTGGAAGCTTAGGAAGCTAGAAGAAAAATATAAAGTTAAGTTAAAGGGAGAGAAACAAATTCCGGACTAGAGGTAGTCCAGACTAGAGATAGTCCACATGTTAGAGTCGGTATCCATGCTATCCAGGTATTCAGAGGAGGGGAGGATCCATTAATCATGAGTAGAAAATTGGGTGTCCATGTGTATGCGCCGGGTAGCGCGTGCGTCTTTGAAAATCTACCCCAAAGTTTGGAAGTGGTGTCTGTAGCATTTTTTATTAAAGCCAGCACTAATGGGAAGCATGGGGCCAGATTTCATGGAGTGCAGTGCTGTGAGTCCTCCCTGTCCAATTAGAAAACAAATTTGGTATTTTACCCACCCCAGCTGTCCCTGTACAGGCCCACTTCACCATCTGCATGACCTGCTCTAAGATCCCTAAACAAATATGAAAGGGATGACGCTTAACAAATAGGAAAACCCCTTCCATAATTTTATGTACCCTCAAGCATGGGTTACAAGTGTTTTAAGTCACAATGTTGCAAATAATGGCCCATCCAACAAATTTCAGCCTGAAAAACAGGCGTTGCAATGGAAACAAGCCTGCAGCAATTGAGCTATAGGTTACTCACCGGAGGCACGAGTGGGAATAGGAGGCATGAACATGAGGCAGCCTTTTTCCCACCCAGATTTAGATGCCCCTCTCCAGTCCCTGGCCCTCTGAGACAGCTGTTCTGCATGGTGTGATTGAAGTGGATTTCATGGAGGGGAATGAGAGTGGTGAGCAGCTCGCAAGAAAATGGGCACACAGTGCTGTTGTCAGCTTCCTGAACTTAACTTTGCTAGTCTATATTGATGGCTTTGAATGTCACCGCTGCGCTTAGTGTATCCAAAGACAACTGCAGGCATTCTGAAGCTTTAGCAAGACTAGTTTATCCAAGACTACTGGGTGTGCACAGAGAGGGGATAATCAATTGCCAATGTCCTTCTGCCAGATATCCCGCCCTGGCTTCAATGGCATGGATGTGCCAGGACAGACCTAGGCTCCTTCTGATGCCTCCTTGGAAGACATCTGAAGTATATGCTTTTCGTCTGGATTTTCCTCTCCTGGAGCTCTCTTTTCCTCTTTCACTTCATCTCCTAGTATCTAGATACTTTCTCGCTTCTGCACTTAGCACTGACAAGCAACCCCATATGCTACTTTTTTAGAGGTTTGCAACAAGGTGACTGAGCCATGAGGATAAAAGGAGTACACATGCTCATTTTAACATGTACATGCTATTTTTGTTGCAGCTTCACATTATTTAGTGCACAGATGCAAGTAATTTTATTGGTTAACATGCACGCTGATACTGTTCTATTGATGTTATTTTTTTATAGCACTTGCACTAACAATTTTGCACATCGCACGCATGTTCTAAAATCCGCTACCCGCGTGCTCATGTGCGCCCGATTTCATGTTGGCGCTCGCATGTGCGTGCACGTGCCGACTTACGCGCAAGGGGGTCAAATTTTAGTACAAGCGCACAGTGATGCGATAGGCCCTTTCCTCAGTTCCCTCCCAGTCCACTCCAATAAATGAGTGGACTGGGAGGGAACTTCTTAAACCCCCTACCTTCCTTTCCTGCATGTTCCCCTATCCTAATGGCGCTGTCCCGGCCGCCCCTGCCCAGACCCCCACCCCTGGCCCTCCTCTTTTTCATCGAGTCGGTCTTCGGCGTGTACCAGGACATACGCGCATAGGGGAGGCCCTTTGAAGATGTGCGTGGCCTTTTAAAATTTGGCCATAAGTGATATTTTAGCATTCATGTTACTTTCTAACACACATATGCTATAAAGTATTTTTGCATAAGTTTTAGGATATAGGGCCCTTAATCTACAAGGCACAAATCCAAAATTTCAGCCATTAAGTCACCCTACCCAGGCTGTCTGTTATAACAAATAATGTGATGAGGAATGTGACCTAGTGTTTAGAAACTGAACTAATACCAGTGCAACTTCACACAGTGTTGATTATGTCATACCACACACATCTGATAAAGAGAAGCCTAACACCGTAAGTTCTTGGTAACATACCAGAACTTTGTAGTGGAGGCCATAGAAACAGAGCTGTTCTTAAATTTAATAACTGGGGTGTACAGGTGTTGATTTAAACCAGATGTATGTTCTATGAAAGCAGATAAATGCAACAACAAAATGAATTAGTTATCTTTTATGAGAAAAGAGAAGGGAGGGATGAACTAATGTTAATGTAAAACACACATTTTAAAGACATAACCTGTGGTTTATATTTGGTAGAATCAATATAGCGCTATCACTTTTACTTTTTTGGTTCTTGTGTTCATGTTTGGTAAATGTTGAGATTTTGCTGATGGAAACCATCTCATTTCTCAGCAGAACTGTTTCTAAACTGATAAAAGGTTCCTTTACAGGGCCTGCCTATGATGGTCAGTGTTGTCATGGCATACTAGAACTGGCCAAAACAATACAGGAAATCAGTTGTATTTCATCTGCTAGGGTTATACTGTTTCATCGATGTATGTCAGGCATGTAAAATTTAACTAGTTGCATAAAATTCATTAATAAACTGACAGCAAAGGTGTAAAGCCACCATGATTAATTAAAATTCAAGTTAGATTAGTAAGTTAGATAAGGCATCTCTGATGTATTTATCACATACCAAAGATTGTACAAGAGATTTGTGGTTATGTAACTTTCATGTGGCCATGATAAATACAGTTTTAAAATTGAGGGTACAATTAGTATATATTTGCAAACATTTTTAAAATAAGTATTTTTGTGGAAAACAGACACAAAGGATCAATATTCAAAGGCATCTAGTTAGCTAAGTAAGGGCTTAGCTGGCTAGATCAAAGCCTTTAAAAATCAGATAGCCAAACTGGCTAAATTTACCCTTCTGAATTTCAGTAGATGGATACATTTAGCTGGATACATTCTGGGTGGGTCTGGGGGTGCCAGAATGTCAGGGTGGGGGTCAGAAAGTTAGGCAGCTAACTTTGATATTCATTGCTAGGTGTCTGACTTGCCTGACAATTCTAGATGCAGCAAAAGCAGTTCTAAATCTGCCCTGCAGTTCCCATCAGCTTCCCACATCCTCCCGATACTCCTTTGCCTCAAAAAAAGGAAGCCCCTACGATCCCCATCGCTTGCCCCCACCCTCCCAATGTATCTTCTTTAATAAAAGGTGAACCCCCATGGCCAACGTAATCTCCCTTCTCCTCTCTTCCCCCTGAAGCAGGAAAAGCCCTGTGATCCCACATAAGGAGACAGGGCTGTCCTTGGGTATTCTTTTTTCTGCCCACCCGTTCTTTTTTGGGCAGTAGGATGGAAAATTTAAAAAAAAATGGCTTCCTCCTCAGCCTTTTTAAAAAATATTTTGAGAGAAGAGAGAGGGAGGGAGATTATGGCTGACTATTCGGTTTACTTTATTGTTTTAAAGAAGGAACATCAAGAGGGTGGGGGGGGGGGAGGGATAGGGACTGAAGGTCTTTCTTTTTGGAAAAGAAGATGCACCAGGAGGGTGGTGGGAAGGGGAAGAGTCTGTGGGGCAATTTTATTGTTAAGAAGGAGCATCGGGAGGGTGAAGGAGAAAAGGGATTAGGCCCACAGGTCGTTCTTTTTTGAAAAGAAGGAGCACTGAGGATTATGGGGGAAAGGGGATGGGAGCCAAGGGGCAATGTTTTAAAATTTAAACAGTCCCTTGGCTTTTTAAAAATATATATATTTTTAAAGATGACTCAGCTAGTTAGTGGCAGATTTTAAGCATTAACAGGTTATTTTTAGCAAGTGAACCACAGCTGCACTAAATTTAGCCAGTGACATTTTTCCCTTTTAGATTTAGCCAAAAAATTCAACTGAAAACCTAGCTGGTTAAGGTCAGCTGAATATTCAGGTGAAGAGAACTGGCTAATTATTATCTGCTGCTTAGGTTTTTGAATATCTGGTTCAAAAATATCTTCACATTTTGGTAAAGATTGTCCAGTTCTTTTTGGTCCTTGTGTAACCCATTCTTGGGGTTTTCCTTTGGAAAAGGGATTCACACAAAATATCGGTGCTATATCTTTGACTTACTCTCCCTTCTTACTGGGGTGGATTCTCTATTGATGGGGAAGGATGCAAGAAATAATCAGGGCTCCTTGTGGTGTTCTGCAATAAAGTTATACCAAATCTTTGTTCAACAGAACATGATTTAAAACTGACTTCCCATAATTACTTCTTTGTGCACTTAGAACTCTAAATGCAGTTCCCTCTATTTCCTCCTGGATTTTGTGGTCACCCTTAGGGTAGTTGGCAAGGTTCTGTTGTGCTTCCCAGCCGAGTTGGCACCGCGGCCGGCCCTGCTCACCTTGCGCTCTCGTCAACCAGCTCCGGGCATCCCTCCCTTGCGACCGCAGCCAGTTCACGGCATCCTCGGGCTCCCAGTCCGCCATCCTCCTCACAGGCCTCAAGGAGGAACTCCCGTTGGGGCTCCGCGGCATCGGTGTCCTAAGCCACGCCCCCAGGTGCACGTGCGGCCGACGTGCAGCCCTTTAAAGGGCCCAGGGCGGGAAAACCCGCGAGGGCGCCTCCTGATCATGTCACATAGATGCACTATTTAAGGCGAGGCCCTTTCCCCAGGACCTCATCTTGGCAATCGGGTCGACATCGTTGGTGTAGTGAGTTTGCCTTCATGTTCCAGTGTCTCCTGTTCCAGCGTCTCCGTGTTCCTGTGTCTTTTGTTCTCAGTGGCTCTGTGTGTTCCTGTATCCTTCCCAGGTAGTACCTCTCCGGACTGACCTTTGGTACTTACCTCTGCCTGCCTGACCATTCTCTTGCCTGCCGCCTGGAACTGACCACTGTCTGACCATTCTCTTGTCTGCCGCCTGGAACTGACCACTGCCTGCCTGGCCCTTCTACTGTCTACCACATGGAACTGACCCTCGCTTGCCTTGACTATGCTCGGACTGATTCTGGTTTGACCCCTGCTTTGGCTGACCTCTCCTGGACTGATACTCTGGCTCTGACCCATGCGCTTCACTCGGACACTCTCTTCTGGCCTCCTGGTACCATTGGGCCAACCTGCTTGGAAACCAACAGCGGCTTCCACTTGGCTAGACCTACAGGTGATGCCTGTCTCCCCACAGAGGACCTCCCTGAACTGTTGCCTCCCTGTGGTCTCCGGAGCTTCTGGTTCAAGTCTAGCTCATACTCTCTGCATCAGCCGCGCAACCTTGCTCGTGGTGGGCACACCTCTCCACTACCTCTCCAGGAGACCACCGGAGGCCCACCTAAGTCCAGGCGTTCTGGGTACCCAAGGGCTCACCCTGCGGAAACCCCGGACTGTTATTGGTGAATCTCCAGCTAGCCTCTGTCTCCTTGTGTGCTTCGCCTCCTGGTGGCAGGCGCTCTCAGGGTCCAACCAGAGGGCCATACCAATCCTGCACCAGGCCAAGAGTCCACCTCCAGTTCAACAGGTTCTTTCCTTCTTTTGCCATCCTCCTGTATTTATTCATTCATTCAACTTCCCAAGATACTTCAAGGTGATTACAATAAAACATATGCATTCACAAAAACGGTAGATCGTTTACAAATACTCGTAAATTACCTCCATTCTTGTTTAAAGAATGCTACACAATAGAGCCTCAAATTATTAGATAGGAAATGCCAGCTTTAAAGTCAAAATTACAAAATGAGCTTCTACTTATTTATTTATTTTTAATTTACCATTAATAACCTCTAAAAAATTGTGCTGAACAGAAAGCTCTTAGCCAGTTTACTAAAATTATAAAATCTGTTTCCTTCCTCATAATTTTTTACAATGGACAAGGGACAATATAAGAAAATACTCTTTGTCTGGTTCAAGTCAGTTTAATTTAGTTTACTGAGGATATTGAGAGATACTACTCATTGGGAATTTACCAGAGAGTATGCACTTAGGGGCGGATTTTAAAAAGCATTTACATGCGTAAATCTGGGTTTTACGCATGTAAATGCACTTTACTCGAGTAAGTGGGCTTTTGAAAATTGCTACAATATATGCCATTGAATCGTCCATAGGATTTATTCACATAAGTGCACTTTACGTGAGTAAATGGCTTTTGAAAATTGCTACAATAGTAGTTACATTTATGTGCGTAACTCCTTTGAAAATTACCCCCATAATCTTTCTCTCAAATACAATGGGTCCTCCTTATTTATTACTTTGAATATTATTGAAATAATCTCAAATTTGCTTTCAGAGACTAGTGGCAATCAATGAAAAACTTCAGCGCAGCTGGCATTGGATCCCACTTGTGGAAACCTGATAACAGTCTAGTAGCTGTGTTCTGTATTTTTTGGTAGGGGAGTAGGAGCAAGTGTCTTTTTTGTGGGAGTCCCACCAAGAGGGAGTAATAATAATCTACTAGTTATTAGTGCTTGAATAAGCAAATCAAAATCTGAAAAAAAAAATGATTTTGCAATAGCTGCAATATGAGGCTTCATTGTTTAGACTTTTATCCACTGACTCCCAAAATCCTCACCTGATCTTGTAATTCCTGAGATTCTCCTTCTAAGTAGTGGAGGAATAGCATAGTGGTTAGAGTAGTAGGCTGTGAATCGGAGCAGCCAGAGCTCAAATCAATGTGTGGCTTTTTGTGACTGTGGGCAAGTCATTTTACCCTCCATTGCCTTAGGTACAAAACTTAGATTGCAAGCCCCCTGGGGACAGGGAAATACTTCTAGTATCTGATTGCATTCTGTTTTGAAGAGCCTGAAAAACCAGGATATAAATAACAACAGTTGATCCCCTTTTTCATAAGATTTCTGTCTTTGACATATTAATTATAATCTATTCATTCACCTCCATTTTACGGTATCTCTTATGCAGGTATTCAATCCCACCAAAAGCCTCGCTAGTAGAGGTACAATTGTATTGTGATTCCTGTGGATGTAGGGGTGCCGTGTGAGTTAAGAGAGTTTTGATTGGAGTTGTGGTTTGGAAAAGAGAAGGTGGGTATTAGGAGGGGGCCCTGAGGCACAATATATTTTTGGGGAAGGAGGTAGAGAGACACCTTGGGTCAATAGTACCAGAGCTTTTTTAATTTGGGGGGTCTTGGGGAGGAGGGGAGGCTTGGTCACTATGCCTCACATGTTTGATTGATTTAGCAAGGTGATGGAGGGAGGGTATTGAAGTGGGCCTGAAGGCCCGTAAGGCTTTTAAAAATACTTTTGTTTTTCTGTCACTTAACCAGCTATATGTTTGAATATAACCAATTAAGTTAAAAGTTATCTGGGTACATGTTACCCAGATAACTTTAGGCAAGTATATTCGGTGGTAGACTTATCCCACTGAATATTGGTGACAGAATATCTGGTTAACTTAGCCGGACAATTTGTCCACTTGCTGATTTTCTGAATATTGACCTAATGGTCCAGTCGACTTTTGGTATTTTAGAGATGACATCAAGTGTCTTTGTAGTAGGTATTGGTACAGGCAGACTTGTATGGATGAGAGCCTCAGATCTGAGACAGAATGTCCACTACAGACTCGCTGATATGCCTTGCAATGGGGGGAATGTCTTTGGTGATAATCTCAATAAAATGATGGTTCAAATTTAAGACCACTATGCAATGTTTCAGAAAATTTCCACTGCCTCTCCAGACCCACCTTCCTCACCCAGAAGGGCAGGTATGGAATTGGGCACTAAGGAGACCTTTCTATCCACCAAGGAAGTATTATCACCTACTCTTTTGTTCCCATCAACAGCAGTGACCTTACTTTTATCTCAGACAGAAGAGGGCTCTAAAGTCAATTCCAGCATCTCAGCTAAAACCTGGGATGGTGTTGTGACTGGATCAAACAGGGAATGCCCAGGATCCCAGTATCTGTGCCTGAAGCCCTTTCTGACAAGTGACAACTGAGGTATTATGTAAACCTTTGGCTCATTCTAACTTCAGACACAAGGGTTTTCAGCATGGTCAGGGAGGGATACAGATTATATCTGTTGGGAATTGCTATCAAAGAAACTCTCCTCACTCTTAGAGGCCAATAGAGTTGATCCTGTTCTCCCAGGGGAAAAAGAGTGGGGTTTTTATTTCAAGTATATCTGGATGCCAGAGAGAAAAAGGGGACTTCATCCTATCCTAAGCCTGAGGTTTTTGAATAAATTCCTGGTTAAAAAAAAGTTTAAGATGGTTTCCCTTGGCATCTTAATCCCTTTTATAGAAAAAAAGGGACCTGCTATGCTCCCTGGATGTAAAGGATGGCTACACCCACACAGAGATATTCCCAGTTCATAGGAATTATCTCAGATTTATGATAAGAAAACAGCACCTTGAATATCATGTGCTGTCCTTCATCCTGGCATCAGTATTAGTGTTCACAAAATGTCATGAGATGGTGGCTGTGTATGTAGGCAAACTCAGGGTTTACATATTTCACTACCTGGATAATTGGGTGGTCAAAAACACAAGTCAAAGATTCAGTGAGCAAAACCATCCAGGTGTTGGAATTGCTAGGGTTTATTATAAATTTCCCTGAGTCCCACTCTAGCCCGTCATCTCAATAGAAATTTTTAGGAGCTCTGCTAGACACAACTTAGGTGAATAGCCAGCCACTAGTTATCAATGCAGGATAACAGCATTGGATCTATTTACTGCTTGGGATCTTGCCAGGTACTTGTCACTAGATTGGTGACTGTTGGAAACAGTACACTGGGCTTGATGGATGCTTGGTCAGACTCAGTATGGCAAATTCTTTTGTTCTTATGAATAAATTTCTTCCACAGGAAAGGATCACCACATTGATGTCCATGGCAGAGAAAAAAAGAATGAGAAGGCAGACATTACCTTGAGGCATGTTAAAGTTGTTGTGCCTCATAGTATCAACAGCACACATCACTGCATGACATGTTTTCATATGAGATGAGCCCAATGGAAATAAGATCACAGTAAAATCAAATTACTCATGATCTGTGAGACTGCACCCACAACATCCAATATCTCAGGGACTCCCTATCCTAATGGCTGAATTGATCAAATCTAGCCAAAGAATATCCTTCCAATTCCTTCAATGCAAATTGTCCTAACCATGAATGCATCCAACCTGGGCTGGGGAGCTCACCTGAAGAAATATTGTAGCCAGGGCCTATGTTCTGCTTGGGAAAGACTTCATCAGATAAACTTCTAGAGCTAAGGGTAATAAAACATGCTCTAAGTGCTTTCAGAGATCTTTTGGCCAACAAAATTGTCCTTCTCCAGGCAGATAATCAGGTAGTGATGTTTTACATCAACAAACAGGGAGAAGCAAGAACTGGGCCAATTCTCATGGAATGGTCCAGAGAGATCATTGGATAGGAGAGTAGCAAGACAGATATTCTGTGAATGATGTACACCTGAGATGATTTGTTTTATATCCTCTAAACAGAAAGGTCTAAATCTTCTGTTCTGGAAGAGGGATGCAAAGCAACTAATCTCAGATGCCTTCTCCCTTCTTCTGTATGCTTATCCTCCAATTTTTTTGTTGGCAAGAACCCCGCTAAAACTCAGAAGAGACTCGGGGACCATGATCCTCATAGCCCCATATTGGCCAAGACAGATTTGGTTTCCACTCTTGTGGGAGATGTCAATCAGGAATCTGATAATGTTGGGGAATTCCCCATCTTTTATTACTCAGGATCAGGGAATAGAGCATCATCTAAACATCAGGTCACCAGCCCTCACATCCTGGAAGTTGAGAGGACAGCATGGCTTTCCCTGAACCTATGTGAGGATGTGTCTCATAATCTTCTGGCTTCTAGGAAGGATGGTTTGAAATTGAGGCAGTTTGCCTTCCAGTGTGAAGAAAAGACACTAGACCCTTTCTCCTGTTCCTCATATAAAATGCTTGAATTCCTTCTACATCTTTCAGAGTTTGGCCTGAAGACTAACTCAGTTAGGGTTCATCTCAGTGCAACTGGTGCTTATCACCACCATATATCAGGACACAGAATTTCTGTACAGTCCTAGTTGTTCATTTTATGCAGAGCTTCAGCTTGAAGCATCTCCTCAAACCTCCCACAGTATCATGGGATCTTAACATGGTACTGATCCCTGTTGAAAGCTCCCTTTGAGCTAAAGTATCTGACCTGGAAGGTTTTATTAGTGGTGGTCATCTGTGTTCACAATCAGTGAGCTTCAGGCCCTATTGACTTATCCACCTTATACTAAATTTTTTAACAATAGGATGGTTCTCTGCATGCATCCTAAATTCCTACCTAAAGTAGTGTAATAACTCCATCTTATCCAGTCAGTCATCCTTCCAGTATTCTCCAGGCTACATGTCCACAAAGATAAACAAGCATTGCACAGTTCAGATTGCAAAAGAGCCTTAGCCTTCTATTTGGAGTGGACTGAAGACCTTAGAAAGTCCACACGTTTCTTGTTTCTTTTGTTTCCCAACAATCCTGGATTGGCATTACTAAGCATACCCTTTCCAGTTGGCTAGCACATTGTATCTCCTTCTGTTTTATCTAGGTAAGTCTGAATCTGGTATAGTCTGTCAAGGCTAATAAAGTTAGTGCCATGGCAGCATCAGTGTCCTTCCTGAGATCAGCCTCCATGGAAAAGATTTGCAGACTGTGACATGGAGTTCTCTTCATACATTCACATCTCACTTTCGTTTGGATAGGGACTCCAGATGCAACAGTAGGTTCAGAGTCAATTTGGAGTCTATTTGAAGTGTAGAACTCAATTTCACCCCCCCCCCCCCCCCGGAGACCATTATCTTTGCTTTCCAGGCTGCCCTGATAAAAAAATTAAAGGATAACAAAAGAAATGGTTGTTTGCCACCAAAAACATTTTTGCCCACTACTGATATTTTGCTGGTTGTATTTTCCACTTTTTATGTTTGGGGCAGTCTGTAGCGAACGATTTCCCACTGGTAAGGACTTATCATCTTGCTTGTCCTCAGAAAGAGCAAGAGTTGCTTACCTGAATCAGGCATTCTCCAAAGACAGCATTCTCCAAAGATGCTTACCTGCATTAGGCATTCTCAGAAAACTACGCGCCTTCCCTTGAAATTGGTTCTTCATGTTCTCTTTAATAGCTATGAAAGAAATGAGGTAGCTTTGCATGAATCGCTGATGCAGGTCACACTGCACATGCTCAATTGAACATACCAATAGATTCTAGAAGCTTTTTTTTCCTTCTTTTTGTTTATCAGTTTCTAAATTATACACAAGTGAACTTGCAACAGAAATAACATTTGAATGTAGCAATTTACAGAAAAGATAATTATGCAAGCAGGCAATAATTACAATCTATCGCTAACAGATCACCATAAAGCCGGGAGGGTCCAGAAAGAGAGAGATAGAGAAGAAAAAATCGTCAAAACAGAAATAAAAAGATTTTCCAGTGAGGACACTGTAAGCTTCATACATAAACAAGAATAAGCAAGAACCTAGCCTTGTTGCATTGGAGGTGGACCCTTGGGCCAAGGTGTGGTTGATGCAACCCATAGGCGAGGGCCTACGGGTCCCCACCGTCGGTCGATGGAGTTGGCTGATAAGCAGAGGCCACTGTAGCTTCACCTATACCCGCGGGTTGAGCCTTTGGGTGCCGGGGCCGGCAGGACTTAGGTGGGCCTCGAGGTTGGATATCAGAGAAGGTTGGTTTAGCCCAAAGATAGCAGATGATAAGTGGCATAGTCCTATTCTGGACTGGGTAAGATGCTGGAACTTGGGCGCCAATGAAACAGAGGCTGACTGAAGGTGCTCGAGGAAAGGTAGGCCAAAGCCTAATAAGTCCACGTCTGGGGAGTAGGCTAGGAGAGGTGTCAATGACAGGCTTGGATCGGGGCCGGTGGCAATATGGATGTCGTGGCAAGGAATGCTGAGATCTGATCACTGAGAAGTCAATAGCGTTAGTCAATCGAAGCAAAGTCTGATCACAGAGAAGTCAATAACATTAATCAATCGAAGCAATGGTCTGATCACGGAGATAGGCTGAAGCGTAGTCAGGCATAGCAGAGGTCTGGAGATAGGCAGAAGCGTAGTCAGGTGTAGCGGAGATCTGGGCCTGGAGACTAGGGATGTGAATCGTTTTTTGACGATTTAAAATATCGTCCGATATATTTTAAATCGTCAAAAATCGTTAGGGCCACGATACAATACCAATTCCCCCGATTTATCGTCAAAAAATCGTAAATCGGGGGAAGGGGGAGGGCAGGAAAACCGGCACACTAAAACACCCTAAAACCCACCCCCGACCCTTTAAATTAAATCCCCCACCCTCCCGAACCCCCCCCCCCCAAATGCCTTAAATTACCTGGGGGTCCGTAGCGGCGGTCCATAGCTTAAATTACCTCCGTAGCGGCGGTCCGTAGCTAAATCAGGGGAAGGGGAGAGCAGGAAAACCGGCACACTAAATCGTGTAGTCTTCAGCCGGCGCCATTTTGCAAAATGGCCGCCGCAAAATGGCGGCGGCCATAGACCAAAACGATTCGACGCAGGAGGTCGTTCCGGACCCCCGCTGGACTTTTGGCAAGTCTTGTGGGGGTCAGGAGGCCCCCCCAAGCTGGCCAAAAGTTCCTGGGGGTCCAGCGGGGGTCAAGGAGCGATTTCCTGCCGCGAATCGTTTTCCGTACGGAAAATGGCGCCGGCAGGAGATCGACTGCAGGAGGTCGTTCAGCGGGGGTCAGAAACCCTCGCTGAACGACCTCCTGCAGTCGATTTCCTGCCGGCGTGGGTTTTAGGGGGTTTTAGTTGCCGTGTTTTAGTGTGCCGCTGGACCCCCAGGTAATTTAAGGCATTTGGGGGGGGTTCGGGAGGGTGGGGGATTTAATTTAAAGGGTCGGGGGTGGGTTTTAGGGGGTTTTAGTGTGCCGGCTCACGATTTTAACAATTTTCACAATACTTTACACACCCAAACGGCAACAATACGATTCCCTCCCCCTCCCAGCCGAAATCAATCATTAAGACGATCGAGGACACGATTCACATCTCTACTGGAGACAGCCTGAAACTTAGTCGGGCAAAGCGAAGTCGAAATCCGTGCAGTCAATCCAAAGCATAGGCAGGGCAGGAACAAAGAGAACAGGAAGCAGGAACAACGAGGATCAGGAGTGAAGAGTAGAGATGATTCTCTAGCAGCAATGAGTACTCGAGTAGCGAGGAGACCTGTTGCAAAGGCAACGCTATGGAGCAAGGCCTGAGCTTAAATACACTGAATTTGACATCATCATCCGGGGCCACGGCCAGGTTCCCGCCATGGGCCCTTCATAAGGATCAGTGATGCACACGCGCCTAGGGAGGGGCGCGGCACAGTTAGTGGCGTCTCTCCACAGACCACGCAGAGAGGCCCGACTAGCAATCGCATCTTGGCCTGAAACGCTAGGGACTATGGTGGAGCCGGAGGCACTGGGTGTGGCTCGAGGTTGAAACTGGCAGCCTACCGCCACTAGTGAGAAGGAACCAGAGGCTGGAGTCTCTGTAAGAAGGTGAGGGGGCCACTCCACGGGTCTGCCACGGACGGCATGCGTAACAAGCCTCAACTATCTAATCTCCAAATGAAAGAAACCATTATCAGGAGCATGAGCATTAATAAATGATCTAAGCTAAATAGGTTCTAGGAAAACACATTTCTCAGAAAAAAAGAGAAACAATACATTTGCAAGAAAATCGCAAGAAAAACGAGCCCTCAACCCAACAATCTCATGGCACATATCTAGAAAGGCTTTCCTACGAGCCTGAGTAACCATAGAGAAATCAGGAAAAATTTGAAGTTTGCCACCCATGAAAGAAATATTATTTTCTTGGAATACAGACAAAGAATCAAATCATGAACAAAACCTGAAGGGAAAGTCACTATTAAAATAGATCTATGTGACACTACAGTAGTAGTCTCCAAGATAGCAGACATATCCAGAGATTCCCCTCCAGAATTCAAAGAAGCTTCAGCAGTACTTACTTCTTCAGGTCCATTAGCACGAAATAGGTAATAGGTCTTACAAATCAACAGAAGAGCAGACTGAGAAAGCTAAGAACTTCATCCATATAGTTCCTAAAAAGTTCCAACGGAAAAATTATTGAGACCTCAAGGAAATTAAGAATCTTGAGGTTAGATGATCTTGCTGAGTTCTCTAGGGACTCTAACCTACATTGTATCACGGTATTAGCTTGTATCAGATTATTCTGAACAGACAAAATTTTTCCCCAGTCAGATTCCAGTGCTGCAGTTTTTTTCCCTATGAACAGAAGTAAGAGTCTCCTGGGTTTGAAATTTAGGCAAAAAGTATACATGGTGGCAGTAAGAGAAGTTAGGGGCAGCTGCATGGAAAAAAAGAGCCTATCAGATATTCTCCAGGGTGATAGGAGAAGGATTAAGTGAGGAAGGGCTCAGTTTGGAGATTGCAGTAGGCTCACCTTGGAAAACTCCACACCGTGCTCCTCCCAAGGCTGGAGATAACCCCACAGATAGATCTGGGGAGCTGACTGGTAACAGAGCCTTTCCCACACCATCTTGGGCCTGCAAAGCTCCAGTATCTCTTTCCTGAACAGTTTCGCTGCAAGCAGACACCACTACTTCCCCCAAGTCCACAAACTGACATTCTTAATCTGGAATCTCATCGACAGATGGTGGCATCATGGGCAAGTGCATGAGGGAAAGAGGAATCTTATCATCGGGGCTTAAGACAATATCCGAAAAACTTCAGACCAGCGTCCCTCTCCCTCGGAGATAGCGGCCACGAAGACAGACCCCGACTGCAATGAAGCAATCAGAATTTCCAGGATGATCTGGCACACAGAAAGATTCTACGGGTGAGCAGGGGGAACTCCCTGAATCCTGCCACATCGCTTAACCATGATGAAAAGGGAAAAGGTCAGAAAATACAGACAGTACCAGGAGCACAGTTAAACAGCATCCTCCCCCGACGCCATCTTGGATCCTCTGATTCTAAAAGCTTTTGTGTAACGCTTTCCCACCGGGCTCCATCGGAAGATGTTACCACCGGTGAGCACTTATAATCCTGCTGTCCTCAAAGAATACCTATTTCAGGTAAGCACCTTTTGCTTTAGTAAATCACCTATGGTGGTTCTGCCTCTTGCATACCATGAATTTCATTTGTATAAATGTTTTTGTCAGCCCTAAGCTGAGGTGATTTTCACAAGGATTTACATGTGTAAAACTGAGTTATACACATATAAATGGGCTTTTGAAAATTGGTTTTACATGCGGAACCTCCATAGGGCTGACTTGCCAAAAGATTTTAGGTGTGTAAATGCACTTTTGAAATGCACTATAATATATGCTACTGTTATGCGCGCAACTCCTTTATACCTCCAGTATTTCCTAAATAAATCTTTTCGACATTTGAAATTTGGCAAAACTGAAATATCAATTTGTTAGTTGGAAGCCTAAAATGTGAAGGGGAACTTGAGCCCTCTATCTTTACTCTAGGGATGAAAGGGGATTGAAAAGAGGGATGCTTTAAATACTTCAAACTTCATATAAATTCATCTTACATTAATGGAACAGAATAGAAAGTTCATAGTTTTAAAACAGAGAGGGTAATTTTCAAAGCCATTTCTGCTGGTAAAGTCATGCGTTACCCAAGGAACTTTTTAAAAATTGCCTTCCCTATATGCAGGTCAGGTTATGCACGTATTGCCACTACATGTGTAGTGTAATTTTGTGTAATTTTACCTGAAGTGAGTATAAGCATTCCAGGGGGGTTGGATGGGGTGGGGCAGGGGAGGGAAAGTTGCACTTACCTGCATTTTTTGGAAAATTTAAATTATGTGTCTCAGAAAACCCCACACAGATTAGCAGATGTAAATGTGTGCATGGGTAGTTTATCTCGGATAATTCTCAAAGAAAACATATGTGTGTTCTTTCACTTTGAAAAACTGCAAAATCTGCGGGCTAAAAGTACTCTTCAGACTTCGCTCCAATGTGGGCAGGTGTAAATCTAACCCTCTAAAACTCTGCATTGCTTCTTACTAGAGTACTAGCTTTTCTTCCATAATGCCAGACTAGAATTAATTTTTCCAGGAAACGTCTATAAATTGAAATGGTCTTATGATTCCCCATTGGGTACGTGTTCTGCAACTCACTATTCAGACTGTTTTTCATGCCTCAGCTATGTTCTTGAACAGTTTTCCTTAATTCACTGTTTGCTCTTTAAACATATTGTAGTTAATTTCTCATCCACACTAAATCAAGTATGCTGACTTCTGACTGTCAGTGATGATTGTATTCTATACTCCTTCACTCCCATTTGGCTGCTTTTAGGAAAATTACTTACAGAATTTAAAATTAAAGCAAAATGTGAAGTACAAGGTCATATATTTTGCTGGAAATGCTGAAACAATGCTATATAAGAGAGCAGCAAAAGACTGTTTTGAGGTCACTTTTGGCTAATTCACTGTTGTCTTTCTTGATTTAGGGTGGGTCACTTGACTTCCTTCTTCCTGAGTCATCACAACTATAAAACTGAGTGAGAGTTAATTGCAATCCACAAAATATTCTACCACAATTCTAGTAGTGATTTACATCAAATGCTCAAAACAATAAATTTGTTGTCTTATTCCCAAGGTGGCAAGGATCAGATGTGAGCATGAAAAACTTCCTGAAAAGTTACAGATTTATATTTGTACCAATCATTTATGGCAGGGGTAGGCAACTCCAGTCCTCAAGAGATGCAAACAGGCTTGGTTTTCAGAATATCCATGAGATAGATTTGCATATAAATCTATCTCATGCATGTTCATTGTAGATATCACAAAAAAAAAAACAGGCCTGCTTGTGGTTTATGGCTAGAAAGTAATACACTATGATCAGGATTTGAAACAGCAGCCCTGAGAGTTGTAGGCTGGGAACCTGCTGCTGGTATGGCCAAGAGTCCTAGGATTTTTACCCTCTATATTGAGGAGAGCTCAACAGTCCTCTACAGTAATCCAATTAGATCAGTATTGGGTTTTCCCCAAACTAAGATCAAAATATAAAATATTCCCAGAAGGCACACAGTTACTGGTCCAACAATTTTTTTGGCATCTGCTCCGTAGAAGTACTGTTCCTCTGACCTCTGCGCCTAACCTTGTTCCAGTGATCCTGCCTTTTAATCTTGTTCCAGTGTTCCTACCTTGTAATCCAATTCCAGTGTTCCTGCCTTGCAGTCTAGTTCCTGTGCTGCTGCTCCACACCTCTTTCCTGGTTCCTTTTAGGACCCTTGGCGCCACCATCATGTCTCAGGTCTTCTCCAGATATACACCTTCCACCTGGGGCAGCCCTTGATAGCTGAGCCCTAATGACCTGATAGTTTAGACCAGGCCAAGCTGAGGCTAGGTCAAAGGGGAGCCCCATGGTTGGGATTTCCAACAGTTTGAAAGATTTCATGCTTGCAGTCAGTTTTACAGATTGAATTCTCACTCACAGCAGCAAGCTCCTCTGGTAAGCCCACTCCAAGCTACACGAGCAAATTCAAAGCCTCCATTCCAGGATGTGCCCGAGAGCCAAAGACTCTATTCCAGGCTGTACCCACAGTGACAAAAACTCAACGTCAGACTGCCAGTTCAGAGAGGCTTTGGGAAACAGCTGAGAGCCCTGGGACATTCCCACTGCTGGTAGATTTAATGCAGCTGGGCCCAGCCATTGCAGTGGTGATGGCAACACCGCATGACCCAGAAGTGCACGGGGTTGCAGTGCCACCACAGGAAGAGAAAAAAAATAGAAATAAAGAAAATAAATAATAAAGTAAAGTTGGAGGAGCGAAAGATGGCTAAAGGCCTTGAAAAAGCCAACACTTCATGCATAAACCCCATTCTGGGGAAAACCTGGAAGTGCTGGCTGCAAGAAGGGCACAAAGGGGAAATACACAGCCACAAGGGACCCTGGGAAAACCCCTGCTGTGCTTGGGCAGTCAGGAGGAAACCCAGAAATTGGTTTCCCATGTCACCCATGGGGGATATAATTTAAACTAGCCGTTAAGCCCGTAACAACGGGCTTCATTTAAAAAAAATTTTTCGGTCTATTTCCTTCCCACTTCCTCCCCCCTCCCCTCACTCTCTCCTCCCCTCCCCCCCCTCACTCTCTCCTCCCCCCCCTCACTCTCTCCTCCCTCTCACCTCCACCCACCTCACTCTCTCCTCCCTCTCACCTCCCCACTTTATTCTCCCTCTCCTCCCTCCACCTCACTCTATTCTCCCTCCCACCGCCCCCCTCTATTCTACCTCCCACCCTCCTCCCTCCCACCTCCCCCCTCTATTCTCCCTCTCTTACCTTCCCCCTCCCCTCACTCTCTCCTCCCTCCCCCCTCAGCTCACTCTCCTCACTCTCTCCTCCCAGCTCACTCTCCTCACTCTCTCCTCCCTCCTCCCCTCAGCTCACTCCTCCCTCCCCTTTCAGCTGATCCACAACCGGCAGACAGGGGGGTTTCCCTCCCTCGCGCGCACGCGTCGCTGCCGCTACTGCTCCTCCCTCCCTTGCGCGCGTCGCCGCCACTACTGCTCCTCCCTCCCTCCCTCCCTCGCGCGCGCGCCGCCGCTCCTGCTTGTCGCCGTCGCCGCTCCTGCTCGTCGCCGTCGCCACTCCTGCTCCTAAGGAGCAGGCGCCGGTTTTTTTTTGGGGGGGGGGGCACGCTCTGCTCTGGCCGACGTGCTCGCATGCGCAGTAGAGCTGCTCTCTACTGCGCATTTGCGGCACGTCGGTCCGGGCTCCCTTATGTAGTAGATAACTAAATGGGGCAAGATGAGTGATGGAGTGTCCTGGGCAAGTCCCCAACATCTATGTAAAAGTAGTTGGGCACATTTTTGTGAGTAGGAAAAGCCCAAATAAAAAAGGGCCCCAGTGTGTACAGGAATCCATGCCATAATGTATCTCTTGCTGCACCATGAACTAAGAGTTATCATGGCAACCATATCAGCATAAGCAATAGCCTTGTGGCTGAAAAGAATAACATTCCCTGTGGAGCAATAGCAGGAGACTAAAAGTCCAGTCCCTTGTGACTTTTTGGAAAGTATTGCTACTTTAAAAAATTGTAAAAATGAAATAGAAGTAGTTGGCAGTTGTGCCACAGTATGTAGAAGGCTGGGAGGTGCCAGAGAGAGAGGATTAAGAACTTTAAAATGGTACTATTTTTGTGATGATATCATCAAAGCAAGAAGATGCTCTGGGGCAAAAAAATGTGTTTACAGTTCGGCAGAAAATGGTTGGTATTGGAAGAGGGCAGTGGCGCTGTTCACCAGCTCTGCCAGAATTCAGAGAAGCCTTGTAGAAACCAACTATCATTTAAGGGAAACATCTACAGGGATGTGAGAGAAATTATTAGTGTTGAATGTGAAGGGTTGAAAGAAGCAGTAGTGAGTTTTGTCCTAAAGTTGCTTCTATTTCCCTGTATCAAGATAATGTAACAGGATAGTTAACTGTAACCGTATTGAACAGGAATGTGGGAATCGTACACCTGTTCTTATTAAAGGGAAGCATGGAAGAGAGAGTGAGGAGAAGGAGTGAGTGAAAACATAAGGACTATTTCCCCAACTGCAAGTTCAAGACAGGAAATGTTTGATTATCCTTTTATTTTCATAGTTACAAAATCAGTCCAACAAACTGAAAGACACCTCTCTAGGGTACTCCTAGCTTGTAGAAGAGTCTCAGTGTTAGGAAGTCAGTTTTTATTATTGATTTGTTAAATTTAGGTAGAAGGTATTTCTTGAAAGAAGAACCTCTACTAAGAAGGAGATGACTGCTGCCACTGGACTCGCCACTCTGAAGATTTCCATTACCACTGGACTTAGCACACCAGTGCTTTGGAAAATAAAGGATCAGAGATAAGTGTGCATATCCACACCCAGGAAACACAAACTAGGTGTGGCCACACTTTCAACTTTGTTTTACTGAGCACAAAAGTAAATCATACTGGATAGCATTTTGTGAACTCAGTAGTAAAGCAAGACTAAGACTTATCTGTTTCTCTTGGCTCTTAGTAACCTTTTTTATTCTATTTCCCTTCCACCCCCACCATTAATGTAGAGAGCAATGTTGGAACTGCATCTAAGTGAAATAGCTTAATTAGTTAGGGGTAGTAAAACAAATCACCGCAATAAGCAAGCTACACCCCATGCTTATCTGTTTATCCAGACTATGTAATTCAGTCCTTGTTGATTGTTGCCTGAATATAGATCCACCTTTCTTCATTCCCCCCTGCCGTTGAAGCAGAGAGTCATGCTGGCTATCCATTGAAAGTGAAGTATCAGTCTTGCTCCCCTGCTGTTGAAGCAGAGAGCTATGCTGGATATGCGTGAATTGTCAAACTTTCTCCCCTGCTCTTGAAGCAGAGAGCTATGCTGGCTTTGCATTGAAAGTGAAGTATCAGGCTTATTTGGTTTGGGGTAGTAACCGCAGTAACAAGCAAGCTACTCCCCGCTTTTTTGTGAATGCAAATCCTTTTTTCCACATTTCCTCATTGCCGCTGAAGCTTAGAGCAATGTTGGAGTCGCATTAACCGTGTGTATGTTTATTGAATAAGGGTATTATCACCAGGTAGTAGCCATCGTTCCCGTAAGCCACCCACTCTTCATTCACATCCTCTAGACTTTATGGATCCACAGAGTTTATCCCATGCCCCTTTGAAGTCCTTTATAGTTTTGGTCTTCACCATTTCCTCCGGAAGGTTATTCCAGGCATCCACCATCCTCTCCGTGAAGAAATACTTCCTGACATTGGTTCTGAGTCTTCCTCCCTGAAGTTTTAAATCGTGACCCCTGGTTCTGCTGATTTTTTTCCAATGGAAAAGGTTTGTCATCTTTGTATCATTAAAACCTTTCAAGTATCTGAAAGTCTGTATCATATCACCTCTGCTCCTCCTTTCCTCCAGGGTGTACATATTTAGATTCTTCAATCTCTCCTCAAAAGTCATTCGATGAAGACCATCCACCTTTTTGGTCGCCCTTCTCTGGACCGCCTCCATCCTGTCTCTGTCCCTTCGGAGATACGGTCTCCAGAACTGAGCGCAGTACTCCAGGTGAGGCCTGGAGTACTGCGCTGGAGTATTGTCTAAGTATATTTAAAGAAAGCCTTTTCTTGAGGTTTTATTTAAAAAATACTTGTTGAAAGATCTCACATATATGCTATATTGTTTATTGTCAGTGAGCTTTTTTTTAATTCATTAGGTTTTAATATATATTTACAATATGTTAACCAATAGCAAATCAAGAAATCACATTAAATGACAAAAAAACCCTGAAAACACATCCATTATGAATAAGTCCACCATCTCCTCTCTCGCACTTCCACTAGACCTACCCGCCCTGCCCTCCAAGGAACCCTCCGTACACCATCAATCAAATCAATCAAACTCTCCTCTACTATGAGCAGAGCATTTTCCCTTGCCAGCCCTACCCTATGGAATTCCCTACCCCCTGATCTACGCACTGAGACCTCTACTCCTAAATTCAAAAAAAACCTAAAAGCATGGTTGTTCGTCAAGCCTACCACCTTTCGCCTCCCTCCCCACGAAAAATACTTAACATCAGGCAACCGAGTAGTTGACCTGTTATGCATCTGACTCTCCCCCCCCCCTCAACTGAACTCCTTCTACCCGAAACCCTTTCTACCCCCTTTCTTTCACTAAGAATGCCTTAAGAACGCTGTATTTTATTAACCCATTTCTCTTTGTATCTTGTACTATAGTTGCTGTATACACTGTTGCTCTTCAGCATTATATATAGTTTTTGATACTGTAGCTCCCTAAGATATCCATATATAGTCCTGGTTCCTAACACATTTATATCACTCATATTTATTTTGTTACTTGTCTTTCAACTGTTCTTTGTAAGGGCCATGCCCAAAAGTTATTAGTTGTATGTAAACCGATACGATGTGCAAACAGCTATCGGTATAGCAGAGACTCTAAATAAATAAATAAATAAATAAATAGATAGATAGATAGATAGATAGATAGATAGAATGGGTTCAGTTAAAAAATAAGAAAATACAAAGATGAAATAACCAGGTACCTGCCCACATTCATATATTTCCTCACATTCCCCAATACCAGAGGGATCTTAAGTAAACTAATCTCTTAGAAAAGATTCTAAAAGGTGAATTTAAAAGCCCTACGTGTGCCAAAGCCAGGAGACATGTGCGTGTCTCAGGCCTGCACACGCTGAGAGAATTTCAAGAAGCACCTGAATACGTGCATATCTCCCAGCATTCGCACAAATCAAAAAGTGCAAAATAGGGGCAGAGCACAGGCATGATCTGGGTGGAGCATGAGTGGGAATGTCACTCTCCATCGGCATGCCATGGCATAGAGCGAGATTATGGAATATAAAGCAGAGCAGCACAATATCTGCTACTTTGGGTAGCACATACATTAAAGCTCCACCCATTTTGTCCAAACAGCAAAATCTACTTTTGAGAACTTCAAAGGTGCGTTCTGTGACACAGCAGGTAGAACAAAAGGCCTCGTTGTACCTCGCCTCCACCAGCATGTTGGAAATAGCAACGGGGGTGAGAAGCCAGGTCCTGTAACTGTATCCAGAATCTCCTGTGACAAAGACAGAATGGGGGCCTCAATGACACCACAGTCACTTTGACATCTTTGTGCCAAAGAACAGCATGCTATAAGACAGTAGAAGCTAGCCTGTAGCTTAGCCTGAGCCTTAGAAGCCTATTTTCATACCCTAGGTGCATACCACCATTTTAAGGAACCTTATGTGACCAGTATAGCCTTAGCTGAATTTAAGTCACATCTTCCAGCCTAATAAACTACATCTGTGGATTTCCACAAATGCTTGGCAATCTCTCACAACTAAACTAAGGCTACTTGTTCGTTGCAGTCATTAAACCCTAAAGCAGTACATCAGAGGTGCAACACCTGTCCTAGCAGAAAAACCTCTACCTTGTGGTCTGAATGTGCACATCCCTGGATGCTCTGCAGTATGTCCTCCACAGATACCAACATTTTTCTGCCCTAACACAAGGAATATGCTATGCCTCAAAATGCATTGGCCACTGCTTCTGGTTTATCTCTGTGATGGGCAAGACAAACTGGGGTAGATTTTAAAAAAATGCGCGTTCGCGTACTTTTGTTGGCGCACCAGTCGCAAAAAAAAGTACGCTGGATTTTAGTAGATACGCGCGTAGCCGCTAAAATCCAGGATTGGCGCGCGCAAGGCTACCGATTTTGGGCAGCCGGTGTGCGCCGAGCCGCGCAGCCTGCCTCCGTTCCATCCGAGGCCGCTCCGAAATCGGAGTGGCATTGGAGGGAATTCTCTTTCGCCCTCCCCTCACCTTCCCCTCCCTTCCTCTACCTAACCCACCCCCCCGGTCCTATCTAAACCCCCCCCCCACCTTTGTCCACGGATTTACGCCTCCCGGAGGGAGATGTAAATCCACGCGCGCCAGCGGGCCGCTGGCGCGCCGAGACGCAACCCGGGGGCGGTTCCGGAGAACGCGGCCACGCCCCCGGACCGCCCCGGCCGAAACCACGCCCCGGGCCCGCCCCCAAACGCCACGTCCCGCCCCCAAAACGCCGCGTCGATCGGCCCGCCCCCGACACGTCCCCGACAAAAAACCCCGGGACTTACGCGAGTCCCGGGGCTCTGCGCGTGCCGGCAGGCCTATGGAAAATAGGCGCGCCGGCGCGCAAGGCCCTGCTCGCGTAAATCCGGGCGGATTTACGCGAGCAGGGCTTTTAACATCCGCCCCACTGTGCTTGACATCCTGGCTGACCCATCACTAACAGGCGACACTTGATCTGCAAGTACCAGCAGTGTGGACAGTTAAAGGTTGTGATTCATCTGTGAGATTTCTACTGGTTCAAATGGGAGGATTGGAAAAGGGAGCTTTTTACAATGAACCCGTATAAAGTGTGTTGTGGCTGCTCACACACCAAGCGTTAAGGCAAGTGCAGTGTTTGGCTTCACAAGATTAGCAGCCTTCTCAAGCATGGGGATAAAAAGACAGCCCCTGATGCAAGGGCCTGCACACCTAACTGTACAAGCCATATGTCATGTCAGTGACGCTGTTACATCCCCCACAGCCCCCTCCCCCCATGTCCATGCCATTTGCTGCTAACACATAGCCAGAGGTGGAATAGAGAAAGAAGCATCTGTCTTACCAATGAGCCAACTGTCACCATAAAGGCCATCTTCAAATTTTTCAAAGAATCATGCGGGGCTCCCAGGAACCTGGCCATCACATTGAGGATACGCATTCAAGCATCACAGACCACTTGCACGTTGATGGAGTGGAAAAGCTTTCTGTTGTGGAAGATGTCCTCCCTGTCACAAGGTGGGATGATGGCTATATGAGTGCAGTCGATAACTCCCAGAACATTGGGAACACTTGCAATGGCATAAAAGCCCCTCTTCAATTCCATTAAGTCCTGCCTGTCCTGAGGAAATGCTATGTAGCAATTTAGGTGGTCAGATACAGCTGTTATGACCTGGTCCAGGCAGTGGGACAAAGTAGTTTGGGACATTCTCCCCCCCCCCTCCCCATTTTTGTTTGGAAGGAGCCACTTGCCATAGAATGCAGGGTGGCCAATAGTTTGGTCAGGCCCGGCACAGCATGGGTTCCAGATCCCCTCTCATTTCTTCATATAATTCCAGGATAGCCCGAGAGCTGAGGCGATACCTGCTAAGCACATAATCCTCTGGCATGCCCAGCAATGAGGCTCTTGGAGGAAAGATGCGCTCCCTGTATCTCCTCTGCCATACCCACCTGCATTCCAGGCACTGCCATAGCCCACGACCCTCTCCTTACGGACTTCCCTAGGAGGGGTTGGAACTTCCCTTGCCTGTTCTTGTGGTTGTTCTTGTTCTTCTTGTTGTTTTCTGCGGTGAGCCTCCCAAAGGATCCAGTATCACCCAACAAGAAAACTTGCCACAAACATAATGGGTTTAGGAAGATAGGCCAGGTAAGAACAAGTGTTTTTATTGGCCCAGAAGGGCCAGGTAGGTGTGTCTGATAAAATACCTCTTTTTGCTGCCTGCAATAATCGCCACGATAATAGCCATGATCCGCGATAATGGCCGTAGATGAGCGATAAAATATTTTCCCCTGATACTGCAAAAAACATGGGTGTAGTTATTTCTGACATCAAATCCCGTGTTAGTGTGTGTTATTCTATCTCAGAAAGTGGTAGGACACCTTAATTTGCATTAACTCCTCCCACTTGCATAACAAATTAAAAATTTATTTTATATATTGCATTGCAATATGTACCCAAATACTCAGCCATTTTATGTGCTCAATTTTAAGTGGGCATGTGCCTAGGTGCACAAATCTTGCTTCTACTGTGTAAATCAGGGTATTTTATATGGGTGCACATCCACACCATTCCCAGTTTCACCAGTTCATCCACCAGTTCATCCAGTTAAGAGCTATTTGCTCTAAAAACCCCGGTTTGATAGCCTGCCTTCTCTCAGTTCTTCCAGACCTTTTAAACCCAGCAGAAATGGCTTTTATTTTTTAAGTTACACCTCCCCCTTAGCAGTAGTAAAGTTATACAGCAGTGGACCTGAATGCAACCAGAGTGCATAAGTATTTGCATGCATGTCTATTGGTCATGCTCTGAAATCCCACAGCCTACCCATACCATACCTGTTTTTGAAATCAAGTGAGATGTGTGTGCAGTGAGAGATATTTGTGCATCTGGGCGGCTTTTAAAATTTGTTGGGCTCGTGCGAGCCCGACTTGTGCGCAGATCTCTCGATTGGTGTGCGCCTGTCTTTTAAAATTCACCTTTAAGAATGCAGTCCCGAAATATAGGGGCAAATGTACTAAAGTGTGTTAGCAGCATCAGATTAACGTGCATTAAACATCTGTTTTATCAACTACAGATCATTAGTGTATGTTAACAGTGCTGTTAAAGTTACATGAATTAGCTTGCAATAGTGTTAATATGAAATCAATGCTAATGATGAATTGGGATGCAAAAATTGCAAAATAACGTAGATATTCGTGTACTAAAAAACTATGCACGGTAAAATGCTCAAAATGCACTGCAGACACATTAGTGCTAAAACTTTAATTATACCTCAGGGAGTTGTTGTCAAGTTTTTGTGGCACTGTTTTCATGTGCGTGCTTAACGTGTCATATGTGACATTGTATGCTTCATTTGAATCTCATTTGTATTGACTGTAAATATGAGTGATAAGCACCTAATATATTCACATTAGCAGCTGATGCAAATGCACTCAATCCATTGTTCCCATTGTTATTACAAATACTTCAGCATCTCTTATTTACACATTTTTACTGTAGTCTCTCTCTCTTTTAGGGGAGTAATGTTTTAATACTCAGACTACATTTTAAATCAAATAAGTGCGGATTTTACATCCATTTTCGAAGGGAAAATGTGCACCTACTTTCCCTCTGTAAATTATCCAACCAAAACAATTTACACACAGCTGATTTGTGTGCAGAGTTTTTATATGAACATTTATTCTCATACTTTTCTAAATGGAAAAGTGTGCATGTAAGTGCAAACCCCTTCCCAACATACCCCCAGGAATGCTGCTCACTGTGGATAAGCTTATGCATATACAGGACATACATCTTAAATTTACCAGCATATCGGGCAGGCAGGTTTGTAAAATGACATTCCCTGTGTATTTAATTGTTTAACCTAGGGAAATGGCTTTGAAAATTGTCCTTCCTGGGTTCACATGCAGACATTCAGCTTACAAGTCATTCTCGTCTTCAGAAAACAACGCTGGAATATGTGGGTCATTACCGTGTTTCTCCGATAATAAGACAGGTCTTATATTCTTTTTAATCTTTGAAAAAAATGGCTAGGGCTTATTTTCAGGGATTTCTTATTTTTGGAGAAACACGGTACTATCATATGGCCAACCGGGCCGATTTTATTTCAGCTGCCCCCCCCCTCCCCGAAACGATACCCGAAACCCGCTCCAACCCTTCAAATTTGATTAATTACAACGGGGTTGTAAAAAAAAAAAAAAAGAAACAACCCAAACCCACCCCAACCCTTCAAATTTACTTCATTGCACCCCTCCCCCCAAGACTTACTGAAACTCCTTGGGGGGGGGGGCCCAAAACCCAGGGGGGCAGACGGGTAAGTCCTGGGCGGGGGGCAAGTCTTGGAGTGGAATCATGCATCCACTTAAAAGCTAGGGCTTATTTTTGGAGTAGGGCTTATATTTCAAGCCCTACTCCAAAAATCCTTAAAATCAAGCTAGGGCTTATTTTCAGGGTAGGATTTAATATCGGGGAAACATGGTATTATGATCTCAAGGAGAGAAATTAGGCAGAATTATGTATTGAATTTCATAGTTTTCACATTTGTCCCTTTTAGTAGAAATACAGATTTTATACCTCATTGTCATAACTCTGTGTAGATGGTTTGCCCTGGGGTTAGGGGAGAGTAGGGGATGTACTAGAATATGTCTTGCTAGTTCTTTATCATTTGAACACATGAAAAATGCATTTAGAGTTGGCAACAGACATTTGTTTACTTCCAAGTAATCTCCAGAGCGGATGCCACTGGAAACTAGTAAATACAATTGGGGTTTTTTGTCTGTTTTCAAAGAAAAAGGGACATTATTGATGCATATATAGATCTAAGGCTTGTATTTAAACTGCTGGATTCTCAGCTGTTTTTCTAAAAAATTGGAACCTGTATTAACAGATCTTCTGATGCTGAAAATCTAGGTTGAACTTGCACTAATAATTCCAAAAGTTTCAGAACCCACAGCGTCCTGAGCAACTGTGGAGAGAAGAAATACCTCTGTGCTTTGCTGAGTTTGTTCTTGGCCCATTACAATTTGACCATTACCGAAGGTTAAAAGTTATAGCAAAAACTCTTTCTAATTTTGAGTCTAACGCACAGGAAGATAAACCTCAGAAACAGCCAAGTTTCAGACCTGAGTTGGAGCAGCCTTCAGACAGCTCACAATTTAAGATTCAGTTATTTATGACAGGGTATATCAGTAGGTTCCCTGGCTGCACAACGTTTCTAAGGATATCATTTCATGGTATTCTACATAGACTCCCTTTACTAAAAGAAAGGCAACGGATGCAATTATGAGTTTGGAAAAAAACCTTTTGAAGCTGAGACCAGGCTGAAAGGCAGAGTTATGAATTGAAAATATGCGCTGTATAATCTTCATTTTTAGCACTTAGAAACAATGGGCTGGATTTTGAAAAGGTTAAGCGCATCAGGCCTATTTTCAAAATGCCCGGCGACGTGTGTAAAGCCCCTGGATGCGTGTAAGTCCCAAGGCTTGCAAAAAGGGGCAGGGAGGGGGCGGGGCGGGACTGGGTCAGAGGCTCCCAGCACAGCAGCCATTTACTGCTGTGCCAGGGATCACGTGCCGGCAGTCGGCCGGCACGCACAACTTACTTCAGCCCTAGGGCTGAATAAAGTTTTAAAATAAAAGGAAAAAAACAAAAAGGTAGAGGGAAAGGGAAAGGGCGGGCGAGGTAGGGGAAGGGAAGGGAAGGTGGGGTGGGGGGTAGGGAATGGGGAAGACAGCAGGGCTCAGCACGTGCAAGGTGCACAATTGTGTACCCCCTTGCATGCTCCGACCCCTGATTTTAGAACATGTGTGTGCCTGCGCACACATGTTATAAAATCGGGCATACATGTGTGTGCAACGGGTAGCATGTGCACATGTACGCCCGCGCATACCTCTGAAAATCTACCCCAATTTGAATAGGCCCCTGAAAATGCCTGTTCCAGAGCAATATGAATGCTTGCTTAGATTCTGTATAGATGAGATACTGTCTTAGCAAGGCTGCAACTTTAAAACTGTCTCGAGTTCACAAAAAATGCAAAGGGGGAAACAAATCCACTCTGACTGTAATGCTTGCACCCCTGGCATCCCACCCTGGCTAGTTTCTGTTTGAAAATCTGCCTACACGTTATGTAGGTACCAAATACTTGCGTATGTATCTACTAAGCCACTTACTAAAAATATTCCTGTCTAGACTTCAGTATGACTTTTGACACTGGTCTGCATAGAAGGTTGGTAAGGAAGCTGGATGGCATAGGAGTAATATATTAAGTTCTAAATTAGGTGAGAAACTGGCACAGAGAGAGATGATCAATGGAATCCACTCTGGTAAAAACAAAGAAACCAGTAGTGTACCCCAGGCTCAATATTAGGTCGTGTTCTTTCAATACCTTTATTAGCAACATTGCTGGGATACTTGAGGGGAAAATATAGTGATTTGCAGATTATACAGTAATCTGCAATATATTAGACATGCTGGGAAGAGTGCAAAAAAATTGAAAGGGGGGGGGGCTTTAAAAATCTGGAACAATAGTCAAGGATTAGGAAAATAAGTTTCAGTGTTAAAAGTGTAAAATCTTGCATTTGTCATGCAAAATTCCATTAGCCACATATCAACTAGAAGGAAAACTGGAAACTGTTAAACAATGAAAGAGATCTAGAAACAATCATCTCATATGGCTTCAATGTACTCAAGTAATGTAATAAAGGAGCAGGGAAAGCTAATAGTTTTCTGTGTTGCAAAAGTAGAGGTATCATCAACAAGAAAAAGAAGGTAAGATTGCCCTTGTATTGCTCATTAATGAAATCCCTGCCTTAAATGTTGTGTTTAGGCCCAACCTTCACAGTAACATTGAGAAGTCCCTCATGAGAGGCTTCTACGAAAACTAAAAAGTCATGGGATAGGAGGTGATATCCTTTCGTGGATTACAAACTGGTTAAAAGACAGGAAACAGAGAATAGGATTAAATGGTCAATTTTCTCAGTGGAAAAGGGTAAACAGTGGAGTGCCTCAGACATCTGCACTTGGATCGGTGCTTTTCAATATATATATAAATGATCTGGAAAGGAATACAACGAGTGAGGTTATCAAATTTGCGGATGATACAAAATTATTTAGAGTAGTTAAATCGCAAGCAGACTGTGATACATTACAGGAGGACCTTGCAAGACTGGAAGATTGGGCATCCAAATGGCAGATGAAATTTAATATACTTATACTTGCTGACTTCTTATGTTTCAAAATTTACTCCAGTCAACATCAGATAAAATTTTAGGTTTACAAAATTGTACAAGATTAATAAACAATATGGGGAGCACTGTATGTTTAAGTATGTCTCAAAGAACAGTTTGTCTAAATATTAAGTAGTCATTGTGCTCCTATTCTACCTTGTGCTGGAGCAGTCTCACTGAATTACAATTGGATAAAGTCTGAAAATGGCAAATGTCTACTCATGCAGTGTCTACTCGTGTTGTGTAACGTGGTTTCCCAACCCTCTCCTGGAGGCACTCTTAATCAGTCGAGTTTTCAGGATATCCATAATGAATACGCATGAGATAGATTTACATATATTGGAGACCCAGAGTATGCAAATCTAGCTCATGCATATTCATTGCAGCAATTCTGAAAACCCAACTGGATAGGTGTGCCTCCAGGAGAGGGTTGGGAAACAGTGATGTAAAGAACTTTAACTGTGCATTGACTTTACAGTTTCATTTAAAAATTAAAGGAAGTAGATGGAAAGAATAGTCCTAGCTCACCAAGAATAAAGGGACCAATGTACAAAAGGTTCTTGTGACCTGGTTTGGCCTCTGTTGGAAACAGGATGCTGGGCTTGATGGACCCTTGGTCTGACCCAGCATGGCAATTAGAGATATGAATTGGAACCGGAATCTGATCGGTTCCGGTTCCGATCCAAATCTTAAAATTGTTATTGCCCAGCCCGATTTGAGTTTTGATTATCGGCTGCGCCCGATCCGATAATCACAAAACCCTCCTCCACCCTCCCGAACCCCCAAAAAAGGCCAAAAGTCCCTGGGGGTCCAATGCCGGCCATTCAGTGCTCCTACCATGTGACAGGGGCCGGCCAATGGCACGGATACCTTGTCACATGGTAAGGGCAAAGGGCCATCGGCGCCATTTTTATTAGCGGCAGCCGATGGCCCGAGAGCGGGAGATCGCTCCCGGACCCCCGCTGGACCCCCAGGAACTTTTGGCCAGCTTAGGGGGGCCTCCTGACCCCAAGACTTGCCAAAAGTCCAGCAGGGGTCCGGGAGCGACCTCCTGCACTCGGGCCGTATTGCCAGTATTCAAAATTTATTTATTTATTTTATTTATTTATTTAAAATTTTTATATACCGGCATTCGTGTTGCAAACACATCATGCCGGTTTACATATAACAGGGGTGTACAAAGAACTGTTGAATAACCTATTAGTGTGGAAGGAAGCAGTTACAAATAACAAGGTAATAGAACTGGGAGAATAGAAGAGAAGGGAGAGGATAACATTAGATAGAGGTATTTACATTAGTAATAACATTTTTACATGTGGAAGTGGTAGATCTGGTTGAAAAGAATTAATCGGTGTCCGGGAAGGCTTTTTTAAACAGCCAGGTCTTAAGTCTCTTCCTGAAGGTTGGGAGGCTGGGCTCCTGTCTAAGGTCCGGTGGGATGGAGTTCCACAGAAGGGAGCCAGCTGTTGAAAAGGCCCGATCTCTCAAGGTAATGTGTCTGGTAGCCTTGGCTGGGGGCACTTGAAGAGATCCTCTGAGTGCGTCTCTTGTTGGTCTGGAGGAGTTATAAATTTGGAATGGGATCTGTAAGTCGAGTGGGGAGTGTTGATGGATGGTTTTGTATATTATGGAAAGCGATTTGTAGAGGATTCTAAAGTGCACAGGTAACCAGTGGAGATCTTTTAGGATTGGAGATATATGGTCCCTCCTCCTGGAATTTGTCAGTAATCTTGCCGCAGCGTTTTGTAACATCTGAAGGGGTTTAGTGTAGGAGGAAGGTAGGCCCAGCAGGATAGAGTTACAGTAATCGATCTTAGAAAAAATGATAGCTTGTAGAATGGTTCTGAAATCCTGAGTGTGGAAGAGTGGTCTAATTCTTTTCAGAACTTGGAGTTTATGGAAACAGTCCTTGGTGGTTCTGTTGATGGAAGCTTTAAGGTTCATCCGGTTATCAATTAATACTCCTAGATCTCTCACCTGTGTAGTAGTTGGGGTAGTTGGAGGATTAGAGATGGAATTGCTACCTTTGCCCTCACTATGTCATAGGGGCCGACAGTCGGCCCCTGTGACATAGTGAGTGGCAAGTCTTGTGGGGGGTCAGGAGGCCCCCCCAAGCTGGCCAAAAGTACTGGCAGCCGCTAGTCTTTGCCCTCACTATGTTACAGGGGCCGGCCGTCGGCCTGTAACATAGTGAGTGGCAAGTCTTGTGGGGGGTCAGGAGGCCCCCCCAAGCTGGCCAAAAGTCCCTGGGGGTCCAGCGCCGGCCATTCAGTGCTCCTACCATGTGACAGGGGCCGGCCAATGGCACGGATACCTTGTCACATGGTAAGGGCAAAGGGCCATCGGCGCCATTTTTATTAGCTGCAGCTGATGGCCCGAGAGCGGGAGATCGCTCCCCGTGCCCCCGCTGGACCACCAGGTAATTTTAAAAGGTTTTGGGGGGGGGGGGTCGGGAGGGTGGGGGAGGCTAAGGGGGTCATTTTAAAGGGTTGGGTGGGTTTTTTATTTATCGGGCCATCGGCGCCATTTATATTAGTGGCTAGGGATGTGAATCGTTTTAGGACGATTAAAATTATCGTCCGATAATTTTAATATCGTCTTAAACCGTTATGGAACACAATACAATACAGATTCTAACGATTTATCGTTATAAATCGTTAGAATCGTGAGCCGGCACACTAAAACCCCCTAAAACCCACCCCCGACCCTTTAAATTAAATCCCCCACCCTCCCGAACCCCCCCCCCAAATAACTTAAATAACCTGCGGGTCCAGCGGCGGTCCGGAACGGCAGCGGTCCGGAACGGGCTCCTGCTCTGAATCTTGTCGTCTTCAGCCGGCGCCATTTTCCAAAATGGCGCCGAAAATGGCGGCGGCCATAGACGAAAAAGATTGGACGGCAGGAGGTCCTTCCGGACCCCCGCTGGACTTTTGGCAAGTCTCGTGGGGGTCAGGAGGGCCCCCACAAGCTGGCCAAAAGTTCCTGGAGGTCCAGCGGGGGTCAGGGAGCGATTTCCCGCCGCGAATCGTTTTCGTACGGAAAATGGCGCCGGCCATACGCGTATGGCCGGCGCCATTTTCCGTACGGAAAATGGCGCCGGCAGGAGATCGACTGCAGGAGGTCGTTCAGCGAGGGTTCCGGCGCCTCGCTGAACGACCCCCTGCAGTCGATCTCCTGCCGCCGCCATTTTCCGTACGGAAAATGGCGCCGGCCATACGCGCATGGCCGGCGCCATTTTCCGTACGAAAACGATTCGCGGCGGGAAATCGCTCCCTGACCCCCGCTGGACCTCCAGGAACTTTTGGCCAGCTTGTGGGGGGCCTCCTGACCCCCACGAGACTTGCCAAAAGTCCAGCGGGGGTCCGGAAGGACCTCCTGCCGTCCAATCTTTTTCGTCTATGGCCGCCGCCATTTTCGGCGCCATTTTGGAAAATGGCGCCGGCTGAAGACGACAAGATTCAGAGCAGGAGCCCGTTCCGGACCGCTGCCGTTCCGGACCGCCGCTGGACCCGCAGGTTATTTAAGTTATTTGGTGGGGGATTTAATTTAAAGGGTCGGGGGTGGGTTTTAGGGGGTTTTAATGTGCCGGTTTTTCGATTTTTCAATTTTTCGATTTTTAACGATTTTTAACGATTTTTCACGATATTTTACCCCCCCAAACGGCAACAATACGATTCCCTCCCCCTCCCAGCCGAAATCGATCGTTAAGACGATCGAGGACACGATTCACATCCCTATAGTGGCAGCCAAAATGGCACCGATAGCCCGAGAGCGGGAGATCGCGCCGGGACCCCCCCCCACTGGACAACCAGGTAATTTAAAACATTTTGGGGGGGTTCAGGAGGGTGGGGGATTTGTTTTAAAGGGTCGGGGTGGGTTTTGGGGATGTTTTGGTGTGCCGGTTTTCCCGCCCTCCCCCGATTTATGATTTTTCGCGATAAATCGGGGGACTTTCTATTGTATCGCAACTCTAACGATTTTTGACGATTTAAAAAATATCTGACGATTTTTTTAAATCGTCAAAAAACGATTCACATCCCTAATGGCAATTTCTTATGTTCCTATGTTCTAAAGTATGAAAAGGCTGAAACAGAGTCAACGCAAATCAGTGCCTGCTTAACACATGTTAATTCTGCAATAGCCTTCACGTTAGTCCACATTAACATTAATGTGAAGATATACTGACAATAAAATCATTGATGAGCTGCTTCACATACAAATGTATGCAAAGCACTACATTAATATTTTAAAAGTGTTAATGCAAATCATGTTAAGAAGATTGGAAGTTCTGCAATAACTAGAAGCTTTAGTGGAAACATAGGCACTTGCTGGACTGTCTGGCAGGTTACACAGGAAACCTAAAAGGCTCACTTGTCATGATAATCACATATCCCCCCTCCAACAAGCCATTGAGTTTTCTTTGGCAAGAAGGATCATGTTTCCCTCCTACCAACCTACCAGCACACAGTGCAAGATCAACAGGAGGGAGACAGGATCTCTGCTGCTAGGGAAGATGAGCAGTTTCCCAGAGGGGGAGTCAGTATGGCTGTACAGCTCCAAATGAGGGACTGAAGTGTGGGCAAGCATTTTTTACTTCTTGCTAATACTCTGCATTGTCATGCTGTGAACATGCTCTGTGTTCTTCCCCTATTCCAGATGTTGCTGATGTCAGTAGAACAACTTTATATGTCTGAAATGGGATAGTGATGTTCATGCATATTGCAATGAATATGATCATTTATTACACGTTGGAGATAAAGGGGGCTTGTCCAGCTTCTCTGAGCTGTGCAAATCTTCTCGTCAGCCTTTTTCAAGCAGGTTCTGATTTGCTTTTGTGTGAAACGGGAGTGAATCAAGCCCAACAAAGCTTAAATATTTCTTTCTGAATCCTGGATGTGAAAACACAAGTTTAAACAAACTAAATGCTTATTTCCAAAAGAGAAGTTGTCATTCCTGGTGAGATGAACACTTCATCATAGCCTAAGATACCATCATAATTTAGACAGAGAACTTTAGTTAAATTATGTTGATTGTGAAAAGGAAGGAAGTCTTGTGTTAAAGTAATTTATGCTGGTTTCTCTGATAGCTTTTGAATTCCATGTAATAATAGTAATTGTCACAAGAGCCTCTATCAAGTTGTAAATCAGGACAGAGGAGGTACACATAAATTAACTTTAACTGGCCGGTTTCTTCCTCCTGAAGAAAAGGAAAGCACATCTTAAATAAGTTATTGGAGGGGGAAATAACTCCCCTTTCAATAATCATCAGACTGTTTGTTTTGCCTCATAAAATGTCACCTCTTTGGTAAAGCGATTAATGATTACAGCCTTAGCAGCTCAGAAGAATAATGATTTTACTGCTGGCTGTCACCTGATATTGCAAATATGCTTGTGGATGATAATAGAAGTCTGTAACTAACACATGGAGTACATTCTTTGGAATCGTCTTTGTTTTATCACTGCAGAACAGCTCACCCAGATTTGTATTATTGCACCTGAATAAATAGTGCTCTCCATTTCACCCACTGAGGTCAATGCATATGTCTTGCTGGTGGGGAGGGTGTTGGGGAAGCATTCTTTAGCTTTTTTTTTTTTTTCCTACAGCTTCTACTGAATAACAGAATTTCAGCTCTCGTGCCATCTGAGCGGATGTCAAGGAGTGCGTGTTTTTGATTCTTATCTTGAAAGGCCAGCTGCTGGCCACCAGTAGTTTCATATGCAGCAATATTTATATAGCAAACAGAAACTATGTCCATCTAGCCAGCTCACAACTACCAGCACAGTTTCAAAGAGGCAGACTTGCCAAATTCTCCAAATATTTTAATCTCATTGTAATGCATAATAACAGGTGTACAGTATAGCTGCCAACTTCAGAGGGCTGACTGGGAAGGGGAATTGTTATTTGCTGAAAAAAATGGCATTTAATTGATACAAGAAGATATATAAAAATATACTAACTACTATTCAAGCTTCTGCTTTTTAAAAAATATTGATGAGTGTTTACATTTCATACCTCTTGTTTTAAGTTTCACCAATATACATAGTGTCTGAATGATTGGTAATCTGTACTTTTGCCAATTACTTACATACTCTCAAATAAATCATATTTTTCATATCTGCACTTTTCTTGGCATTACATACTGTAGTTGAACTATTTCTAAAAGGCATAGCCATTCTAAGAAATAGTTGTAACTCCCATCTCATCATGAAGGCATTGGGAATATATTCTCCTTTTAAGGCTCATTTCAGACACACATTTGATTCCTGTTTTGGTTAATGACCCAACTGGTGGGCACCCCTGAAGTGGTTTCTTTGGAGCCCAGATAGACACGAGTCAATATGTTTTTTCATGTACTATCAAGAAATGTAGATATAGAACTTAGGAATCCTGTCATTCATTTCTTCTATCAGAACACCTTTCTAGAAAGGTGTACAGTGAATGAGATCATCATCTTTCTGGAAAGGAATTCGACAAGTAAAATGATTAGATTTGCAGATGACACAAAAATATTCAAAGTTGTTAAATTACAAGCAGATTATGATAAATTGCAGAAAGACCTTTCAAGACTGGGAGATTGAGCATCCAAATGGCAGATGAAATTTCATGTGGACAAATGCAAAGTGATACATACAGGGAAAAAATAACCCATGCTGTAGTTACATGATGATAGGTTACATATTAGGAGTTACAAGCCAGGAAAAAGATCTAGGCATCATAGTGGATAATACATTAAAATTGTCAGCTCAGAGTGCCATGGCAGTCAAAAAAAGAAACAGAATTCTTAGGAAGGAAATGGTGACTAAAACAAACAATGTCATAATGCCTCTGTATCTCTCCATGGTAAAGCTGCATCTCAAAAAAGATATAGTTGCTCTGGAGAAGGTACAGAGAAGAGCGACCAAAATGAGAAAGGGGCTGGAACATCTCCCCTATAAGGAAAGGTTAAAGAGGTTAGGGTTGTTTAGCTTGAAGAAGAGATGGTTGAGGGGGGTTATGATAGAGGTCTATAAAATCATGAAAGGACTTGAATGTGTAAATGAGAATCAGTTATTTACTTTTTCAGATAATAGAAGGACTAGGGGATACTCCATGAAGTTAGCAAGTAGAACATTTAAAATAAATCTGAGAAAATTCTTTTTCACTCAATGCACAATAAAGCTCTGAAATTCATTGCCAGAGGATGTGGTTAAGGCAGTTAGTGTAGATAGGTTTAAAAAAGGTTTGGATAAGTTCTTGGAGCAGAAGTCCATAAACTCTTATTAGTCAAGTTGACTTAGGGGCAGATTTTTAAAAAATACGCGAGCGCGTACTTTTGTTTGCGCTCCAGGCGCAAACAAAAGTACGCTGGATTTTAGTAGATATGCGCGGAGCCTCGCGTATCTGCTAAAAACCTGGATCGGCGGGCGCAAGGCTATTGATTTTGTATAGCCGGCGCGCGCCGAGCCGCGCAGCCTACCCCCGTTCCCTCCAAGGCCGCTCCAAAATCGGAGCGGCCTTGGAGGGAATCCTCTAACGCCCTCCCCTCACCTTCCCCTCCCTTCCTCTACCTAACCCACCCGCCCGGCCCTGTCTACACCCCCCCCTTACCTTTCTCCGGGGATTTACGCCTCCCAGAGGGAGGCGTAAATCCCCGCGCGCCAGCGGGCCTCCTGCGCGCCGGGCCGCAACCTGGGGGCGGGTACGGAGGGCACGGCCACGCCCCCGGACCGCCCCGGGCCGTAGCCACGCCCCCGTACCCGCCCCCAAAACGCTGCCGACACGCCCCGAAAACGCCGCGACGACCGGGACCGCCCCCGACACGCCCCCCCTCGGAGAACCCTGGGACTTACGCGAGTCCCGGGGCTCTGCGCACGTCGGTAGGCCTATGTAAAATAGGCGCACCGGCGCGCAGGGCCCTGCTCGCGTAAATCCGGGCGGATTTACGCGAGCAGGGCTCTTAAAATCCGCCCCTTAGAGAATAGCCACTGCTTATTACCAGCTTTAGTAGCATGCAATCTATTTAATGTTTGGGTACTTGCCAGGTATTTGTAACCTGGATTGGCCACTGTTGAAAACAAGATGTTGGCTTGATTGACCCTCAGTCTGATCCAGTATTGCGACTTCTTATGTTCTTATGTTAATATAAGGCAGATAGAATATGCTGATAGACATCATGCACAGGAGTCAATAAGTAAAGGATGTGTAGCGTGAACCCTTATCATGTTCATATGAATTAATTTACTATGGGGGAGCTAAGAACAGCACTTTAACTAAAGTGTTGATGTGCTTTGCAACACTAATCATTAGCATATGCATTAATTAACAGTCATACATTACAAACTAATGT
Organism: Rhinatrema bivittatum; assembly: GCF_901001135.1. Classification (NCBI taxonomy): domain Eukaryota; kingdom Metazoa; phylum Chordata; class Amphibia; order Gymnophiona; family Rhinatrematidae; genus Rhinatrema; species Rhinatrema bivittatum. The sequence goes on along the minus strand of NC_042615.1, from coordinate 355,691,638 downwards.
ATGGGCACTATAATTCCAAAAATTTCCTTTTGTAATTTTTCCAGATGGGAATCTCTCTCCAAGGGGTCAGAACAGATGTTATTGTACTGTAGAACCTGGCTTTAGACAGTGGACCTGGTGATAGGGGGTGGGTAAAGCTGGAGACATGTTGGTATGTGTAGCAGTCGGTGGGTTTCCAGTTAATGTATAATAAGAAACACAACTTCTTATGTTCTTATTATCTCTGTTACTAGAACTCAAAAACTTCTTGACAGAAGGGTATTCATTTTTGATAACCTATGAGATGTACCTTTCCATAGCAGATATATCTGCCACAGATGCAGGAAAATTCTTTTGCCAACGAAACAGTTCATATTGCAGAAGTGGCTAGTACCTGGGCCTCCTACAATAACCCAGTTAAAAAATGCTGTATATAATCTGTGTAATATGGAAAAATGTATAGTCAAATATGACATGTGAAGAACAAAACCTACCTTCCTACAAATCTGGAATGTATACTTGTAATCTTTACCTCTCAGAGCTCGTAGTATAATTCTGAATGATTTTTCATCTGATTAATAGAATGAACATTTTGTTTGTGTATTGCCTTAATAGAAGATACTGTTGGATTCTTGAAGGGCAAACTTTATTGGGGGAGGGTAGGGGAGGGGTATGGGAAGGGATGTGGGAGATGTTATGTTTTCAAGAGTTTGTATATTGTCTTGTAACCACTTGGCGATGAATAAGAACTCACTGTTGCTGAGAGTTTGTATGTTTAGTAAAACAAAATAAAAAGATTGAAATTGAGAAAGGGAATATGTAATATAATGTAAAATAATAATAATAGAAACATCAACTGATAACAGGCATTTTACAAACAGGGACTAATTGGGTGATGTGGTGTACAAACATGGAATCAGCGAGTATGGGAGCACGAGTTGCATATAAACTTGCATTCGGTTTCGGGCTTCGGGTTTCGGAGTGTGGGCAGACAGCTTAGTCAACACCAGCTGTGAATGATTGCCTGAAGAGCCAGGTCTTGAGTTCCTTTTTGAATGATTTGGAGTCATTGATCATTTATTTTATTTATTTATTTATTTAAGTTTTTTTATATACCAACATTCAAGACGATAGTCCCATCATGCAGGTTCACAAGAAACAGGGGTGCATTTAAAATAAACTTTACAATTTGAACAATAGTGCAGAAAAGCAGTTACATGTAACAGGGAAACAATAACTTGGAGTAAGAAGGAAAATGAAGATCAGATAATTATATATATATGTATAATAACATTATAAGGGGTGGCTATTAATGCTATTACTAGCGAAGTATGTTGATTGAAGGGAGTTAAGTAATGTTGGAGTTAGGAAAGGCCTGCGTGAACAGCCACGTCTTGAGTCTTTTCTTGAATGTTGAGATGCTGGGTTCCATTCTAAGATCCGGGGGAATGGAGTTCCATAAAGTTGGACCAGCTGTGGAGAAGGCCTGATCTCTAAGCGTGATGTGTCTGGTATCATGATTAGGTAGTCTGGTAGGGAATTCCATGCTGTCGGTCCCGCAATGGAGAAGGCTCTGTTCCTAGTGTTGGAGAGCTTAGCTGAAGGGAGAGGGGGTATTGTTAGGTGTGGTTTGCTGGTTGTTCTTGTTGTTCGTTGTGGATTGTGTAGCTGGATCATGTTATCAAGGGTGTTGTTCTCTGTTCTGTAGATGGCATTGTGTAGGATAGTTAAAGTCTTGAACTTGATTCGTTGTTCAACTGGAAGCAAGTGGAGACTTCTCAGAACTGGAGAGATGTGGTCCGTTTTTTTCTTGCTGGTTAAGACCCTGGCTGCAGCATTCTGCAAGAGTTGAAGAGGCTTTAAGGCCGATTTGGGAAGACCAATCAGGAGCGAGTTACAGTAATCGATACTGTTGAAAATAATAGATTGTAGGACTGTTCTGAATTCTTGTTGGTGTAAGAGCGGTTTTAGGTGTTTCAGTATGTGTAATTTGTAAAATCCGTCTTTAGTTTTTGTTAGTTTGTTAGTTTTTGTTAGTCTTTAGTTTTTTGTTAGTCTTTAGTTTTTGTTAGTCTTTAGTTTTGTTAGTCTTTAATTTTGTCTTTAGTTTTGTTAGTCATTAGTTTTTGTTAGTCTTTTGTTAGTCTTTAGTTTTTGTTAGTCTTTAGTTTTTGTTAGGTTCCATGTTAGGTTCCATGTTAGGAGCTACCCCCCAGGAAAAAGATCTAGGCATCAGTGGATAACACATTGAAATCGTCGGTTCGGTGTGCTGCAGCAGTCAAAAAAGCAAACAGAATGTTAGGAATTATTAGGAAGGGAATGGTTAATAAAACGGAAAATGTCATAATGCCTCTATATTGCTCCATGGTGAGACCGCACCTTGAATATTGTGTACAATTCTGGTTGCCACATCTCAAAAAAGATATAGTTGCGATGGAGAAGGTACAGAGAAGGGCAACCAAAATGATAAAGGGGATGGAACAGCTCTCCTATGAGGAAAGGCTGAAGAGGTTAGGGCTATTCAGCTTGGAGAAGAGACGGCTGAAGGGGGATATGATAGAGGTCTTTAAGATCATGAGAGGTCTTGAACGAGTAGATGTGACTCGGTCATTTACACTTTCGAATAATAGAAGGACTAGGGGGCACTCCATGAAGTTAGCTATTAATCAAGTTTACTTAGGGAATAGCCATAGCTATTAATTGTATCAGTAGCATGGGATCTTCTTAGTGTTTGGGTAATTGCCAGGGTCTTGTGGCCTGGTTTGGCCTCTGTTGGAAACAGGATGCTGGGCTTGATGGACCCTTGGTCTGACCCAGCATGGCAATTTCTTATGTTCTTATGTTCTTATAATAGAACACCTTTGGTTTTTACCTGTAGCTCCCAGTTGAAACCACTAAAACATATCATCAAGGATTTACAACCCATTCTGGACAATGATACTACCCTTTCACAGGTCGTGGGTGGCAAGCCTATTCTGGACTACCTACAGCTCCTCAACCTCAAACCGATACTCTGTCACATGGTAGAAGCAATGGACGGCCGGCGCCATCTTGTGATCCTATCATGTGACAGAAGGTGTCTGACAAAGTCTCTCATGACAGGTTCATCAAGAATTTAAAAAATGTATTCATCTTGATCTATCGCTTGCCTTATATAGAAATCAGAGTGACTTAGAAAATAAAATTTCACAAAACATAAATCAGACATTATATATACATTTTAAATTAATAAAATAAAAGTAATAATAATTGGATAAATTAATAAAATATACATAATAATAATTGGATAAAGAATTGGAAACAGAGTAGGATTGAATGGTCATTACTCTCAATGGAGAAAGGTAAATAGAGGTGTGCTCCAGGGATTTATAGTAGGACACTGAAATGATAACATCTGCACAGAAGGATGGTCTGGTTAACTACAGGATCTTGGTTCCTGTTGCTCTACCACCACCATAGATCTCAAGTGGTTCCAAGGCAAGTGAAGTGTTGTCTGAACCAACTGATATCTCAATCAGAGATACTGTATTTGGAGGATTGTTACGCATAGAGAAACATCCCTTGCATATACAGTATCCCATTTGTGTGCCAGTCTCTAAACTGACTGACACTGTAACAAGTGTGATAATGGCCTATCACAAATTTAAAATGTATTATTAAACAGGGAGGAGTTTGGGGGAGGTTTAGGGAGATTAGGGGCTACCAGCGCTGTGTGCAGTAAACTATCGCACACTTTTTCCCAGCACTTTATGGGGGTGACAATGATTAGCTCAGCCGATATCGCCGCATCTGATAACGCAATGCTGTGTGTGTTACCGTATGCTGCAATGTGGCTGGCTGCTCATTTGCCTCCTCACACCCCTCTTTCTACCGTGGGCAATCTTTTCGCTATAGTTATAGCAAAATGATGAATCTAGGCCTGAGTTTGAAAATAGATTGGGGGTTATGGAATATCAGATGGCATCCTCTTCTACTTAGATTATTACTTTATGATCTACAGCAACAGCTACTGTTAAAGACAGTTTAAGTTTACCCTGTGTATTAGAGTCATTGGAGAACAGGATGAGGTCTAAAAATCTTCGACTATTAAATTTTTCCCAAACTCAATTACTTTCTGGACATGAATTGTTTGAAAAGAAAATTGTTGAGGTATTGCATTTTTCTCAGGGGAAAGATTTCATGATTTAATATTGTTATTATATTCCTGATTTGAAAAATATTCTTGGTTCAGAAGAAGCAGCCTTGGATGTCCTAGCTCCCTTTACTATTTCTGAGTTATCTTGATTTTTACAAAGTTCTCAGGATAATATTTTAACTAGGTTGACATTCAGTATCTCTTTTGTCTCCGAGTCAAAGAATTGGTTTTCAGCAGTATTTTAGATATAAAGAAGCTCTCTTTTGTGGTCAATAGATAATAGATTTTTCTGAATGTATCTGAAGAAACTAAAGCAAGAAGGAGATAATTTCTCCATCTTAGTGTGTTCTAGACTTTGGTTCTTACTTTTTTCTAAAATTCCCCTGTAAATGTGTGGTAATTTACAGGGGGAATAAGTTCATTTGTACTGAGCCTGCTTGCTTGAAGACCTTTCCCTTAGATAAGATGGAGGAATAGCATTATCATATTGAGATTGGTGGAAGATAAAGGCTATTTATAGTTATGACTTGCATCTGTTTTCTTTTTGTGTTTATTTTTTACTTTAAGTATACCCTTCATTTGAGGACTTTTGATGTATTATACAAAATGTTTGCTTTTTCTTATGTTTGAATATGGTAATACTATACTTCATTTTAATTTATCTTTTCATGATTTTATTTTATGTTTTGTAATTTAAAGTCTAATAAAAATATGATATAAACATTTCACAGATGATATAAAATTGTTCAGTCATTAGATCATGAGCTGATTATGAGGAAATACAATAGGATAAGCAGATTATGAAGAAATGCAAGAGGACCTTGTGAAACTGTTAAGCCCGTCGGTCACAGATGGCTGCGACCACTGTTCCTCACCTCCTTCTTTGCAACTTTGAATCCATGGGAAAAACTTGCGGCCTCCGCCAGCTATCGCCAGCCTGCCTACCATTCCAGGGCCTCTCTGGACGCTGCGGACGCTGCTGACCACCATCTTGCCCTCGGAATCCCCTAGGCGCGCGCACGGGCAGTCTTAAGCACGTCATGGCGGAAACCTCGGGGGCGTCCCCTCCGGATGACATCATCCCTCCAGGACATTTAAGCCGGCTGGCCCTGCCTACCTACGACTTGGCAACGAGTTCCCTAATTGCTGAATCCGCTTCGCTCAGTACGGACTTCCCATTCCAGTTCCTACTACTTTGGCGTGAGATGCTCTGGGTACCCGCTCCTCAGGGGCCCTTCCTCGTCTCTGGCTATCCACTCCTCAGATGGCCTTCTTCCTTAGACTGCTGCCTATCCCCGTACCCCGGAGCTTCTGCTTGAACCTTCACTACTGTGAGTACCTCCATTCTACGGACCACTACCACTTCATCTCTTACAGGCCGATTCAGTAAAGTCCGCGGGAGAGCGGGCGTTTGCCCGCTCTCCCGGCACACGCACAGCAACTCTCCTGTGCACGCGATTCTGTATTTAAATGAGGCCTGGCGTGTCCCTAGCGCCTCCTTTTGGACCGGAGTGGCGGCTGTCAGCGGGTTTCACAGCCGACGCTCAATTTTGCCAGCGTCAGTTCTCGAGCCCGCTGACAGCCACGGGCTCAGAAACCGGACGCCGGCAAAATTGAGCGTCCGGTTTTCGACCCGACAGCCACTGCTGACTTCAAATTTTTTATTTTATTTTATTTTTTTTTACTTTTGGAAAATTTCGGGACCTCTGACTTAATATCACCATGATATTAAGTCGGAGGGTGCACAGAAAAGCGGTTTTTACTGCTTTTCTGTGCACTTTCCCGGTGCCCGAAGAAATTAGCATCTACCTTTGGGTAGGCGCTAATTTCTGAAAGCAAAATGTGCAGCTTGGCTGCACATTTTGCTTTGTGAATCGCACGGGAATACCTAATAGGGCCATCAACATGCATTTGCATGTTGCGGGCACTATTAGGTTCGGCGGATTGGATGCGCGTTTTCGGCCCCTTACTGAATAAGGGGTAAGGGAAAACACGCGTCCAGTGGTGGATTAACAGTGCGCTACGTCGGAGCACACTGTACTGTATCGGCCTGTTAGTGAGGAACCCTCGTCGGTGTACCCCGCGCTGCGGACCACTACCGTGTCATCTGTACGTGAGGACCCCTCATCGGTGAACCCTATGCTGCAGACCACTACCGTGCCATCTCTTCGTGAGGACCCCCTCACTGGTGTGCTCTGCTCCATGGACCACTACCGTATCATCTCCACAGAGGAGCCTCATCGAAGTACTCCGCTCTGCGGACCATTGCCGTATCTTCACTGCAGAGGTATTCCCTTTGGGTATACCCCAACGTACAGACTCTGTGTCTTTCTCCTGCACTCCCCGCTCTGCGGGCCATGCCTCTCTATCTCTCTAATAAAGACTCTATTCCACAGCTGTGTCTGACGTCAGCTGAGACCTCGCCTCCCGATCGTGAGGCTCACAGTGCTCCTCCCTGTGGGTGACACCATCACTCACCTCGGTCCAGGGCCCACACACCTACAAATCCTAACAGAAACTGAGGGACTGAGTGTCTAAATGGGAAATGAAATTTAATGTGGACAAGTGCAATGTGATGCACATAGGGAAGAATAAACCAGACTATAGGTACATGATGCTGTGTTTTCTATTAGGTGTAACTAACCAGGAAAAGGATCTTGGAATCATTGTGGACAATTTTGAAATCCTCAGTTCAGTATATGACTGTGGTCAGAAAAGCAAATTTAATGTTAGTTATTATTGGGAAAGGAATAGAAATAAAACAGAGCATATCATAATGCCTCTATATTGATACAGGGTGTGACTGCACCTTATGTACTGTATGCAGTTTTGGTTGCCCCAAATCAAAAATGAAATAGCAGAATTAGAAAAGGTACAGAAAAGGGCAACTAAAATGATAAAGGATATGGAACAACTCTACTTTGAGGAAAAGCTATAGAGGTTACAGCTCCTCAGCCTGGAGAAGAGACAGCTGAGAGGAGGTATGGTAAAGGTCTGTAAAATCCTGAATGGGGTGAAACAGGCAAACAGAGAATGGTTATTTATCCTTTCAAATAGTATTAAGACTATGAGGCAGTCCATGAAGCTAATAGGTAGACAATTAAAGCAAATTGGAGAAAGTATTTTTTACTCAGTATACAGTTAATCTGTGAAACTTGTCAGAGGATGTAGTGAATGCAGTTAACATAGTTGGGTTTAAAAGGTGTGCACAAGTTGCTGGAGGAAAAGTCCATAAACCATTATTTCCCTGTAGACCTTGGAAAACCACTACTTATTCCGGGTTATGAGCAAGAAGGATTGGATCTATTTTTTGGGATCTTACCAGGTACTTGTGACCTGCATTGGCCACTGTCACAGAATGCTGGGCTTGATGGACCTTTAATCTGACTCAGTATGGCATTTCTTATGTTTCTTGTAGTCACACTGGGTCATAGGACCTGTTAAGAAGGCATCGAATAATTAGAAAACAGGATTTCTTCTCACAGCCTCTGGTTCTCGTGATCAATTTCCAAAGTCTTTCTCCTCCAGCTATTCGGTATTTGGTACTTCTCTGTTATTAGACTGCTCAAAGTTTTACATAACTTGAAGCGATAGTTACTGTTCATTGTAAACCGGGGTGATATGTATATTATACAGGAACCTCCGGTATATAAACCCTTAAATAAATAAATAAATATATATATATTTTTTATATTATTTTCATTTTAAACTGATCAAGAGCCAGCCCGTTGGCTCACTCACTAGCAGTGCTGTCCACTGCAATGCAGAGGAACCTGGGTTCAATTCCAAGATCAGGTTTTCCATTCACCAGGAGATGTTTTCAGAAGAAGCATTCAGAGTTGCTGGGGAGAGGGAGACATAGCCATCAAACAACATAATGGCTGGATTTAGGACCCGTGATTACTCTGGTGCATGTTCCCCAGCCAAGCACAAAGGCTGCAGAGTCTGAACCAAAATAAGATAGGGGAAAAATGTTCTGAACTCTTGGCCAAAGGAGGAAGAGGAAACTGCTGGGATTTCTCAGCTATCTCCAATGATGGACATCAACAAGCACTTCCTTTTCAATACTTTTGTTTCTTTGAACATCTCTTTCAAATCTATTTATATTGTTTTGGTTAATAACCCTAGAGTGGGTCACATGATACAGAGCTAATAATCAATCATGGATTTGAGATGATTAGGAGCCTTCAGTAAATCCAAGATTGATCTGACAGTGATACTGATCTATATACTTTTAATTATTATTATTTTTTTTTTTTACTGTGATTAATTGCTCTGATGACTTACTTGATTGGATAAATGAGGAAGAAAGAGCAAGGAAAGAAAATTGTAGGCACTGAAGAAATGTAGGTCCAATAAAAAGATACCACCTACATTTCTTCAGTGCCTACACGGATGCATTAAGTTTAGGGTTGCCAATGTCCTCTGGTATTGCATCTCAAAAAAGTGAAGCATACTTTGTTTTTGTACAATGCAATATTGGGTATGCATAGAAAGCAGTTACAAGTCAAATTTGTATCCTTTTGTCATTTTTTGGCAGGAAAAATATGCAGTTTTCCTATTAGTTGATGGCATGGGAGAGGAACTACTTCATATCCCCAACCACTTAAATCCCACTTCTTTTGCTTCCTGCTTTGATTAAAGCCCACTCTCATGGTGACTGCTCTGCCAGTGAATTATTCAGTCATCCTTTCCTTTTGTTGTTTTCCCATGATCCCAAAACATTTCCAAGCACTACATAGCTGGTATAAATATATGCGGGTAGATTTAGTGGAATAATATTTGTAAGGAACCCAAGGATTTCTTAGGAGGTACAGAGAGCTTACTTAGATAGAGGTCTGGGTTATTCTCTCCCATGTGAGAAAACTAGATGGTGTGCTAATAGTCTTTATAAACCCCTACCACCATCTTAGAGTGTGGATTTTAGGTTGGATTTTCAGTTGGGCTTTATGAATTGGATTTCTTGAGTTAACCTTTACAGGTCAGCATGCCCTGTGCTGATTCTAGTTCATTTTTATCATGGGTTGGAACTCTGGGGTCTCTCTAAACAGAGAGTGGGGCAAATAAGACGACAGAGTGCCCTTTCCCTGTAGTTTTGTCCATGTTTTAGTAGCAGTTTTAATTGCCAGATTAGGATAATCTTTCCACCTTTCTTGCCTCTTATTGAGTTGCCTTTTGAGTAATACTTTATTTTTTTGTTTTACTGAGTACCCGGGGGCCCAGGGGCTCAAATGCTGCTGGTTTGAGGAGAGATGTTGTCCATTTTGAAAGGGCTGGCAGAAGAAGAGGTATCAACAAGAAGAATGGACTCATAGCTATTTCCAAGGAGAAGAAGTTGAAGTATGGCTTAAGACTTTTGTATAGACTCAAGAAGAATCATCAGAGAAGAGGGGTGTAATCAGGTGCCCATCAGGTGCCACACATTTGAGAGAGGGAAGAATAGGTTTTAAGTATGTTTTTATTTTTTATCCTATTGTTTTAAATGTGATAGTTTTATGTGGTGTTGCCATTATGGATATTATCTTATTGTGTATGTTTTTTTTTTTTTAATCCACTTAGCATTGTGGGAGGTGGAATAGAAATGTTTAAATAAAATAAATAAAAAATTGTGAAAGCAACAGGAAAGGTATGAGAATTGAGACTTGTGATGTTAGTAATCAATTGAGATACATTTTCTCTCATTCTCATGGGAGAAGCTAAGGACAAAGATACTAAAGGAAGAGCAGGAAGAAGCTAAATTGCTCAAGGAATTGGTTGAAGTAAGTGGAGTATTGTTTGATGGAAAAGTATGGGCACAAATGTATTAAATTTCATTTTGTAAAGATCATTTGGACAATTTTCAAATTGAGTTGTAACAAACCATCAATTCACTTTTACAACCTATCAGTAAAGTTGAATTGGAATCCATCCAGTTTCCAGCTTGATTATTATTTCTGTAAGAGAAAGAGATCATCAGTGCTATATACAAGATGTGGAAAATGAGGTTGAGCTATAGACAACACAAAAGTACTTAGCCAGCTAAGTGAAAGCTTCTGAATGGGACTGGTTATTCAGCCACTGCCACTTAGCCGGATAAGTCCCTACTTATCTGACTAAAAGATGAATTTTAAAAGCCTAATGCGAGTATTAATTAGGGGATGTGCAAATATGTCAGGCTCATGCGCACCGAGCAGATTTTAAAAGCTGCCAATATACATATGTATCTCCTGCAGCATGCACATCTAGAAACATTTCAAAAAGGAGTGGGGCATGGTCTGGGCAGGGTATGGGCATTTCAGGATGTGAACCAGAAATGCGCTTGTAAATACTAACGCGATCCGGTGTGCATCCAGGCCCACTGCTGCGTAACTTTATTTCTGCTATGAATGCCATATAAGTTAAAAATAAAGAAAACTAGGCAAATTTGCAGGGTTTTAAGGGTCAGGACTAACTGGGGGGAGTGAAGGCTATCAATCCAGGTGAGGTTGGAGAACCTACCTCTTAACTGGGCAAACTGGTGATAAATTGGTAAGACTGGGAATGGCATCGGCATGTGCCTCTTTTAAAATTCCATGATTTATATGGTAGAAGCGGGCGCTCACTTCAAATTTAGTGTACATGTACATGTACATGTACATGTACAGGCTATTTTATAACGTGAACAAGTTATAAAATCGTCGTATCCCTGGGTGCAGGCTGATGCAGCGCACATGTGCACCCACTCACCTGTTTGAAAGATACCGCCCCTGTAGTGCTGAATATAAATCTCTAAATAAATTCCCAGCTATATTGATCCAACTAGAATAAAATGTATTTTTTGCTTTGAAGTCCAGATTGAAATTGTAATAAGGCTGGCTGCTAGGTAGCCACCTGCCTGCAGAGGTCCTCAGAGGGCCATTTGTACTCATTCTAGCCTCCACCTTGAAGACTGCATGATGCCACTAGTCCAGCCCTAAAAAAACCCCTCCCTCATAGGTTACTCCCTGTCTTAGTATGGAGTCTCTTCTCTGCTTTTGGCCCCTTGTCCATGTATTTAGGCCTGGTATCTTAGTTCTTGTACCTTACCTGTGTATATATCTTGCCTTTTTCCTGCTCTGTTTAGGCCATCCCGGTGGCCTTCCTTGCCTGTGTGTTCCTTGTCTTATTCATGCTGTGTTTAGGAATCCCAATGGTCTTCCTTGACTGTGTGTTCCTTGCCTGTGTGTTTCCAGCCTTGCTTTTGTTCTGGGTTAGGTCTCCCAGTGGTCTATCTCACCAGTATATTTCTGGCTTGCCCTTATCCTGTGCTGGACCTCCCAGTGGCCTTTCTTACTCGTGTGTTCCTAGCTGAGCCCCTGTCCTGGCCTGGCCTGCCTGTGGCCTCCTTGTCTCTGCGTGTCCCCTTGTTGTTCCTGCATTTTCTAATCCTTGTTTTTCTGTGGTCCTACATTGCCCTGTGTTTATTTATCTGTCCCTGTCTTGTCAATACATATCATGCTTGTGTTCAGTGCAGCCAGAATGTGCACTGACAAGACAGGGTTCCTTGCCTCTCAATGTCCCAGTAGGTGTCTTGTCCCCGACTCTGTGCACTGCCCTCCATATGACCTGTCAGCCACCAGCACCGGAGGGCTCAACCCAAAGGGAAGGTGGTTGGTCAGGCAGAAGACCAGATCAGTATTGTTTCTTGAGTACAGACCAATTCAACTTGTTAGCATGCAATTTGGTTTTCATTCTATAACATTCAGCCTGGTAAACTAATATTTTCCTCTTCCTTAATTCTAGGGTAAACCAGGGTGAACTTTTACTAGGAAAAGGACTTGAGGATTTTAAAGCGGCCAAAATATCCAAAATATAAACAAGTGAATTTTCAGAGTTACACAGGGGCTACCTGCATAAAAATAGCATATGCATGAGTAAGTAGCAAGTTCAAAAAATTTAAAAAAGCCTTAAGGCCTGGCTTTTTGAACAAGCCTATGTAGACAACCTTAAGAAAGGCTAATAACATCTAGAATCGAAAGACTGTTGTAATCTTTCACATTTTGTATTTTATTATTAAGGTATTTGTTTTCCTACTGAATGTGTATTGTAAAATTCCAATGAATACTCTGTGTTTTATATTATTTTATGTAGACCATTGTGATGTACTTCGAACGACGGTATACAATACTTTTTAAATAAATAAATATAGTATATAAATCTTGTGAGAACACATATACTTGCGGTATCATGCGTATATTTTTTTTATTATTTATTTATTTATCAATTTTCCAAATTTATAATGCAAAATAAAGTTTACATCCATAGTTGCAAACTATAACCTTACACCTAACAGTTATAAGGAATACGAAGAATCTGAATTGAATAAATATGGAACATAACATATTAATCGATCATTATACATAATCAGGAGAAACAGTACAGCCATAATATTTCATCACCAGACTGGTCATGAGTTACTAGTTCTTTCTTTAGGCTCTCCAAAAAATTCTTCATTAACTCAGGTTCAAAATAGACAAACCTCTTCCCTTTATATAACATTAAACACTTGCATGGGTATCTGATATTTACCTGTGCACCTAACTTTCTGGCTTCCTGACTTAATTCTACGAAGGCTTTCCTCCGGATCTGCGTGTCTTTAACAATATCTGGATATATTTGTAACTTTTGGCCGAGATACATTTTATTGCGATTTTTCATAAAAGTTCTTAAAACCAAGTCTCTATCAGATGGAAAATTAAATGAGACTAGCAATATACCTCGTTGTTCAATTTGTTCTTCTGATGGCGTTTCCAAGTAAGCTGTTAAATCTTGATCTAAGTTAACATTAGCAGCTTCTTGCTTAAGTTCACTGCCACTCTTACCCATAGAAGAGAAAAAAAATTTTGAGATTGCTGGTATTTTATCAGGAGGCAATAATAATATTTCTTTAAGATATTTTTTAAATTGCTCCTTAGGAGAAATTAATTTTACGCTAGGAAAGTTTATTACTCTTAAGTTTAAATATCGTAATTTATTCTCTGTGTTTTCTAATCTTCTCTTTAAAATACACTCTGATTTAATCATAGTTGTTTGTACTTTTTGAATCGATATAATTTTATTTGTAACCTCTTCAATTTGTTCTGCTTGTCTCTTTATCCTGGGTTCTATTAAAGCCAAAGTATCTTGACAATTATTCACAGATGTAACTAACAATGATATTGATTTCTCCATCGTTGTTATCGCCTGCCAGATAGAATCTAGTGTAATAACGTTTGGTTTGTCTATTTTGGGAATATTTATGCTAGGTACTGATGACCGTACTCGACAGACTTGGGAAATCGATTGGATTTCCGCTGTCGAGTTTCCCACCTCCTCCGCAAGCTTTCTCGTATTTTCCCCTGAGGCTCCCTCTACTTCCAGGTTCCCCTTGGTGTGCGTATATTTTTAATGGAGAAAAAAGGGGAGGTCTCAGGGTTGTGGGGCAAGATTCTTAAGTACATTTATTTATTTATTTATTTTTTATTTTTATATAACGATTTTCATGCATTAAATGCATATCAAACCGGTTTACAATGAAACAGTATAAGCAGGAAATAACATTCCTTAGTCTGATACATTGAAACATATGTAACAAATAATTGTAAATAAAGCAAGAAGCTGAACAACATTACTAAAAGTTAAATTATTAACTAAAACATACATACAAGTATGTATATATTAGTACCTAGCTCTATGAGAGAGAGAGAGAGAGAGAGAGAGAGAGAGAGAGAGAGAGAGAGAGAGAGAGAGAGAGAGAGAGAGAGAGAGAGAGAGAGAGAGAGAGAGAGACTTGCTAAACTGCCTATGCCCTAGACAGGTATTTGTAGCCCTATGGGAGGGCCACCTAGTAACTCGAGGTGGGGATTAGGTATGAGCGTAGGGGGTTGGGGCCACTTTCACATTCAACATGAGACGTACAGAAAGAACAGTGGTCTCTAGTGAAGATTTGCTGGCCGTCGGAGTGAGGTAACTCACTCCAAGAAGAGATTTGGGCAACGTTCTCGCCACCTAGCTTGATGGACACTCTACCTGGGCAACAACAAGCTGGGTGGAGAGAACGTTGCCCAAATCTCTTCTTGGAGTGAGTTTCCTCACTCCGACGGCCAGCAAATCTTCACTAGAGACCACTGTTCTTTCCGTAGGTCTCATGTTGAATGTGAAAGTGGCCCCGAACCCCCTACGCTCATACCTAATCCCCACCTCGAGTTACTAGGTGGCCCTCCCATAGGGCTACAAATACTTGTCTAGGGCATAGGCACTATAGCAAGTCTCAGTCTCTCTCTCTCTCTCTCTCTCTCTCTCTCTCTCTCTCTCTCTCTCTCTCTCTCTCTCTCTCTCTCTCTCTCTCTCTCTCTGATATGAGCTGTTCGGAATTGTCGTGGACCACGATAACCCTTTACTAACCTGTAGCGCACAAGGTAACGCAAATGAAAGTGTTGTAGCTATGAGCCGCGCTAACACTGCGGCTGTTTCGCGGCACACGATAACTGTTTCCTGTTTTACATATGCACCGCCCCCTGAATATAAACTTACGAATTTGCATTCGCAAATCGCGTTAATGGCTGTTAGCGCGAATTTATCTCCCGCGATAACACCTTGGAAAATGACCCCCTAAGTGTGTAGTTTTAAGTGAACCCTGCAGTAAAGGATAAAGTTACAATTATAGAATGAGTCCTGTACTCAAACTGCTATAGAATTGACCTGGACATGTTTTTTACACTCTTCTAATAATTAATCTTGTTTAAAAAACTGTTACTGAACCTTATGGCACCGATGTAAAATGAAAGATTAAAATAGCATTACTTTTATGTGCCTTTATGTAAACCGTTGTGATGGTACCCACCTTAATGACGGTATAGAAAAGACTTAAATAAATAAATAAATAAATAAATAAATAAATAAATAAAAGAGATGAGTAATCTAAGGTAAGTTATAAGTGCTACCACATTTTCATAGGTCTCAATAAAAACACTGGGGAGACAAATAACAGGACATGTACGGCTCTCCTTGATTATTACCTCTAGCATGATAAAACCTTGAATATCATGGAGTACATAACTGGGTTGCGGGTTGCAGAAACACCCTTCCATTTCTTTGAGCCAAGATTCAGTGATATATAAAATGTCAAGTTGGAGTTCCAAAACCAGATCATGAATGATGCGAGTTTTATTTAATACAGATCTGGTATTTATCAGTGCAATTTTAAGATTAATAAATAATTCAGAGAAGGTTTTCAAAGTTAATGAGATAATCTGTCTTAATGGATAAATTAGACAATCATCTCACATTCATGCAAATAGGCTTATTTACTTACTTTGCTGCACTATCACTTTAATTGTGTTAAATGTAAATATTGCATTGTTTAACCTCTCCCCTCTTCCAGTTCCAAGTTAATTTTCCCTGTTATATTGTAACTTTCTCACACCTTTTAATTGATTCTCTGTATTTAAAGTTCAAATTTGTATTGGAAATATTTATTAAGTTACGCTATACTTTGCACACATTGTTATTTGTAAACCGGGTTGATGTGATCCCTATCATGAAACTCGGTATAACAAAAATAATAAATAAATAAATAAATAAATAAATAAAATCTCTCCAGACACTATGGACATATGCCTTGAGAGGATTTCCCCAGCCCCAGACATGACTAATATTATACACTGAAAAGGTGATGGCAGGCTAATCAGACACATGGGATAGATTTTATAACATGCGTGCGCAGCATACATGTGCACGTGCTACCCGGCGCGCGCACATGTACACCCGATTTTATAACTTGCGTGCACAGGCGTGCGCAAGTTATAAAATCAGGAGTCGGCGCATGCAACGGGGTGCACCTTGTGCACGCCGAGCCGCACTGCCTTCCCTGTTCCCTTCCCCCTAATCTGACCTTCCCACCCCTTCCCCTAACCTTTCCCCCCAGCCCTACTCTAACCCCCCTCAAAAAATGTGTTTTACCTTTTGCGCGCACTGGCCGACTGCCGACACGTGATCCCCAGCTCAGCAGCAAATATGGCCACTGTGCCGGGAGCCTGATCCCGCCCACGCCCCAGCCCGGGCCGCCCCCGCCCCTTTTTGCAAACCCTGGGACTTACATGCGTCCCTGGGCTTTACGCGTACCGCCGAACCTTTTGAAAATAGGCCCGGTGCGCGCAGGACCGGTTACGCACGTAAATCCTCCAGATTTACGCGCATAACCTTTTGAAAATCCGGCCCAGAATGAAGAACAGAAACTGTAAATATAAACAAGGCTCAGTTAAATTGCAATTTAAGCAGAAGCTAAAGAAAACAGCTCAAATACGGACATCAAGCAGAGGCGTCAGACTAAATATAGCATGGATGGTCATTAAAACAAAATAAAATAATTTCATAAACTAAGTTGCCTTCCCAGCAACATTTCCTTAAAATCTTAAAAGCAAAGGAAGAGATGAAAATTCAGTTTCAAGTCAAGGACATCATCCATATCTCATTCAGATGCAGTTATCAATATTGGAGAATGGCAGGTGATAATGGATGATAGTCATGAGATCTAGAAATGCAGATCAGAAAATATAAATGTTACGGCTTCTCCTGAGGCTAATCTCTGGGTAATTTGGCTTCAGAACTAAAATTGATGAATGACATTTTCACAACCCACAGGTATAGACCCTGTGACTTCTCCCAGCGATGGTAACTTTCAAAGGGGTGCCCAGACTCACAATGATGCATATGCATTGGCGTGCACCTAAGGATGCGGCAATTTTATAACATATGCATGCATTCGCAGGTATATTATAAAATAGTCTAGGCACAGCTGCACACATCCAAGTATGAGCCGCGCAAGTGGGGGAATTTTATAACAGGCGAGCATTCACACCATGACCAGTTTCACCAGTTTGTCCACCAGTTTACCCACTCTAGAGATAGGTCCTCAAAACCCCCTGGTTCTTTAGCTTGCACTCCGCCCAGTTACCCCAGACCCCTTAAACCACTCAGTGATGCCTGTTTTTTTTTAACTTATAGCTCCTCCATAGCAGAAGTAGTTACACAACACTGGACCTGGGCGTGCGCCCAGGCACTTAGGTACTTGTACGCACTTCTCTTGGCCTCACTCTAGACATGCCCCACCCACAGGAGATGCACATACATGTAGGTGGTTTTTACAATCGGTGGGGGAGGGGAGCACATGAATGTCCTACATATGCGCACACCTCCCGATTTTGGCGAATGCCCTGCTTTTAGAATTCACTTTTTTAAAATGTTTTAATTTTTCAATTTCACAAATTAAATACAAAGAACTCATTTGCATATGAAACATAGAAATATGAAATTGGTTTTAAATTTCGCAAAATCCATTTTTATGATTTTTTTTTCTTTTAGTCAAGAAAAAAAGATTATTACTTTAGATTACCAAACTAGTTTTAATTTGACTGATAATACAAGAAATCTTGGTTTGATTATGGATTATGAGTTAAATTTTAAAGCCCATATATCTAAAAAAGTAAAAGACGGTTTTAATAAATTGAGGCTTTTAAAACGCTGGAAACCTATGCTATCTACATACAATTTTAGGTATGTTTTACAAATGCTAGTGTTTTCAGGGCTTGATTATTGCAATTCTACAATGTTGGGACTCCCAAAATCTACGATACGTCCCCTTCAGATAATTCAGAATGTAGCAGCCAGGATATTGACCAATACTAAAACATATGACCACATTACACCAGTTTTGAAATCATTACACTGGCTATCATTGGAATACAGAATTAAACACAAAACCCTCTGTATGATTCACAAGATCATATACGGTGAAAAAATGGACTGGCTGAATATGACTATTAAACTACATGTACCTCAACGGGAGTTAAGATCAACTAATAAAGGACTATTAACGATACCTACTGTCAGATCGGCACATTTGAGTGAAGTGAGAGAAAGGGCCATTTCTGTTGCGGGTCCGAAACTCTGGAACAGTTTGCCATTAGAACTAAGACTGCAGGCTAATCTAAAGAAGTTTAAGAAAGACTTATTTATTTTATTTTATTTATTTAAATTTCTTATATACCGGCATTCGCGATGGGAGTCGCATCATGCCGGTTTACAAATAACAAGGTGTGACAAAGGATAAATACTTAATAACTTAAAACATTAACATGTGATAGAAGAATAAAGTAGCAGTTACAATAAAACAGGGATAAAATGCAACTTGGAATGTAGAGACTTAAAAACATGGTGCTTTTTACAAGCTTATGGAACTAACACCCAGATTGATATTTAAGTCCGCAGTTTTTTTTTTAATTGATTTTTCTTTTATATTCTTATCTATATTAATACTAATTTTATGTTTTTCTAATAATTTTACTATTTTATTTTTTAATTAATTTTTATTGTATTTTTCTGTTCTTAAATGATTGTAAACCGTAAAGATGGAACCTTGCGTTCCGGGTAACGGTATATAAAAATTGCATAAATAAATAAATAATAATAAATAATAAATCAAGGTAATAATGTACATACATTCATCCATGTATATAACAATCTTAAAGAATCATTTTTTTTTCTAAAGATTACATTGGAAACTGGGGGGGAGGAGAAAATAGGGGGAAAAAAGGAGTTTAAATCACAATATTTCTTTAACAGAATTGCCAAAGGCACCGGTTTGTACATGTATGTATGAATGTATGTATTTATTTATTTATTTATTTAAGGTTTTTATATACCGGTATTCGTTGAAACATCATATCACTTTACATGTAACTTGTAACAGCAGGGAAATAGATTAAACAGGGAGATAGGAAGAACTTGGAGAGTATACAGAATTTTATAACAAGCTTCGGAAAGAGCAAGTAGATAATAAATATAAGCAAATCATGGAGTTGAGGTTATAGTATACACATGGGTAGGCAGGGAGAGGGCAGAACTTGGAGGAGTAGGGGTGGAGAAATAACATTTTTAGGGGGGTTCAACAATTGCAGTTAATACATAAGTAGATAAATCTTTGCGGGTAGACTATACAGGTATGGAGGGCAGCTAAGGTTACTGGCAAGGAGGGAGGGGGAAGGGAAAGAGAGCATGGGCAGGGGTAGTGGGGTAATCTTGTTATTCCGGGAAGGCTTGTTTGAAAAGCCAAGTTTTAAGCTTTTTTTTGAACTGTTCAAAAAAAAGCTTAAAACTTGGCTTTTCAAACAAGCCTTCCCGGAATAACAAGATTACCTGCTTGTTTCTAGTCGAAAGTCTGGTGGCATAGCGTTCCAGTGAGTGGGACCTGCTATAGAGAATGCACACACTTTAGTGGATGTTAATCGATAGGTCTTGTGTGGGGGGATATGAAGAGTGCCTTTGTATACTGATCTGGTACTGTGCTTAGAGGCATGTAGGCGAATTTTGTTGTTGGTCCACTTAATGTAACTGTTGTGGATGGATTTATGTATAATGGATAAGTTTTTGTAGAGGATGCGGGATACATCTGGGAGCCAGTGTAACTCCTTAAGGATTGGTGTGATGTGTTCGTTTTTACGTGTGTTGGTTATTATTCTGGCTGTAGCGTTTTGAAGTATTTGCAGAGGTTTGATATAGGAGGCGGGGAGGCCTAGGAGGATAGAATTGCAATAGTCAATTTTTGTCAGGATGGTAGCTTGCAGGACGGTGTGGAAGTCGTTGAAGTGTAGGAGGGGTTAAATTTTTTTAAGGATGTGGAGCTTGAAGAACGATTCCTTTATCGTGGTGTTAATGAATTTTTTAAAGTTGAGTTAGCTATCGATGGTGACTCCCAGGCTACGTGTGTGTGGTTGGAAGGGGATAGTGGTTGTGTGTTGGTTCTTGTCTGTCATGTGCTTGGGGGTGTTTTGTTGCGAGATGAGGATTAGTTCCGTTTTCGTTGAGTTCAGGGTGAGGTGAAGGTTGGTAAGTAGGTGGTTTATTGAGCTAAGGCAGTTCTCCCATGTTTTGATGGCTTTGGCTAACGATTCTTGGATGGGAATGAGAATTTGGACATCGTCCGCATATAGGAAATGAAGGAGGCCTAGGTCTGTAAGAAGTTGGCAGAGAGGGAGGAGGTAGATGTTAAACAGTGTGGATGAGAGAGAAGAGCCTTGGGGGACCCCTTGGGTAAGTTGGGTGGGTGATGATTCAGAGTATATATGATTCCTTTATACCTACGGGTCTAAGTCCTCCCATTTAAGAACTGTCTCAGCTGTTCTGGTAGGAAAAAAATATAAGTATTCCCAGCTAATTTCAAAATACATTTGCATGGGAAACGTAAAAGGAAATTTGCTCCCTTAGCTATTGCTTCGGGTTGCAACTACAATACTGAGTGGTCCTAGAAAGGTCTGGGTAGACCCTTACCACTCCACCCATGAAAGGATTATTTAAATTCTGAAAATAAGCTTTCATCAGCTGGCTCATCTCCTGTTCGGTGTAGAAGGAAATAAAGAGAACTGCTCGTTCAGCAACGTCCATGTTAGTTCTCCAGATATTGTGTAAGATTCGCAAAATCTTCCCTTTCTCCCACCAAAGGGATCTGGTTGGGGCTCCTTCTCGCAGGTAGAAATAAAATTCTTTTCACCACGGGTATATTTTCATTGGAATTTTTTAAAGCCTTATTTGCGTATCTTTTGAAAGTCACCAGTGGAGTTTCTCCCATGACTTTAGGGAAATTAATTATCCTTATATTCAAATGTCTCAAATAGTTCTAAATTGATTCAAGTCTCTTAGAAGACACATCATTATCTTTTACAAGCGCATTATTAAGATCTTGAACTATTTTAACCTTTTCTGTCAGGTTTTGCACAGCATCTGCCTGATCTTGTAACTCTTTTGTAAGTTCTCTGCCCACTGAATCCAATCTTTTTTCAACTTTTCCAAGTAGCCGTGACTACACTCCAATGGATGGGGCCATTCCCGCCATCAGATCCTAAAGTGACTCTAATGTTATCACCACTGGCTTTACTATCTCCAGGGGAACAATGATGTTGTCTCCTACCTCCTCCTGGCCCAGGTTTCCTCCTAATGCTCCGGGAGCTACCGCTCTACCCCGCATCTCTCCTCTCTCCAATGTCTCATGGCCAGCATGCTGAGGGGTAGGGTCCATCCCAGCTTCCACTCGATCGGTAAGTGTTCCTTGCTGTGTCTGATCGAAGACGCTTTGGTCCTGAAACACAGCCCTGCTGATTTCATGAAGGGGAGAACTGCACAGCGGGCCTCGTGGATCGGGAGGGCTTAAGGTCACCTCGCCTGGCGAAAGCACAGCTCCTCTCTGTGTTTCCGCAGCGGTGCTATCAGCCCCCATTTCCACGCCAGTGTTTAGCGCATATTCGGTGATAAATCTCTGCCCTGTAGAGCCAGAAGAGTCCGAAGGAAAGACTCTTACTTTTCCTTTTCTTTTGTGGGGCATTTTGCTTGTATTCAACGAAAAACTCAGTTATTTAGGAAACCAGAAGTGCAGAGCAGGAACCGTTAGCATCCTTCGGCAACCATCTTAACTCCTCCCTCTGAATAACTCCTCCCCCTGACTTAAAATTCACTTTTAAGAGAGCAGGGCACAATGTGTGCATGGAAAGACAGCAGGACAGGCAGCCAGGGGAAGAAGGGAGGCTGAGAGAGGGGAGGAGGGAGGGTGAATGAGTCTTAGAAGAGAGCGAGGGGTGGAGGAGGGACAAAAGAGAGGATGGAGGGGCAGAGACTTAGGGAGGTAGGGATAGGGAGCCCAAAGAAAGAGTTTTGTCTGATAACATGTGGCTGGGTATAGTCTTAAAAGGCATTGTTTAGCATGCTGATTCCCCTTTTTTTTCAGATGTTCCAGTTCTTCCTACCCACCCATCCTGACACAGGGTATGGAGGAGGGTTTGTGACTGGCATAGTTGCAGCATTAGCAGCATGAGGGAGGTGCCCAGCACAGATAGATGACTGCGAGTGGAGCAGTTAATGTTGCTGATGTAGCCCCATGAGTAGTATTCAGTATGATAGCAGACAAGGTGAGCAGATGTTACTGCAGCACCACTCTCTGCTTCGACAGTGAAGAGGAGGCAATAAGGACAATACAAGAACCGGATCCTCGACTTGTATGATTATGGATACCTGATAGCTATTGTAGGGCCATGCTAATTTTGAGAAATGCTGGGCCAGCTTCGATGGCTGAGTCCAAGCCCGTCAATACGCCACTGCCTGTAAGCATGTTACATTTTGTTGCGTGCTGGGCTACCTACCCCATAAGGTTTGCTGTTTAGCTAGTGTATTCATGTTAGCAAGTTATGGAATGTTTTCCATGTATGATTATTAGAACTGGCTATGTATTTGACACTATGCTGCGGCCATGTTATTCCATAAAGCTTTCTTCTAAACTTCTTCTGACTCGTCCAGCTCATTTATTTAATGCCGAAAAGGCAAGCAAGTCCCTGTGTCTCTAGGCCCTTAATGCATTGAAGTAATCTTGTACTACAATCCAATGTATATTTATAAGATTAGCTTATATTTTTGTTAATGTTTAACTAATTGATAAAGTTTTAAAATTTCTGAATAGAGGTATTTTGGATCACACACCCTAGAGTTAGTTTAAAACACTTCTCTACATGAACAAGACAGTGGTGTATTAATACTGTCTCATTGGGTAAAGGAGATTGTTTGGACTATCTGAGAACACATTAATCCTACTGTGTTTGCTGAGAGGCTTTTAAAGCTACCTTTCAGAACTATGTTATTACACATGCCGTTGGCTCAGAAAAAGGTGGAATAACTAGCGAGAGTTGCAGGATCTAGATCGTATCTTAATAATTATCATCCTTATGTACTAAATTTAATGCATAAATTCCAGATGAAAATGACTTGCTGAACATGTTTAAAAGTGAAATCATTTTGATTAAAAGAAAAGAAAGAGAATGTGGCCAAAGTAATAAAAGAGTCAAGTTACTGACACAAATGACTGGGAAAAAGAGTTGAGAAAGTCTATTGTTCAAATCAAAACAGCAGAAAATATTGTTACTGGCAATCCAATATGAATTAAAGACATTTTTTACAATATTACAAGAGATTATATACATCTAAAACAGATTGACCTTCATAGAAGTCAAGAATTTTGGGAATCTTCCATTTCCCAAACTGTCAAAAAAGGAATGTAAAATATGGAAAAATAAATTCTTCTTAATTAAATTGGAAAATGCAATGAAATCTATGTAATCCAGCAAAGCCTCAGGGCCAGAGAAAATACCAAATAAAATATACAAATATTTCAAAACTGATTCATGAACACATTACTAGAAATATTCCACTCAGAGGTTCTCAATCCAGTATTTGGAGGCTCTTCAAATGGTCTGATTTTCAAGATATTCACAATGAATATGCATGAGCTAGATATGAATATTTTGGGGGCTATATTCAAAAGCCATTTAGACATATAATGCAATAGTTATCCATCTAATTGACTTACCCGGCTATATTCAGCCTTTATTCAGCTAAATTCTGGCCAGCTAATAAGTTAGGGGACTAGAATTTAGCCGGATAAGTTAGGGGCAGTCCGGGGCGTAACTGAGAGGAGTTGCTAGCTGGCAAAGTTAACAAGCTAACTCCAATATTCAGAGTTAGCCAGATGACTTAGCTGCCTAACAGGCCGATACAGTAAGGAACGGTAGGAAGAGCTGCGTTAGTGCCGGGCGCACCCACGTTTGCCGCACGCACAGTCCGGCTCACCTACCGCTCGATACTGTATTAAAATCGCATGCAAATTCAAGCCACGTCCAACACGCGTCCATGAAGTACAATCCATTTTACTGTATAGGCGCTTATATACAGCACCTATACAGTATCCTGGGTGCGCTGGTACCTGTCATTTCAAATGTCATTTCAAATGACATTTGAAATGACATTGAAATGCCCTCGTGACTCGACATGTAAAGTGTAACTTACTTTTCTTGCAGCCCTCCTCCGGAGACGGACTGTGGCTCCCCTGCCTCCCGGGGGCAGCCAGCAGCGAAAGCGGCCCCTGCCGGCGAAGATGGATGCCTGCACGGACCCTCTGCCACGATCGCTCCCGGGCGAATTCTTTACTAAAGCACGGCCTCTCCTCCGAAGCTTCTTCGCTCTTCCGCCGTGACGTCAATTTGGGCACTCAAGCCAGCAAAGCGCAAGAACGGGCGTGCGTGCGTGACGTCATGGCGTACGTTCGTGCACTTTGCTGGCTTGAGAAGGGTCTGCTGGCTTGAGAAGGGCTCAAATTGATGTCACGGCGGAAGAGCGAAGAAGCTTTGGAGGAGAGGCCCATGCAGGCATCCATCTTCTCCGGCAGGGGCCGCTTTCGTCGCCGGCTGCCCCCGGGAGGCAGGGGGCAGCCCCCGGGAGGCAGTCGAGCCGCGGTCCGTCTCCAGAGGAGGGCTGCAAGAAAAGTAAGTTACACTTTACATGTTGAGTTGCTTTTCCCCTTTTCCGCTTTTTTCACTTTTCGTTGCTTCGGGAGGAGGGTAGAGAGGACTGGGCAGCCCCAGAGACCGGCACCCATGGACGCGGCCAGGGCAGGTGAGCGAGGGCTGGGGGAAAGTTTGCGCCTACCCTTATCCCTGCCTCTAATGCAGGAGTAAGGGTAGGTGGTAAGTTAGCAGGTTAAACGCGCGGCAAAACTGCAGGTTCAAAAAGCGATAATCGGGGCGCGCGTTACTGTATGGGAGGGAATAGCTAATCCGATCGTTTACATCTCATATACATGCTGCGGGCGGAAGGGGTTTCCCGTTAATTTAAAGAGGCGGTAAGAATGGGTTAAAGGGGATAGTGAATCGAGGGTTGGACTAACGCGGCCAAATTATGAATAGAAAGCGGGTTAGAAGCAGGGTAACCGCGGCTGCACTTTACTGTATTGACCTGAAAGTCTGGTTCAGTCAAAGAGCTATCCTAAAGTTAGCCGGCTAACTAATTAAGGGGGTTATTTTCCAACTTGCATTATGGCATTTTCGCATGCGAAAAGCACCATAATGCAAAGTGATGCTAATTTGGAAAAGAGGGAGGAGTTTGGGTCAGGATTTCTGTCAAAGTGGGTGCAGTTTTAATGCCAGAAATAACTACACCTTTTTCACTTGCATTAAGTGTATTTTATGAGAGAGAGAGAGAGAGAACAAACTGAGTTATAAGGGCCTTCTAGTAGTTAGGTATTTATATCTCTATAGAAGGCCCACCTAGTAACTCAAGGTGAGGTTTAGGTAGTAGTGAGGGGTTGGGGCCACTTTGACATGCAGAGTGAGACGTACGAACAGAACAGTACACTCTTGTGAGGATTTGATGTCCTTTGGAGTGCTAAGATAGTACACATTGTGATAAATAGGCTATTACCATAAAACATGCCCCTCTTCCTATGGCATGTGATAGTTTGATGAATCTAGCCCTAAGATATCCAGCTATATTCAATAGTGTAGCTGCACTGTTGAATATGCCTCCAAATCTAGCTAGATAAGTTTATCCGGATTGTATCTGAATATAGACCTCATTAGGTCTAAGAACCAGGTTGATGTATGCAAATCTGGCTCATACATATTCAATCTAAATATCCTGAAAAGTCTAAGGGAGCCCAAGACTTGGACTGAGAACCACTGGTTAGGTGGTTCTCAGTCCAAGTCTCATTTTTTAGCAAACCAGTCTTCCTCCTTAATTAACTTAGGCTGTCACATCTGACAAAAAGTTTTGTAAGATCTGAAAAAACACATTTTCTTTTGGTCCTTTAAAAAGATCACAACATATAAAGAATTTAGGAATCATGATTATCCTTAAATATGCTGTTCTTTGCTTTAGCTAATGGAGATAAAACTGAAATATCTATGGTTAGGATTTGGGCCTCTAATTGCCTTCAGATGCCACTCCTAAATGATGGATAAGCTTATCAAGCATCTTAGAATAAAAATGTACAGTGATACAAAATAATTTCATCACAAATAGCTCATCAGTAATTTTTCAGGTTACAAAATTACAAGAGATATGTAGCAAGTTTCCATTCACTCTTACTGATAGAGTCAACATGATTAATAGAGATGTGAATCGGAACCGGAATCGGTTCGGATTCCGGTTCAGATTCACATGTGGATTTTTTCCCATCGGTCCCAATCGCGTTTTGTTTATCGGCTGCCCAGCCAATAAACAAAAAACCCACCCCGACTCTTTAAAAGTAACCCCTTAGCTTCCCCCCCAAAAAACCTTTTTACAGGTACCTGGTGGTCCGGTGGGGGTCCCGGGAGCGATCTCCCGCTCCGGGCCGTCCTTTGCTCTTACCTTGTGACAGGGTATCCATGCCATTGGCCAGATCCTGTCACATGGTAGGAGCACTGGATGGCCGGCACCATCTTGTGCTCCTACCATGTGACAGGGGCTGACCAATGGCACCGGTAGCCCCTGTGACATAGTAAGGGCAAGGCTATTGGCGCCATTTTGGTTCCTGGCACCCGACGGCACGAGTGCAGGAGATCGCTCCCGGACCCCCGCTGGACTTCCAGGGACTTTTAGCCAGCTTGGGGGAGCCTCCTGACCCCTACAAGACTTGCCAAAAGTCCAGCGGGGGTCCGGGAGCGACCTCCTGCACTCGGGTCGTATTGCCAGTATTCAAAATGGCAATACCATAGTGTCACATAGTGAGGGCTACCTTTGCCCACACTATGTGACATATGAGGGCCAAGGAAAAATCCCTTTCATGAGAGTCAAAGCTATTTACCACTATCATGAGAGTCAAAGCTATTTACCACTATCATTTGTTGCCTTCCACGCAGAGAGAGAGAGAGAGACTGGCCATAATGTCATCCCCATTTAGGTAGGTATTTGTATCCCTATGGTAGGCCCACCTACCCAGGTAGAGAGTCCATCAAGCTAGGTGGAGAGAACATTGCACAAATCTCATCTTGGAGTGAGTTTCCTCACTCCGAAGGTCATCAAGTCTTCACAAGAGACCACTGTTCTGTTCGTATGTGTCACATAGAATGTCAAAGTGGCCCCTAACCCACTACACTCATACCTAAACCCCACCTCGAGTTACTAGGTGGGACTACCATAGGGATACAAATACCTACCTAAATGGGGATGACATTATGGCCAGTCTCTCTCTCTCTCTCTCTCTCTCTCTCTCTCTCTCTCTCTCTCTCTCTCTCTCTCTCTCTCTCTCTCTCTCTCTCTCTCTCTCTCTCTCTCTCAAAAGGTCCATTGCATGCAGTACTTACTGCATTTTGATAAATCCAGGCCTTAGTTTGTTGATAATTCACCTATGTGGAAATTCAAGTAAACTATATCTAACACTCTCCCCTAATCTCTAATCATCTAGTCAAAGGAACTGATTAGAGTTAGCCTCTGAAAAAAATATACTGTTTTAGCTCCTGTAATCCACTGAATTCCAGAAATTGCACTATCCTCTGTTTTAGCAACCATCCTATTAATTTACTCACCACTGAGGTCAGACTGGCCTGTGGTTCCTAGCCTTCTCCTTACTTCCACTTTTATAAAGAGGAACCACATCTGCCTGTCTCAAGTCCTTTGGAACCACGTTTAACGCTTAAGAAACATTGAAAAGGTCAGACAGTGGACCTGACATAACTTCCCTAAGTTCACTTACTACCCTCAAATGTATCCCACCCACCTCATTACTTTATCTACTTTTAGATTTGCTTGTTCCTTGTGAACACAGACTTCTGAAATGTGTTTGCTGTTTGCCTCACTTTCATTCTTATTTGTGGTAGTTTTCTATGGTTCTATTCCAAGCCCTTCCTTTTTTTTAAATCATTTTTATTCAGCAAAACACAGCATATTTCAGTCATTCCATACAGCAAAAAGGAAAAGAAGAACAATCTGTTCAGCCACATAAATACAATAGCAAGGATGTAGGTATCCAATCATGAAAAGAGACTTGTCCACCCAATAATATACATTCCTATAAACTTATAACGAACTTCTTTGGCATTCAAAGGGGCGTTTACCATCTGAACCCCCACCATAATAGATCTTAAACCATGTTATTGCTGAGACATTTTCCATTTTCTTGTAATAAAAATTATCCCATATCATTATTACTCCCTACCTACAGCATCTTCCTTCAGTCGCACCCCACACGGAGTCCCATTTCTCACCACATGTGTCCCCTCACCTATCACCAAATATCCAGTACCTCTGCCAGGAACAGTATCCCTTTCAGCCAAAATATCCCTTTTATTCAATTGTGCTAGAAGTAAAGATTTAAACTCATCTGATAACAAGAGAAAAAAAACTTGGCCCAAGCAGATACATGTTCTTTATCCTCTTTACACTTATTGTGCTTTACCTCTAACCTTTCCAGAATCATATAATCAACCATCCTTTGCTGCCAAACACAAATCTCTGGTGGTTTATCTTCCAACCACTGTTTCAAAAGACTTAAAAGCCACCACTATTCTCAGTGCTTGGAACCAAACTTTTCCTTCTTTTTGTTTGGCCCTTATAAAATGTTCTCCCAGCAGAACAGTTATTCCATCCATAACTAATTTTGTTTCAGTACAATTATATAACAACTGTTGAATATGAGCCCCGAAATGTTTCTTAATATAACAAGTTAAGAAACCATGAATCATAGACCTATTTTCAGAATGGCATCTGATACATACAGGTGAGGTGATGAACTTTATATGATATTGCCATTTTTCAACCCAATATACATTATGAAGGATCTTAAATCTCATTTCCCTTAATACTGCATCAGTATAAAGCTTATGAATAGAAACACAAATTTTGCCCAATTATTTCTGGTGTGATCTTTGCAGCTTTGCGTTCCAGAATCTACACAACTTAGTCAACTCATCACATTGCCATTGTCCATTGTAAGATAGAATTTGTTGAGTCTCCTATGTCTTGAATAGCATTTACAAACGCCATTTCATGAAGAAATTCTCCTTAGACCATTTGCATGAATCCCAGTAATGATGTAATTGTAAAAATGCAAAGAACTGTATTCGTGGCAAATCAAATTAAAGTTGCAGATCTTGAAAGCTGCAGCAGACCAGTTTTTCCTCATCTATTATGTGAGCCAATACTGTTGTGCAGCTCACTCTGTCCCAACATTAAAAAACATATTTATATTCTAGATCAGGTTTGAAAGCCCTATTTCCTAGAATAGGTAGAAGCAATGAAACAGAAGGAGCTTGCCCTCCCCATTTTCTAATCCATCGCCAGTCCCTGAGGATTGCCCACAGCAATACATTGCTGTCTGCTTGCTTTTTCAAATTTATTTCTGGATCATGAAGAGCATATAAAGGGGGTCCAAGGACTTATCATAGACGCTAACATATTCTTCTCACAGTATTTGTATTTACCAGAAATCCATTCCCCAAGAAAGCGGAGTTGGCACGCTCCATTATACATTTGAAAATTTGGAAGGCCTAAACTCCCCTTTTCTTTATTATTTAACAAGTTCTGATAGCTAATTTGAGCACTTTTTCCCTGCCACAAAAATTTAACATACTGAAAAACGATTGTGTACACAGTCAAGGATGCTGTCAGACCTAGTATGCTTAAACATAGAAACATAGAAACATAGAAATGACGGCAGAAGAAGACCAAATGGCCCATCCAGTCTGCCCAGCAAGCTTCCCTCATTTCTTCTCCCATACTTATCTGTTTCTCTTAGCTCTTGGTTCTAATTCCCTTCCACCCCCGCCATTAATGTAGAGAGCGGTGGAGGAGCTGCATCCAAGTGAAATATCTAGCTTGATTAGTTAGAGGTAGTAGGAGTAGTAACCGCCGCAATAAGCAAGCTACACCCATGCTTATTTGTTTTTACCCAGATTATGTTATACAGCCCTTATTGGTTGTTTATCTTCTCCCCTGCTGTTGAAGCAGAGAGCTATGCTGGATATGCATCGAAAGTGAAGTATAAGAATGGAGTGATCAAGCTAGTTGAAAGGCATCAGGAATAGAGGAAGGTGGAGGTAGTAATCTGGATATTTGGTTTGGGGTAGTAACCGCCGTGACAAGCCAGCTACTCCCCGCTTTGTGAGTGTGAATCCTTTTTTCTTCTCCCCTGCCGTTGAAGTTATGCTGGATATGCGTGAAGTATCAGTTTTTCTTTTCCCCTGCCGTTGAAGCAGAGAGCTATGCTGGAAATTCGTGATGTATCAGTCTTTCTCCGATGCCGTTGAAGTAGAGAGCCATGCTGGATATGCGTCGAGAGTGAAGTATCAGGTACATTTGGTTTGGGGTAGTAACCGCCATAACAAGCCAGCTACTCCCCGCTTTGTGAGTGCGAACCCTTTTTTCTTCTCCCCTGCCGTTCCCAATTTCTTCTCCCCTGCCGTTCCCAATCTCCGCTAAAAGTGAGACCTAGCAAATATATATGTATCTCAAATGTTAATCTCACCCTCCTGTACCCAACAATTTTTTATATGTCAATTTTTTTGTTTTAAATAAAAAATAATAATATGGAATGGAAAAAGGTAAGTTTCATACATATGAATGCATGCCTCCTCGGCCTTGCTTCAATTTTGTAGTGTAATCATAAGCTTACCAACCTTCCAATCCTTTTGTTATTTATGTTTCTTCTTTATTTAAATCAATGTGTAAATAAATAATGAAATTATTCTCTATATAACGCCAGTACTGGCTTTTAGTTTATTTGCTTTGTATAAAATATTTATAATCAAAACGCCATTAATGTGGACCTTTGTGAGGTAAGATTTTATACTAGGAAAATGTCCATGGTGAACGCCATGATAATAAAGTATGGAAAACGTATCACTTATCTCCCAACACAGCTGTGTTTCGAAAAAGTATCCTTTCTTCCTCAGGGGAGTTTGTATCCTTTTAATGGAACGCGCTCTCAAGGTCCGCCAATTCTGCAGACTCTTCTCCTGGCCCAAATTTGAATATCTCCTGCCTCAAAATGACAAACGCTAATTCAATGGCGTGCTGGTATCCTCGGCATTATCCTTGTGCTAACTAGCACTGATCCATGGCTTTAATTATTCCTTTCTCTCAGGCTTAATAAGCTCTGAATGATGGTATCCTCGGCTTTATCCTTGTGCTAACTAGCACTGATCCATGGCTTTTCTCTCAGGCTTGATCAGCTCTGAATGGCGGCGTTTTTTTGCTTCTCAGTTTGCTATTTTATAAAGAACTACGGATCACAATCCCGCCAATGGTAGGAGGAACGTCTTGGTTGTTACGTTACTCAGGTGTTTAGAAATCAGCTGTGAGCGACGTATTACTTGTTACGTAGCTCACAGTGGGAGGGATACCGATGTGTCTAAAGATCAGCTGGGGACAGCGTCTTACGTCTTACGTCATCAGTAAGGAATCTTTATTCAAAACATGCTGTAATGCATGTATACCAGCAGGGAATCCGGCTCGTTTAGTCTAATTATGTCAAATCAATGTTGTCCACTCTATTTCTTCGTTCAATCCATGTGGAACCACCGTTTTTAACCTGAAAATCCAATGTTGTTCCTTATAATTTAAACTTTTCTTCTGATCGCCTCCTCGTTCATTATCGTCTATTTTGTCCAAAATCGTCCATCTTAGTTGGTGAAACTGATGGTCCTTGCTGACACAATGGTCAACTATTGGAGCCTCCATTGTTTTGGTGTTGAGTTTTGATTTATGCTCTGTCAACCTCGTTCGTATTGGCCTAGATGTTCTGCCCACATAGTTTTTTGGACATGGGCATTGTATAAGGTAAATCACATTTTTGGATGTGCAATCAGTGTTTCTTTTCCTTTTTACGAGGTATCCTGTTACAGAATCTATCCATTCTCCGCCCTCTATGGTCGTGCTGCACATGTTGCATCTTTGACATGCTCTGTGCTGTCCCCCATAATGTTCATCAATTTTCGTTATATCTGCATGAACAACTTTATCTCTGATATTAGACCCTCTTGTAGTGGCTATAAGAGGGAATTCTTCAAATTCTTCATGAATTGCTAGTATAGGCCAGTGTCTCCGAATGGAGGCTATGACCGATGCCGACGCCGTGCTTTGTGGTATGATACAAGTTAATCTGTTGTGTTCTTTTTTGTTCTGATACTGTAACAATAAATCGCGATCCGAAAATTTGGCTCTTTTGTAAGCCTTATTGATGACTTTCTTCTTTGTGATCCGTAGTTCTTTATAAAATAGCAAACTGAGAAGCAAAAAAACGCCGCCATTCAGAGCTGATCAAGCCTGAGAGAAAAGCCATGGATCAGTGCTAGTTAGCACAAGGATAAAGCCGAGGATACCATCATTCAGAGCTTATTAAGCCTGAGAGAAAGGAATAATTAAAGCCATGGATCAGTGCTAGTTAGCACAAGGATAATGCCGAGGATACCAGCACGCCATTGAATTAGCGTTTGCCATTTTGAGGCAGGAGATATTCAAATTTGGGCCAGGAGAAGAGTCTGCAGAATTGGCGGACCTTGAGAGCGCGTTCCATTAAAAGGATACAAACTCCCCTGAGGAAGAAAGGATACTTTTTCGAAACACAGCTGTGTTGGGAGATAAGTGATACGTTTTCCATACTTTATTATCATGGCGTTCACCATGGACATTTTCCTAGTATAAAATCTTACCTCACAAAGGTCCACATTAATGGCGTTTTGATTATAAATATTTTATACAAAGCAAATAAACTAAAAGCCAGTACTGGCGTTATATAGAGAATAATTTCATTATTTATTTACACATTGATTTAAATAAAGAAGAAACATAAATAACAAAAGGATTGGAAGGTTGGTAAGCTTATGATTACACTACAAAATTGAAGCAAGGCCGAGGAGGCATGCATTCATATGTATGAAACTTACCTTTTTCCATTCCATATTATTATTTTTTATTTAAAACAAAAAAATTGACATATAAAAAATTGTTGGGTACAGGAGGGTGAGATTAACATTTGAGATACATATATATTTGCTAGGTCTCACTTTTAGCGGAGATTGGGAACGTTTATTATTGTAATATATTGGAGCCGCTGCCGGGTCACAGACGTTATGGAAAGTTGGAAAAACGTCTTTAGTTTTTCAGGTGAACAAGTAGAGAAAATTAAGGGTCAAGAGTCTCTTTTTTCGGGATCAACGGAGGAATTGGAGGGTAAAGATTGGGAGGATTATAACAAATTAAACAGAAAGTTAATCAGAATACAAATGCATGGAATCACATTAACAGAATACGTAAAACAGCAAATAATCCCGAGAGGGTTGAGAGTGTTAAAAGATCCTATGTTATTTGCAGATGATAATGAGTTCGTAGAAATCTGGAGAGCTATTCTTAATAAATGCTCATTAGATTTGATGCTCTTGATCATCAATCGAGTACAACGTCATACGGAAGAGGTACAAATTCAAATTCAAGAAATATTAGAATCAGTAAATAAACTTACTGACTTTGAAAATAAATTAGAGGAACATAAGACAGCATTGGAACAATTTCGAGCAGACATTAAAGCAGCAAAAATAACAAAATTTAAACGGGATCAGGCAGACTATTCTAACAATCGAGTATACAATTGGAAAAATAGACAGGATATACAACAACGAAAAGTAAGATTTAACTTTTCATCGGGTGAAAGTTCAGGAAGTTCGGAAGAAGCAGATATCGACGAAGAGAGACAAGAAATAATCAACACCAGTAGTAGAGTGCAAAAAACAACAGATACAGGGAGAGTACAGTCGAAAGATTTTTTAGGCAACAGAAATCAGAAAAAACAAATAACAAAAAACGACAATCCCAACAAACAGGGACGAGTTACAAGACAACAACATTACAAAAATCAAACGGCAGGGAAAAGTCATCTGCCATAATTAATTTATCTAAAAAATCATTGACAACAGACCAAATACAAGTGTTAGAGAACGGACTATCGTTCGTCCCTACTCACTTCCACGAACCTTTTAATACACGCATCTGGATACATCGTTTCATAAGGAAATTACAGATTAAGTTATTTTTTAGTTCCCAAGAGAATTCGACAGATTCCACTGATATTTCAATCGTGCGTCCAAAATCGAGTTGGGTACCGCAGGGGCCAGTGGATCCACATATAACAACATTTAAACACATGGTATTGAAAGATTTGGAGATCATAGAAAATAAGGAGACTCCGAGATACCACAACCTTACAAAAAATCAAAGGACAGCACTCCAACACTTGTCAAAAGAACAACAACTGGTCATAAAACCGGCGGACAAGGGAGGAGCAATAGTGGTACAAGACTCTGATGTATATCAAATCACCATGTTACAACATTTGGAAGATAGCAAATATTATAAAGTGTTAGAAGAAGATCCCACCAAACAATTGGTAGGGAATTTACGTGATCTCATAGAGGAAGTCCCTTTTTTGACCACTAAAGAGAAAAAATTTCTCCAAAATAAACATCCAAAGGTACCTCTCATTTATTCAGTACCGAAAGTGCATAAAAATATCATGCCCCCTCCTATAAGACCCATAGTCTCACTTCGAGACACAGTGTTAGAACCTCCAGCAATCTTTCTAGATAAAATATTACAGCCCTTAGTGGTCAGTGCCAAATCGTATTTAAAAGACACCATACAATTTTTGAGAGAAATAGCAGATATCCGGTTGATAGGGGAAGAGAGTTGGCTAATCACGATGGATATACAATCACTGTATATGCAAATTCCTCAACAACAAGCAATAGAAACAGTGATGCAACGATTAATCAAAGATAGAGGGATACACCGGATACCTGCACATTTTCTGCATGACCTTCTAGAAGTAGTGCTTACCAACAATTATTTCAGATTTGGTGATAAATATTATCATCAATCCCATGGCATAGCCATGGGATCTTCATTAGCCCCTTCCGTGGCTAATATTTACGTCGCACAATTTGAGGAAAAATACATTTATCCCTCCCAGTGGTGGATTAACATCAAATATTGGCGCCGGTACATAGACGACGTCTTTCTGATTTGGTCGTCGTCCCAAAATGAATTGAAAGAATTTTTAAAGTGGATTAACACACTTGATGTTAATTTACAGTTCACAGCGGAAAGCAACCAGACGGAAATAGCTTACTTGGACGTGGAAATATATAAGAAGGGATACAAGCTTGAAACGACGGTATATCATAAACAAACAGAAAGGAACACGTTGAAATATCATAGTCATCATGCATTAACCCTTAAACAGGGATTACCGGTTAGCCAATTTTTTAGATACAAGAGAATATGTTCCACTTCGGAAGAATTCGAAAGGCAGGCGGAATTTCTGAAAAATAAGTTTAAAGATAGGGGTTACCCTAAGAAAGTCATCAATAAGGCTTACAAAAGAGCCAAATTTTCGGATCGCGATTTATTGTTACAGTATCAGAACAAAAAAGAACACAACAGATTAACTTGTATCATACCACAAAGCACGGCGTCGGCATCGGTCATAGCCTCCATTCGGAGACACTGGCCTATACTAGCAATTCATGAAGAATTTGAAGAATTCCCTCTTATAGCCACTACAAGAGGGTCTAATATCAGAGATAAAGTTGTTCATGCAGATATAACGAAAATTGATGAACATTATGGGGGACAGCACAGAGCATGTCAAAGATGCAACATGTGCAGCACGACCATAGAGGGCGGAGAATGGATAGATTCTGTAACAGGATACCTCGTAAAAAGGAAAAGAAACACTGATTGCACATCCAAAAATGTGATTTACCTTATGCAATGCCCATGTCCAAAAAACTATGTGGGCAGAACATCTAGGCCAATACGAACGAGGTTGACAGAGCATAAATCAAAACTCAACACCAAAACAATGGAGGCTCCAATAGTTGACCATTGTGTCAG
Source organism: Rhinatrema bivittatum (assembly GCF_901001135.1). NCBI lineage: Eukaryota > Metazoa > Chordata > Amphibia > Gymnophiona > Rhinatrematidae > Rhinatrema > Rhinatrema bivittatum. The sequence continues at coordinate 355,655,814 of NC_042615.1, read as the reverse complement.
CAAGGACCATCAATTTCACCAACTAAGATGGACGATTTTGGACAAAATAGACGATAATGAACGAGGAGGCGATCAGAAGAAAAGTTTAAATTATAAGGAACAACATTGGATTTTCAGGTTAAAAACGGTGGTTCCACATGGATTGAACGAAGAAATAGAGTGGACAACATTGATTTGACATAATTAGACTAAACGAGCCGGATTCCCTGCTGGTATACATGCATTACAGCATGTTTTGAATAAAGATTCCTTACTGATGACGTAAGACGTAAGACGCTGTCCCCAGCTGATCTTTAGACACATCGGTATCCCTCCCACTGTGAGCTATGTAACAAGTAATACGTCGCTCACAGCTGATTTCTAAACACCTGAGTAACGTAACAACCAAGACGTTCCTCCTACCATTGGCGGGATTGTGATCCGTAGTTCTTTATAAAATAGCAAACTGAGAAGCAAAAAAACGCCGCCATTCAGAGCTGATCAAGCCTGAGAGAAAAGCCATGGATCAGTGCTAGTTAGCACAAGGATAAAGCCGAGGATACCATCATTCAGAGCTTATTAAGCCTGAGAGAAAGGAATAATTAAAGCCATGGATCAGTGCTAGTTAGCACAAGGATAATGCCGAGGATACCAGCACGCCATTGAATTAGCGTTTGCCATTTTGAGGCAGGAGATATTCAAATTTGGGCCATTGAATTAGCGTTTGCCATTTTGAGGCAGGAGATATTCAAATTTGGGCCAGGAGAAGAGTCTGCAGAATTGGCGGACCTTGAGAGCGCGTTCCATTAAAAGGATACAAACTCCCCTGAGGAAGAAAGGATACTTTTTCGAAACACAGCTGTGTTGGGAGATAAGTGATACGTTTTCCATACTTTATTATCATGGCGTTCACCATGGACATTTTCCTAGTATAAAATCTTACCTCACAAAGGTCCACATTAATGGCGTTTTGATTATAAATATTTTATACAAAGCAAATAAACTAAAAGCCAGTACTGGCGTTATATAGAGAATAATTTCATTATTTATTTACACATTGATTTAAATAAAGAAGAAACATAAATAACAAAAGGATTGGAAGGTTGGTAAGCTTATGATTACACTACAAAATTGAAGCAAGGCCGAGGAGGCATGCATTCATATGTATGAAACTTACCTTTTTCCATTCCATATTATTATTTTTTATTTAAAACAAGAAAGACCTAGTATGCTGTCATGCTTCGTCTCCATCCCAGCCTCAGAATTCTCCTCCATCTCTCCATACCATTAACCTGATGATCCTGGCCCACTGCTGTGGCTTTCCTCCTCTGTGCCAGCTGATGAGAGGGCAGCTGCATGCTGCCTCCTCCTGCTGGTCCATGCTGGCCAATACAAGCACACATCTACCTTCTTCCAACCCATGCAGGCCAATGCAAGTACATCTCTACCCTTTTCAAGGCCACACAAGCCCAGACAAGTGTCTTCTACCTATTGACCCATGTGACTTGGCACAAGTGTGGTGTTAAAGAAGGCACACTAAGTGACCCTTCAGTCTTGCACTCCTCTCCCCACAAAATAACTTTCAGACCCCCACCACCCCTCTCAGAACAACCCTGTAAAACCACCTACTTTTAAATATTACATTTTAATTTATATATATATATATATATATACATACATAATACAAATACGTTTCAGAAGTCATGTCATTTCTGATGTAGTATAGACTTCAAAAATAAAAGAACCATGAAATACAAATATTTATAAATTAAAAGAAACCCATACTTCATTGGTTGAAGATAAGCTCTGAAATGGCTCTCTAGTCTAGCTGGCTGGTTGGGCTGAATTAGAATCTTTTTCCTTACTACTCACATAGAAAAAAATTCAGATTCTGTTGTCATTTCAGTAACAGTGACAGATTCCCTCCATTATCAGATACTTTGTGAAGTACACAAAATCCTGCCAAAAAGTTACTAAGAACCCATATAGTATACCTGCCATCCCATAACAGCACTAACTTCCAGAACTCAAACAGCAACTATGTATAAAAATACAGCACTGCAAATATTGCAATGGGCTTTGAAGTTCTTATTGGAAAACAGAACAAGCCAGATTGCTACAGATCCCTACAAAGAAATTACATGCTAAGAGAATACTTCACATTTTTTTTCACTTTTCAATTTAGCTGACACTTTTGCATTGGTAGCTTAAAGTGAGTTTCAAATGCAGGTACTGAAGATATTTCCCTGTTTCCAGAGGGCTTACAGTCGAAGATCCCAGAGTAATAAAGCAAACTGACTTTAGCACAGCTTTTAAATTGCATTTTAGCATGACATTTTTTGCACTATCTTAACCCAGATATTTAATAGGATATTTAACATGGAAAAACGTGAGTTAAAATTTGCACTAAGATTTACGCGGATTTATGTAAATCCCATGTTAATAAGGGTGTTAGCTATTATTCAACAAATGCAGGGAGTCACATTAAAGGTCTAACTGCTTAACCCATATTTCCTTAACATGGGAAATGTAACTTCTGGATCAAAGATGAAATTTAAGTTAACTCACATTTCATCATTTACTATGTTACTAGGTTCATTTACCCATCACCATACTAGAAGTCTCAGGAGCAGTTCAAGTCATCTTTTTTAGAATCTTGGAAAAATACTTCTGTTTTTCTATGCTAGTAGTCATGATAGGATGCACAGAGAAAATGCAATTATCATAGTCAAGAGTTTAATACAACTTTCCAATGCCATTTTTAAACTGTTTAGTAAGGTTAATAAGGTGTTAGAACAGAGACACAGCTGAATCAACATTCCGACTGGAAGAGTTAGATACCAGGAGTTAAGGTTAAAATAACAACCAATAAGAAGTCATGATTTGTACCAACATTACATTTGGGATTATACTATACTGTACTGTAATACAAGGATAGTATTAAATGCTATATTGAAACGTATATGAAGAACATCTTCCTTCACTGCATACATAATCTGCCTGGTTACACAGAGGTGAATATTCAAAGCTGGCCATTTAAGTAACTTGGCCAGATATAACTTATCCGGTGAAGTGACAAGGTATATTCAGTTGCACGGCTATGTTACTGAATATATGCTTATAAGAACATAAGAAAATGCCATACTGGGTCAGACCAAGGGTCCATCAAGCCCAGCATCCTGTTTCCAACAGTGGCCAATCCAGGCCATAAGAACCTGGCAAGTACCCAAAAACTAAGTCTATTCCATGTTACCATTGCTAATTGCAGTGGCTATTCTCTAAGTGAACTTAGTTAATAGCAGTGGTCATGTGCGCATTAGTATACATAGCACTGCAGATATTGCCCTTTTTTTCCATTTCTGTTCATTTCATTTCTGAACTTTATATATTCACGCTTAGCCATATAAGTTATAACTGGCTACGTTTAGAGCTGCTCTATGGCACGTCTAGGTTAGCCAGTTAATTTATGTGGCTAACTCGCTCCACCCTGATCTGCCCACTACACACTCACAACTTACATGGCTAACTTTTTACCAGTATAAGTGACTTATGCAGCTAAGTGGCAGCTGCTGAGTGTAGGGGAATATTCAGTGGCTGCTACTTAACCACATAAGCCTTACTTATGCTGATAAATAGCACTGAACATACACTGAACCCAACATTCAGAAGTACGGGGAGAGGACAGGTTATTCGGCTAAAGTTAGCTGGACAACCTGACCTCGATATTTAGTGGAGTGTTGCCAATTAGGCTCTCTGCTGAGGTATAACCAAACTTAGCCTAAGTTATCCTCTCGAATCAGACCCTTCCCCACTTATTGAACACATAGCCAAATACATCAACTCAGATGTCCCTGCCATAATACTTGGAGGCTTTAATCTACACGTCGATTCGCTTCCTCACTCCTCCAATTGCGAAACATTTCTCAACATGCTTAATTATATGTGATTCAAACAAATCGTTAATGGCCCCACACACAAAGCAGGACATACCTTAGACCTAATTTTTCTAAATGAAGGCCTCACTCCTTCCTCCACTCCAACTTGCTCCCCAATCCCGTGGTCTGATTACAAGATAATCACCACAATCTTGAAAACCAACCAAACAACCCCCCATTCGTCACATAAAGCCACAGTCCAATTCAGGAAACTGTGTAACCCGGACAACCTCAGCCTTCATCTAACAAAAGAACTCGTCAAGCTAGATCTCTCAGATGCAGAAGCGGCTACCTCCTCATGGTTCCAAATTGCTAATAAAGTAGCAGACCTAACCTGCCCAGTAATCACTAAAGTTCTACCCTCTAACCCAGACAAAAGGAAACCGTGGTACTCCCCAGAACTTAAATCTCTTAAGCAAGAATTAAGAAGAGTAGAACACACCTGGAGAAAAAATCCTTCATCAACAAATTTGGCCAAGTATAAATCCCTCATGCACCACTACAGGATCACCATCCTTCGAACCAAGAGAGACTTCTTTGCACAAAAAATTCACCATTTCATATTCGACTCTAAAGCATTATTTTCATATGTCTCTTCCCTCATCAAACCATCGCTCCCTTCTATTCCGGATGATCAAGCTGCCAGCAAAGCCTCAGAGCTCGCCTTGTACTTCAAAAAAAAAATCACCAACCTGCTATCCCCACTATGCTCCAACAAAGGACAGCCTCCGCCCTCTTATTCGGCTTCACCACAACAAAACACTAGCCTCGACACTTTCGAGCCCACCTCCTCTCTAGAAATTGAAATCTGACTCAAGAAGCTCAAACCTGCTTCTCACCCATCGGATCAGATTCCCTCAAATCTCCTCAGCTCCATCCCAAAAACCATCGCTAAGTCGATTGCGGAGATCATTAACTGCTCCTTAGCTCAGGGCCGAGTTCCAGACACCCTAAAACTTGCCATCATCAAACCTTTACTGAAAAAAGCGAACCTGTCACCTTCCGATCCAGCTAATTTCCGCCCTATAGCGAACCTTCCATTCATCTCCAAACTATTGGAAAAAATAGTCAATAGGCAACTCTCGGAATATCTGGATGATAACAAAATCTTAGCTCCTGCTCAGTTCGGCTTTCGGAAAGCTCTAAACACAGAAGCCCTCTTAACCTCACTCTCAGACACCATTCTCCTAAGCCTGGAAAAAAACAACCTTGTCTTCTTGTTCTGCTAGACTTATCAGCCGCATTCGACACAGTGAACCATGCAATTCTAGTCGATCGGTTAGCAGACATCGGCATCAAGGGCGCCGCGCTCTGTTGGTTCAAATCATTCCTCAGTAATAGATCCTACAAAGTCAGAATCAACAACAAAGAATCCCACCCTGTCAGTTCAACATTGGGAGTCCCTCAAGGCTCCTCAATATCCCCTACCCTCTTCAACATTTACCTCCTCCCTCTCTGCCAGCTCCTCTCGAATCTTAAGCTAACGCACTACATATACGCAGATGACGTTCAAATACTCATCCCGATTAAGGATTCTCTTCCTAAAACACTCTGGAACACTTGCCTTCAATCCATCAACCTCCTTCTCACAAGCCTCAACTTAATACTTAACACCAACAAGACAGAACTACTCCTCATCAACCAGGACAACTACTCCACAACAGCCAACAACTACCTCACCACCCAAACATCCTTCTCCTCCCAAGGCGTCATCTTAGACAGTCAGCTGAACCTTAAGAAATTCATCAATAACACTACAAAGGATTGCTTTTTCAAATTGCAAGTATTAAAACGGCTGAGACCCCTCCTACATTTTCAAGACTTCCACACAGTTCTCCAATCCATCATCTTTTCAAAAATCGACTACTGCAAGTCCCTGCTTCTCGGGCTCCCAGCCACCTCCATCAAACCCCTGCAGATGCTGCAGAATGCCACAGCCAGGATTTTGACCAAAACCAATAAAAGAGAGAACATAACACCTATCTTGCGGAGCCTTCATTGGCTCCCCGTCAAATTTAGAATTCTGTACAAAGTCCTCATGGTTATACACAAAGCCATGCACAATGTCACTCCCCTCGCTCTTAGCATCCCTCTTCGCCTCTACAACCCCTCGAGACCAGTCAGATATGCATACAGTAACACGCTCTACACCCCTCCTGCCAAATCCTCTCTTAGGAAACGAGCCCTTTCTACAGCTGGTCCTCCACAATGGAATGCTCTCCCAACGGACCTCCGACTAGAACGATGCACAACAACCTTCAAAATAAGACTCAAAACTTGGCTCTTCAGTCAAGCCTTTACTTAATGTTCAATCGACCAATCCTTCCTTATAGACACATCTATATCCAGACCAAATCTCAGTTTTTGCGTTCTGGTCTCCTGATCCTGACATGGCGTCCTACTTAAGTTTAGCTTTAATTTTTTGTTATTTGTACCCTTAAATTATGTTATTTGTACCCTTAAATTATGTTGTTTGTTATTTGTACCCTTTGATACCAGTTCCAGTATCCCTTGTTCGATGTAATGCATTCATTTAATGCTGTTTCTCATTTCGCTGTAAACCGATCTGATATGTTCTTTGCACATGAATGTCGGTATAAAAGAGTTTAAAATAAATAAATAAATATTGGAGTTAGCCAGATAAGTTAGCCTGCTAACTTAACCCCCCAAAACTGCCTCCAAGTTATTAGAATAAGCTTTATCTGGCTAACTACTTAGCCAGATAACTTGGAGGTGATCAGAGCACTGGACTTTTAAAAGCCTGCGGATTGTCCGGTTAAATCTTGAATATAGCTGGTCAAACCATTTGAATATTGACTGCATTATGCTTACCGGGTATTTTCTTGTTTTCTTTTTTTTATCAGTAGACTCTTTGTAACATCTTTTCACATAGATTGATGTAGATAGATTTAACAGTGAAAAATGTTAAAATGTTTGTTTTAAACTATATGTTTAGCATGACTCATATGTTTGTTGTTGTTATAAGGGGCTAACCTGGTGTCTCGGTGGCTGTTCTGTGCACTGCAATGCAGAGGATTCCCAATTCAGTTCCTGGATTGAGTCTTCTACACCCTGGATTGACTGGGGCTGGGGATGCTGTGGAGGCAGTATGCACAGCTTACTGGGAATGGGGAGAGGGAATATGGAGTCATGGTCATCATTAAAGTGATTAGATTTAGAGTTCATGATGCAGAGTTCTGGAAGGAATCCTGGTGCATGGTACCCGGCTTCATGACTGTTGCTGCAAAGTGTATGCAAGAACAACTCTTGGGGAGTTGCATATAAAGGATCCCAGCACTGATTCTGATTGAGCAAGCAGAAAAAGGAGAAAGGCTGTACTACAGGGAAAAGTGTTATAAATATTTTCAGGTACATAATTACTAAATGTATCTACAGTATTGACAAATCAAATCTGACAGTGAAATAAACCTTATAGGTGTTAAGGCCACCAGAGTTTTGGTGGATGGGCATATAGTTCTATTAATTCCTATTCTGTTTTGCTAAATTTATTGAGGCCCAGCCAAACTAGCACAAAAGATCCTTACTCTTCAAACTGTAATAAAAAATGCCACACTGATATTATGCCCCACCTACTCTTGAGCAGGCAGGAGGCTACCACTGTAACAAGCTCCAGGAGTGCTGTAGTCGCTCCTCTTCTATTTTCCTATCGCAGGTCTTATACTAGGGTCCATTCTAGTGGAGATCCCAAAGAGGTCTCTACACAGGGAGGACAACTTTAAAAAAATGTGAGTGGCCCCAAAGACATGCATATATGGCCGCACGCAGATCTGCCATAGCATTTTATAACCTGTGCAAATCTATCATGTAGTCTTCATGCATATGTATAGATATGTGTAAATATATAATTAAGTTAGCTGGATACATCTAAAAAAAAAGTGCTATTTATCTAGCTAAGATTTGGATTCATCATTCCGCTATAAATATAGCGGAATGATGAGCCGCGGGAAAAAAAGGGGCGGGGGGGGTGTAGAGAAGGCGGCTACATTACGGCGGTGCATCTTCACCCACCACGGTTGCAGATCTCGGGTAATGAACAGTGTGCTGCACACTTTCGCCCCCGTACCGCCAATAAGAAATGTGTAGTTATTTCCAGCGGTACTACTGGCGATAATGTGTAAATAGCAACTTATATGTAAAACATTATTGCCCGCAGTGCTACCAGACCATACATTTTTAAACACCGCCCAAACCCTTCTCCTTATTTAATGGATATGGAAGTCTGCAGTTCATAGGTTAGTTTTATCGCCGCGTGGTCTGATACCAAGATGGGAGCAATATCAGCTGTTAGAATCCGAGGCATCATGCCATTTGAGATCAGAAAATAGTCAATGCGAGAATATGAAGTGTGGCGCTGAATAAAAAGTAAATTCACGTTCTGCTGGGTACAGGAGTCGCCACGGGTCTGATAGGCCAAAGGAAGTCATCAGATGCTGCAAAGCTTTGTAAGCCTTAGAGAAAGCGATCCGCGCTGTTGATTTTCTATCCAGATATGGTTCCAGTGGTTGATTGAAGTCACCTCCTATTATCATTGATGAGATATCCGCAGCCATTCTTCAAGGACTGTTTGAGGATGAGGATCAGGCTTCATCCCCTCTGGCTCATTTTTATTGTTATGGATTGTCTTTCATAATAAAATAAAAGGTTTAAAAAAAGAAAAGGGGCTTTGCCCCATAGAAAATATTCCTCTGCAAGTTGGTGGCTTAGTAAATTTCCTCTTTATGTTTAAAAACAATCCTTAGCTAAGGATACCAATCATTCTGCTTGTTGATAGAGAAAACTAATTACCAGTAATTGGTGTTCCCTTTAGAGAGCAAGATAATCAGCCACACATACTCTCCAACCTTACTTTTTGGAGTTGGATTATAAGACTAAGGATGCTTGCATGTCAGCTTTTCAAAGCTTAAATAGATCCTTCCTGCTTTTGGTGCCATCAGATGATGTCACTCACTTGTTGGCTGCTGGCAGATATATCCTGCTGTCTTTATAGAACACTGGTTGCAGGTTATCAATTTAGTTTAATGTTTCTATTTCTTGTTCCAAATTATCTTTATTGAGAAAGATCCAGAGAGTTCCCGCAAGAAGTTGTTAATCGCTTGGAAGATAAGATTCCCCATAATTGTTCTAAAAATGCTAAATGTTAACAATGAATAAAGCATTGCATTATACCAGAAACTACTTTAATACCTCCTGTTGTCCACAAAAGAAGTGTTTAGTTTGCCAATAATTATTTGCAGAAACCTTCTACATCTATTAGCATAAATAAGATATAAAGACACTGGCTTCTTGTTTGCAAAATGCAGGTGTGTGCAAAAAAAAATAAAGTGCAAAGAAGCAAATTTATTTATTTATTTTTATTTATTTAACAATTTTTATATACCGGCATTCGTAGGACACATCATGTCGGTTCACAATTAACTGAGAAAGGAAATTACAATGAACGAGGATAGAGAGAGTTAACGATATTACAATGAACTAGGAACAAGGATAGAGAGAGTCAACGAGCAGGGATACAACTTTGTAAAAGAACTGGATGAAGATTATCCATGTTAAGAGTAGATATGCATCAGGATGTTAAGGATGCATGTACACTTAAGAACTTAACATATGAACTTATTTACAATATTAATGTTAAATGCAGGGGCAGGGAGAGGGGGAGCGAGGAGGGGAAAGGAGAGGAGGGGGTAGGGGTAGGGGTATAGGAGATCGTTAAGGCAATGGCACTATCTCCTGAGCTGATCAGAGAATTGTGTATTGCATACAAATGTTATGGGCTGAATAACTCCAGATATTGCGCCAATTATGCAAATTGGGAATTTTATAGAATTATCATCATGTATGGATATAACCTTTCACCTCAATTACTTTTTTATGCACTGTTTTGATGGGAAGATCAGAATATGCTAATTCAAACTGGGCTTGGGTTTCTGTGCTGCACTTATAATCGCAGAAGAATGATAAAGCATTGAATGTGCTAATATGATACTGATAATCAACTTGTTTAAACAAGGCAGAAATGTGCAAGATGCCTGGCATCTTGAACAGGAATAGTTTTCCACTTTTTTTTACTGTAGCCAGCCAGCATTTTATTCCCTGAAGATTTACTGTAGATGGTTGGAATGGAATGTGATTTACTATAGGCCTCCTGAATGTCCTGCCAAATACAACATTATAAACAGGTGGGAAAAGAGGAATGAAGAGAGAGAGAATGTCTAGAATGATTGTTGCTGGTTGGACTATTACCAGAACTATGGTTACATTTTTACATTTGTGATATAGATTGTCAGTTTTGCAGTCTCATTAATTCACACTTTCCTTATTTCTCTTTGGATTTCATACACATTCAAATACATATGTACGCAAAACTCTGTTTGTCAGAACCTAGTGCCTTCAATGGGACAACTGCATTTACACTTAGGGTATAATTATGTGTGTGTGTGTATATATATGTATATATATGTATGTTTTGGTCAATCTAACACCTAACTCTTCAATAAAATGCTAATTATTTTACAGCTTTACTATCCATTCAATATGACATGAAAAGAGTAATTTTGTTAATCATAGCATCATCTAACACATGCATTGAATAACAGTTTTACAGTTTATTCTTGCATGTTGCTTATTTTGAACTGTAAATGTCGTACAAAACATAAGATCAAATATACTAAACAATTTCATTGTAGATTTAAAGGGGGTAATTTTGTAACTGCCCACATAGATTCGAAGTAAATTACCAATGGATTTTACACTAGTTTTAATTAGGAAACTATTTGCAAACTTCTCCTTTAAAAATGATCCCATAAAAAAACCTGTACATATTTACACCAGCTAATTTGTGTATGGGGAAGGGGGGAGGGGGGAGGTTTTGAGAAAAATAATGTGCATACTTTTCAAAATGTAAATGTTATGTTTATTAACTGCAAACTCCTCCCCAATCCTACCAAGAGAACGCTTCTTGTCACTGTGGGTAAAAGCATCTGCATAATATTATAGGCATGCACTTCTACATACACAATGCAAGGCTCCGTATTAGGAGTTACCATTCAGGAAAAGGATTTGGTGTCTTCGTTGAAAATACGTTGACATCTTCTGCTCAGTGTGAAGTAGTTGCCAAAAAAAGCAAATAGAATGCTAGGGATTATTAGGAAAGGAATGGAGAATAAAACAGAGAATATCATAATGCCTCTGTATGGCTCTATGGTGGGACCTCATCTTGAGTATCGTGTTCAGTTCTGGTCACCGCATCTCAAGAAAGATATAGCAGAATTAGAAAAGGTACAGAGAAGGGCAACCAAAATGATAAAGGGGATGGAATAATTCCCCTACGAAGAAAAACTAAAGAAGTTAGGACTCTTCAGATTGGAGAAGAGATGACTGAGGCAAAGTATGATAGAGGTCTATAAAATAATGAGTAGAATGGAATGAGGAAACATTAATCAGTTGGTTACTCTTTCAAAAAATACAAAGGCTAGAGGATACATAATGGTAATACAGTACATTTAAAACTTAAAAAGTGAAAATATTTTTTTACTCAATGCATAATTAAGCGCTGGAATTCATAGCTGCATTTAAAAAAAGTTTGGACAAGTTTCTGGAGGAAAAGTCCATTCACCATTATTAAGGTAGAGTTGCAAAAATCTACTGCTTATTCTTGGGATAAGTAACTTGGAATATATTTACCCCTTGGGATCTTGCCAGGTATGTGTCACCTGGCTTGGCAACTGTTGGAAACAGAATACTGGGCTTGATGGACCCTTGGTCTGACCCAGTTTGGCAAGTCTTATGTTTTTATGTTTGCCTAATTTTCAAGAAGCCTATTTCTGCAAGTAAAGCACTGGCTTGGAAAATTACTCTCAATATGGAGAAAACCTTTTAGTACATCTGACTAATAATTGTAAAAAATAAACTATTATTTGGAAGGATTAATACTGAAGTCAGACGCTGTCACCTTTTAGTAAGCAAAATGACTTTCTCCATACCAGCTGGATTGCATACCAAAGAAAAAAAAATAATAAAAAATGGGAAAAAAAATATTTATTTTATTTGTTAGGTGAGCTTCTATTTCCATCCCTGTTGTAGATGATTGCAGCATGAACATAAAACTATTCTCCTTTAAAAGACTGCAACCTAAGCTCCACACTTTCAAATATGCATTCTGATGGCAGTTTTCAATTTCTCCCTGAAGTTTGCAAGTGCAGCTTATTGCCAAAAGGAAACTCCCACAGACTTCTTATTGTGCTCTTAACGCAGAAGAGAGTGCACAGTTGTAGTCCTATAGGCAGCACTGTTCACAACCTGCTGCAAGCACTGGGATGTATGGTATGGTTGATCATACAGTACTAGGAGGCCATTTAAAAGTACAAGCTACATTTTAAACACCTTCTGATAAAGAGGCAAGACTGCTGTAAACTTTATTTTTTAAAGAATTATTTTATAGCAGTTTAGTGGTAGTGCTGTAAGCTACCATCCCAGACCTGAGTTTGATTTCCATACCTGGTGTCTGCATCTCATGCAAGCTAGGGATACGACATGCACATTTACCCATGCCTCCCCCACTTCCAGTTCACACATACCTGGCTTTGGAGGGCACTGCAGTCTGGCCCCAAGTCATGAATTTTCTAACAGTAGGTAAACTAGACAGGAGGAATGAGAGAGGGAACCATGGCAGCTCAAGCATGGAGTCTTTATCTGCACCTAACCAGGTAGTTTTGAATGAAGTCTCTTGGGAACCAAGATGTAAGTTTACAACCTGTATTACTGAAGAATTTCATGCTTGCTCTAAGTTCAATTGCCAACTTCCCATTATCACAGTATCACCATCAAAAAACAAAACACATAAGGGTGAATTTTAAAAGCCTGGCGTATGCCGAAATCGGGTAATGTGTGCACAAGTCGGGCTGGTGAACACCCACCATATTTTAAAAGCCGCCTAGATATATGCATATTTCCCATGCGCACACATCTCACTCTGATTCAAAAAAAGGGCGTGGTTTGGGCGTTGGGTTGACGTTGGGTTGGCGTTGGGTAGGGCATGAGCATTTGGGGAGGAGCATGGACAGGGACAATAGATGTGTGCACATACTTTCGCACCTGGGCATGCACCCAGGTCCAGTGCCCGTAAGTTTACTTCCGCTAGGGATGATGTATAATTTTAAATTTTTTTTAAAAAAACTAGCCATATACATATATATGGGTTCTCGCACACTCGCTTTAAAATTACTATCAAAGATTTTAAATCTGTCATTGTTTCCAAAATTGTGCTCTTTTAATCATTTATAGTCCTCTTAAAATTTGTGCTTAGGCTGCTTTTAAAAAAATATTGTGATGTGGAGCCTGATTTTATTTTAGCTCAAACAATATTTGAGCTAAAATAAATTCACATAAAGCCACATTCACACAGGCTTTCTCACGCACACACACATTATGAGTGTGTGTGTGTGTGAGCTTATGTTTATGCGTGTGTATGACAGAGAGAAAGAGAGAGAGCTTCACATAATCACATCCATACATTTACAAATGTTCATTCTCTCACATATTCCCTCTCTCATACACACACCCATGTTCTCACACAGACTCCCTCTCTCTCAGATTCACAGGCTCTCTTTCTCTCACACACACAGACACACACATGGCTCACATACACATACATGGGCTCACATACACATACACACACACACACAAACACACACACACAAACACACACAGGTTCACACAAACACATGGGCTTTCTTACACACACACACAGAGTATGTATGAGAGCCTGTGTGTATGTAAGGGAGAGATAGAGAGCTTGTGTGTGTAAAAGCTTGGGCATGTGTTTGAGAGATAGAATGTGTGAGAGAATGAACAGGCTAAGATATGCATAGTCTAGGGAAATGATCTACTTCTTTGATATTTAGACAAAATTTGAAATGTGTGCTGGAGATTTTTTGGCTGAGTTCTGCTGGTGATGTGTGATCCAGGGATATACAAGTGATAGAAAATGAAAAAATATGTTTCTATAGATGCAGCATTTCTATATCTAGAGATTGTATATTTCTAAGGCCAGCACTGGAGTGGTGGAGGAAGAATGTTGACAGTGCTGAGGTCAGAGAGAGAGAGATAATGTGTGTCCACCACTGCTATTCTATGTCAATCTTAGGAGGGAGTTTTTCCCTTCTCCCTTCTCCTTCCAGTCTGACTTCCTTATCCTGTACCCCCAAGGAGCAGGGATCATTTGTGGGGGGGAAGGGGAGGGGACACCATCAATGTTTTTTTTACAGAGGAAGCCATTTGCTCTAGAACCAGCCCTGAAGACAGGGGGGATATAATACAGACTTTTAAATATCTGAAAATACCCAACAAACCTTTTTACAAAGGAAAGGAAACTATAGAACTAGGGGTGATGGTGAAGTTCCAGTGGGTTAGGTTCAGGAACATCAGGAAATCATTTTTCACAGAAAGGATTGTGGATGCCTGAAATGGTGAAGGAATTCAAAATGGCATGGGATCAACACAGAGAATCCCTAGTGGCAAGAGAATGGAAATGAAGTACTGGGGTAACCTGTGGTATTTTTTCTGTATGGGGGTAGTGTGCATGGAGCAGCAGTGACAATCCTAAACATAAGACAATGAGGATAACCTGCATGGAGCAGCAGTTACAACCCTAAACACCTTGCTGGGCAGTGGGCAGTCTAGATGGGCCATTTTTGTCTTTACAGTATATGACATCATTTGCTATGTTACTGTGTCTTGGAGTGCACAGGATATAAGCCTGTGGCACAAGTGCATGACAAACAAAGAACATGACCGGAGCTGGGGGTGACAGTCATTTCAAAGAAACAGTGTCTCTTCAGTCCCCACAGAGCCCATATTTCCTCACAAAGTATGCTGCCAATACAACAAGACCATGTGTTCCACCAAGGCCCGGGTGGAGAAACATATGAGAGACTGTTCCAAAGTGACTGGCAGGAGAAACTGGGGCATTGAGGCAGTAAACCCTAGGTTCACCCACCAACAAACTCTGGGCATTGCACATTTCCCATTCTTTTGGGGCATTGAGATAAGATGTGGCCTCAGGCCACACAATATAAACAGTCGTCAGCATCTGATTTTTTCTTCAGAAGCCAGGTGACATTGGTCCAATTGCATGGGCTCTTCTGTTGGAAAGGTCACTGGATTGGCAGTATCAGGCACAAAATGAGGGTTGAAAGGATGGTACCCATGTAATATTACTCCATGCTGAGTGGCTCTCCTGGGCTCTCTCTTTTAGGCACTTGTGTATTTTCCCCATGCAGATGATGAGCACTTCTAGTGAGGTGGGGATTTCCTGGGCAGCAAAATTGTACTTAATGGGCTTTCCAAAATAATAGTAAACAAGCTGAGCCCTGCCAATTCAACTTAAAGACCAAGGTCCTGAATTCCAAGGCATACTCCACTAAATTTCAGGGCCCCTGGCATAACTGAAGTAGGTCCAAATCCATTGACATTGCCTGACCTGGTTCATCAAATGTGGCACAGAATTGTTCAGTAAATTGGCAGAGGTCATGGAGGATCGCATCCTCTCTCTCCCAGAGGGGGAAGGTCCAGGCAAGTGCTTCTCCTTCTAGCAGCAAGAGAATGAAGGTGTTTTTTGTTTGTTCATCTGTAAATAACAGAGCTTGCAACTGAAATTGCATATGGCACTGATTCAAAAATCCCAGAAATTTCTTGGGGTCCTCAGCATACCAGGGTGGAGCTGGTAATTGTGGTGTAGACTGACTGGATACTGGGAGCGGCGCTGGTACCTCTACTGGCAGAGGCAGGGTGATGGGCGCAGTCAGGATGTTCAGTTTGTTGCAAGGTGGTCCATTCGCATGGCCAGGAGCTCCAGGGTGGCTTGTTGCTCCTTGAGTTTGTGAATTATGCCAAGGATAGCCTGCAGCGTGGTCAAGTCTGCCAGATCCATGACTACAACAGCAACCTGTTGTGTTCTGAACCCTTGGGCTGAGGCAGGGATGGTACTACCTGCAGGAAGGGTCCCTGCTGGTCCTCGCAGTTGGCAGGTGAACTCAGGCACAGCAGAGACCAATCAGGACCTTCACCTATACCAGTCCCTTGGGTGACAGGGTTAGCAGGTCTTAGGTGGGGTCTCTGCTGAAGATGAGAGCGGAGGTGCGTGATAAGCATGAGTTGAGGCAAGCAGAGATCAGATGAGTTCAAGGTCCGGACTATGGTCAGATGTATCTGGTGGCAGGCAGAGGTGAGAGGCAGGCTACAGTCAGAAGAATCCAAGAACAAGATGAGGTCAAACCAAGTATCCATCCAAAAGGAGAGTAGGAGGGGATAGGCAGGGCAAGCAGGCAAGGAGATGAACAGGCAGACAAGAAATACTGAAGACAGAGCTGGACTGACGACAAGATGCTTAAGATACTGGAAATGAAGACAAGGCACTGAAGGCACTGGAACTGAAGACAGATGCTTAGGTAACACACTACTACAGGAACAGACAAATCTGTTGCTGAGGCAATAAGAGGGACGTTGAGAGGATCGTTTATAGGCCTATCTGAATGAGGTCATCAAGGAGTAATGCAGGGCTTTTCTCACCACGGGCCCTTTAAATAAAGCAACGTCAGGGGCGCGCGCCTAAGGCATGCCACGGTAGAAGGAAGTCAACAGCATCCCACTGGCAGCATCCTGCGTGTGGTTGAGCAGTGGCATTTGCTATGTCGGGTAGAGACCAGGATCGCTGGCCAGCAGAGCAAATGAATGCAGCGGTCTGCACAATTCACAGGGGCTACTGCCTAACAAAATTGTGGTACTTCCTCATAGACAGGGGATGGGTTGGGCTAAAGCAATAGGCATAACAAAGAGAACAATTGCTACTCATCTAACCGTTTTTTCATTTTTTGAGTAATTACATGGTTGAAGAAACTCATCTTGAACCAGGTTGGACAATTACTAGATGGAAGGCATCCAGTGAAGCACACTTTAGTTGAATAGCTATGGCATGTCTTGACAGACATATGCCATTCACAATTCAAGGTGAAACTCTTCAGAGCTGTATCCTCACTCACCTTCTTTGGGGCCCCTTGAATCAGTGAATTAGTCTCTCCATTGTAGGATCAAACAATTAGGTTCTGACATCAGTTCCCATTAACAATGGAAACATATGACTTCAGAAATGAGGGCTAAAAAAGGTGAACCTGTAGACCAGACTATAGGTGTAGCAGATAGGTGCTTATCAAATACAATACAAATGGGCATTGGCATAATGCTTTGGTTTCTATCTCAATTATATGGGGCACTTTTCTGATATTGGACAAGACGTTTTAATCACACAAGTCAAGAGGCACTGGAATACTATTTTGTGTACAGGCTATAGCCTAAACGTGGGGGTGCTGGGATAAGCTCTTGGACTACCCCAGGCCTGTGGTGGGTAAAACCGAGCCAATGGCCATAAGATAAGCACAATATCTGTTGCGCTGTGAATGGACCCTTGGCCTGGTGCAGGATTGGTGTGGCCCTCTGGTTGGACCCGGAGAGCACCTGCCACCAGGAGGCGGAGCACAGGAGGAGACAGAGGCTAGCTGGAGCTTCACCAATAGCAACCCGGGATTCTCTCAGGTTGAGCCCTTGGTTACCTGGGCCACCTGGTCTTAGGTGGGCCTTGTAGGGTCTCCTAGAGAGGAAGTTCAAAGGAGTGTCCACCACGAACAAGGGTGTGCGGTCGGTGTTCAGATAAGGAGAACTGGAGGACGCAGGAGGCCAGAATAGAGTGTCGAAGTGTATGGCTAGAATCAAGGCCAGAGTCTAATGCAGAATGGTCAGCCAGGCAGGGTCAGTAGCAAGGTCAGTCCAGACGTAGTGAGATCAAGCAGGAGGTCAGGTTCCAGGCAGCAGATGAGAGTAGTCGGTGTTCCAGGCAGAGGTCAGGTCAGGCAGCGATCAAGGATAGTCGGAGTTCCAGGCAGAGGTCAGGGCATTCAGCAATCAAGGATAGTCAGAGTTCCAGGCAGAGAACAGGGCAGGCAGCGATCAGAGAGAAGTCAGAGTTCCAGGCAGAGGTCAGGGCAGGCAGCAATCAAGGAGTAGTCAAGAACAAGCAGAGGTCAATACCTTGAGATCAGTCAGAAGGGTACTACCAGGAATGGAGAGACGAAGGAGCAGGAGATGCTGGAATTGGAGACACAGGAGACGCTGGAATGGGAGACACAGGAAACGCTGGAACTGGAGACACAGGAGATGCTGGAACAAAGAGACTGGAACAGGAGACACAGGAAACACAGGAAGGCAAACTTGCTATCACAGAGTGATCGACCCGATTGCCAAGGCGAGGTCCTGGGGGACAGGGCCTCGCTAAATACTAGGCAGGGATGATGTCAACATGGAGCAACCTGGCCGGGTTTCCCGCACTTGGCCCTTTAAATAGAAGGAGGTCGGACGTGCGTGTGCCTGCCTAGGGGTGGGGCCAAAGAGACGCTGGATGCGGAGCCCCGGCAGGAGCTCTGCTGTGAGGCCTGCGATGTTGCCGGAGTCAGAGCGGGTCGAGGAGAGTGACGGGGACGGCCAGGACCGGCAGTGGAGGAGAGGCCTGAGCTCGTGGACGGCTGGAAGAGGTGAGTAGGCCCGGCCGCGGAGCACATGTAGCCGGGAAGCGCAACAATATCCATGCAGTTACCTGCATCTCAGCAAGGGAGTTCTACTTACCAAGGTGAATGTGTGTCAGGGCTTTGATTTGGGGTACAGGTGGTATCTCACAACTTGTCAAGCAGGCAGCCAGTTATGGCGCTGGGGAGCTACAGAATACTATATGGCATGTGTGCTGACTCACTGCATTGAAAAAGGGCCCTAGTTTGGAACAAAATGGGGCCAGAGCAAAGATGCCTAGCTTGGTACACAGCGAGCTTTGTAGGTTATTCCAGCTGCCAAGCTAAGCTACTACAGGAGGTAGCCATGTCATAGAATAGGGATTGACTGGTTAATAGCATTGATATGATAATAAAGCTGTGGCCTAATTTGATTCCATGTGAAGTCTCAAGTTAGATTTGTTGTGTAAGGGCTGAGGAGTGACATGAGAGGGGTTACAAACAACTACCTTTGTTATTTCTTTTGAAAGAAAATGGAACATAAATTCAATATATTGCTGCAGTCATATTGAGTCTAACAATAGAGCAAACGTCTTTTAACTTTTCACCTTGTCATAAGTACAGGGAAGTTAGCCCTTTTTTTCTCCAGGGGGTTAAGCCCTCAACAATATTTGAAATGTGAAAAACACAGAGCAAAATAATAACCAGTACACAAATGTCAGTCTCCTATTCTTGTTTCAGCAGCTGTGTAAGAAGTGGAATGACCTCCATTTATTATTCTACTTTTATCTATAATAAACCATTGTAGGTTGAGGTTTTATACCACAACTGGCTACAGTATACAGTGACTTTCATGATTGATATAGCCACTAATGAGTATGATTATAACTGAATGTTAGTGTTGGCTGTAGATCAAACATTCCTGAAATTGCAAAAGCAGCATGCCTCTTCCCTAGTCTTTAATTATCAGTGAAAAAAGGTAATCTTTGGTTACCAAAACATTCTGAAGTATTACTAACTAAAGATTTTGTATAATTCTCTCCAAAGGCAGCAAGTGCTATGGAAGTTGTTCATTGAACTTGATTTATTACTGTAATTATTTAGATATTAGTGTAAGGTAGTTTTCTTTAGCTTTACAATGGTACTCAGTGTTGAAAACTTACCTTCATAATCTAGATATTGTAATTAAACAGGAGCATATAGCTCTATCAGAAGTCAATGTTAACAGTTCTGAAGTCTTTGCAGAAAGTCTTGCTCCCTAAAAAAAGACCTTTACTTTTCCTGTCACTTTCCAAAAGAATTTCAATATTTTATCTGTAAAAAATATACGAGGAAACTCTGTTTATATAAAATAAATATCAAAGCAGTTTAGATAGTTATTCTCAGATTGTAAGTCCTCTGGGAATAGAAAATACCTACAGTACCTGAATGTACTCTGCTTTGAAGTGCCAAAAAGCAGACTATAAATAAATTAAATAAATAAACAAGTGGTAGGAGAGAAGAAATTGAAACTACTTCAGTTCAGTGTTCATTAAAGAAGAGCTTGAAGAGGACTGTTGTTGGTTGGCAAGAGTGCAGATGAGTGTGGGATAGATACCACCCCATTTACAGAAGAGAGTGTTTGGCTGGAACTAGCAAAACTGAAAGTGGACATGAAAGTGGACAAAGTGATGGGACCTTATGAGATGCATCCCAGATTACTAAGAGAGCTCAAAGAGGTGCTGGCAGATCTGCTGCAAGACCTGTTCAATAGATGCTTGGAGACATAACTGCTGCTGCAAAATTGGAGTAGAACAATTGTGGTCCCACTTCACGACAAGGGTGGCAGAGATAAGGCTGGAAACTACAGGCTGGTTAGCCTTATCTCAGCAGTTGGAAAAATAATGGAGATGCTGGAGAATGAAAGGATAGTTAACTATCTACAATCCAGTGGGTCGCAGGAGCCGAGGCAACGTGGTTTTTCCAGAGGAAGGGTATAAATCTGATTGATTATTTTGATTGGGTGACTAGAAAATTAGATCAGGGTGAGCTTTTGATATGGTTTACCTGGATTTTGGCAAAGCTTTTGATGCAGTCCAGCATAGGAGGCTCATGAACAACATGAGCAGCTCAGCAGCCTTGGAGCGGGTCCCAAGGTGGTGGAATGTATTAGAAATTGGTTGACTGACAGATGTCAGTGTATAGTGGTAAATTGAATTCATTCTAAGGAGAGAAGGGTGATTTTAGAGTAACTCAGGGATCAGTTCTGTTCAATATCTTTGGGGGTGAAATTGTGGAGGGTTAGAAAACAAAGTTTGCCTTTGTTGTGGATGATTCTAAGATGGGCAACAAAGTGGACACACCTGAAAGAGTAGAGAGAGTGATACATAATTTGATTTTCTATTATTTTCAACAAGTACCTGGACTATTGAGATATGCTATTGCCCTCTAGGACTACTTGCCTATATTTTTTCACTGTTGATTGAGATTCTTGCATCTTGCAAAATCAATCTAAATAGCTCCATCATAGCTGGAAATTCTAATTTACATATGGCGGTATATGCTCATTTATCTCACTGCTAAATTGTTTTCAATGCTATGATAGCTTTAGGCCTTGAACAATTGGTACATGTATCAACTCACAAGAAAGGTTATACTCTTGACCTAATTTTTCTGGGAAATAATCTTGTATGTGCCAGGTCCCCACAGATTGACATCCACAAATTATCTTAGTCTGATTGCAAGTTAACATTTTTCATAACTATTCCTCAAATCTATATGTAAAGCCAAATATTGTAAAAATTCAGAGTAGATGAGGCCATATTGACCCTGAACTTCGGGCCTGCTGGCTTCCACTGTTACGTCGTGGACCCTTGGGCCGGTTGGGACAGTGGATGATGTGCTATGGAAGACCACAGCAAGCGTCCCAGCCAGGAGGCGGCACGGAAGAGACTCAGAAGGGGCTTCACCACTGGAAGTCCGAGATCCCCTCGGGAGGAGCCCGTAGGGACCCGGACCTCTTGGACTTAGGTGGGACCCTATGCGACCAAGGATCCAGGGAGCAGCCGGAGAGATGGATGAGGGCTGGGCCCAGGTAGCCGAAGAGTCTTCACCCTCAGAAGCCTGTGGCTCCCCTGGGAGGAGCCCGTGAGAGCCCGAGCCACTGGGACTTAGGAGAATCCTCTGGGCCTGCAAGTACCGGATACCTGAGGTGAAGACGAAGCCGAAGTCAGAGTCCAGGAACCAAGCCGGGTCAGAAGCCAGGAGTCGGAGATCCAAACCAAAGCCAGGGATGAAGCAGAGGATGGAGTCATGGACGGAGCCGGGTCGGAAGCCAGAGGTCAGAAGTCAATACCAAAGCAGGAACAGAAGCTGAAGACGAAGTCGTGGAACAGAGCCGGGTCGGAAGCCAGAAGTCAGACGTCGATACCAAAATCAAGGGGCGAAGGCTGAAGACAAGTCGGAAGACGAAGCCAGGTCAAGCCAGAAGACAGTAGAGATGATCCCAGATCCAAGGCTGCAACTAGAGACTCTGAACACAGAGGGAACCTCGTTGCAAGGCAAAGGCTGATCAAGCTGCAGGGTTTAAATACCCTGCAGAGTGTGACGTCACCCGGAGGCCCTCCTATGATTTTCCCACACTGGCCCCTTTAAGGGTCGAGCCCCCGCACGCGCGCCTAGGGGGCGGGGCCCAGTGTGTCGGGTCGGCGGCGTCTCCCTGTTCAAGGGAGAGCCGTGGCAGCAAAGGATTAGGCCTATGCGGCCGAGGAGCGCTCTGTACGGGCTGGGCCGGCCCCGCTGTAGGAGGAGGGACCGTGGCACAGCCCGATCCCATAACATCCTCATCTTCATTCTGTGATAGGAATAGTCTTGATCATGCTGTAAACATCTGGCTAGAAGGCATATGCATTCGTTTGAAATGACAGACATTGTCAACAATATTGTCTGTCATTTTCATAATGAAACAATAGAGAAAAACATGAAATTTCATGTTTTTTCTTCTATTGTGTTAGTGTGCACTATTTGTGAATACATTTTCATACCTGGGAACTTTTGAGTTCTGCTCACCCTGAGATTTCTCAAGATTAGTGGGGGGGGGGAGCAGGAAGGGGCAGCAGGAGGAGGAGAGCAGGTACAGCAACACAACACACTTTCTCGCTTCCCTCCCCCAACAAACAACAACAGGTATTCTTTACCACGGCCCCTGCAATCCTCGTGCACAGGACCAGTGCAAGGATCTGCAGCGCCCTAGGTAGATCAATGTAATACTGCCTCCCACCCAACCCATCCTAGGATAAAAGTGCCCCTCTTACAGTGGTAGATATATAGAGAGTCATGTTCTCCCTCTTACAGTGCTCACTCTCTTTCTCTTCTCACTTCTCTGTCTCTCAAAATCGCTACCCAGAGATTTAATGGTCCTGCCCGCAGACCCGGCAATTTGTCTAAATTTCCGGAGACTCTGGGCTAAATCCGGAGAGTTCCCAGGAATGTACATTTTTGACCTGCATACTTCTACTGGCTAGACTCCTTAGTTTCTGCTGTTGATGAAGTGGGTTCTTTAAAGAAAGTTTTAAATCACTGTATGAAAATTGCCCCATGGTTTACTCAGAGGCTATAGGAGCATAAGAAAGAATTATGGCAATTACAACTTTGCTGGCGCAAATCTCAATCACTTCATGATCTAAATTCCTTTAGAGGTCTGCTAGAGAGGCCTATAGAGAAATTGTTGATGCAGCTAAAACGTCATACTTGACTAACAGAATATAATCGTCTCTGAGTAAACTATTTGAGTTATTTCATACTTTGCAGGATCTCATATCGAGAAATATAAGTATACCCATTCTCCCTTCAGATATTCTTGCTGGACATTTCCTTACAAAGATTGAGAAGTTATGCACACAGTTTAATGATGATGATATTAGTTTACCAGAATGTACTGTACCTTTTCATGAGTTTAGCTGGGAACAATTTCATCTGTTTCTTTAAATGAAGTGCTACAAATGATGTTATCCATGAGTTCAACCAGTTCTTTTTTGAATGTATGTCCAACAGCAAACCTGAAAGGATTAAGAGAAGATAATGGTCCATATGTTGCTATAATCATTAACAAATCTTTAACATCAAGCAGCTTACCAATACATCTTAAATGTGCCTCTGTTAAGCCAATATTAAAGAAATTATTAGTTGATCCCCAGAATACTGCTAATTATAGATCTAGGGACTCATTTTATTTTCTAAGTGTATTGAAACTGTTGTACTGAAACAACATAACTTGATGATCATGCCTTGTTGGGCTACTATCAGTTTGGGTTTCAAATTTTCCATAAGACTGAAATATTTAATTTATTTTTTTTATTTATTTACCCTTGATGTTATACATAGAGGGTTTGACCAGAACACTGAGTAAATGTTGGTTATGTTTTTCATCTCTGCAGCATTGAAAACAAAAAATCATTGGATCTTATTAACCTGTTTGGCTAGCCTTGGGGGTTTAACTCCTTTTTGGAGAATAGAATGTTTCATGTTTATCAAGTCACTCAGGTTTCTCAATGGGTTTGACAACTGGAGTACAACAAAGTGTGATGTTCTCAGCAATATTATTTAATATCTATCTGGCACCTGTCTGTAAGATTCTAGCCAATTCTGGTATTGAATATCTTATTTATGCTGATTACATTCAACTATTTGTGCCTAAGAAAGATACTTAGCCTAATATATTACAGCTGATGTCACATTGTCTCACGCAAGTCAGGAAGTGGATGATGTCAAATAAACTGGCTTTAAATATTAACAAGACCAAAGTCGTGCTTAGAGCATAAAAGTTGTAAATTGTACACGAGGGTTGTACAATTTGAATTACATATCAATTATAACATCTAGACATAGTTTATGAGACAGATTTATCATTTTGTCTTCAGATAAAAAATGTTATGAAGATCATCTTTTATAAACTACATGTAATACAGGAGCTAACTCACTTAATAGGATTTTTTAAAATATCTCCGCCAATAGGTCTAACTTATCTTGTTAACTTAACCAGATAATTCTGAATATCGACACTTATTCGGCGAACTGGGTCATTCATGAAGCCACTTTAGGCCCTTATGGCATGATAAATGGGGTCTAATGTACAATAGATGGGATATTTATCGTGTTGCACCTTAGCATGTAAATATGAATATGCAAAACCAGGAAAATTATGCAAAATGAGGGATCCCTACCACATTTAGCAGTAAAATAACACCTAATAATGTGAGATTTAACATAGGAAATAACACCTTTTTTGTGGTTGCAAGGAAAAAAAGGTTTTATCACAACCCAACGACCATTATCGTGGATCGTGACTATTATTGCGCGCAATAAAAAGAGGCCTTCTCTCAGACACACCTACACAGCCCTGCTGGAAGAATAACATGTGATCTACGTTGGTGAGGACGTCAGTTCCATTAAATTGTATTGTGCTTTTGGCACGTTCATGAAGAAATATTTTGGAATGAGTTTTCAGCAATTGGGATATTGTTGCCTTGAAACGCGATATAAAGCTGATGTAAATGTTGTATTGGAGTTTGATAATATAGATATCGGAATTTAGTACCTTATGGAGTGAGGAGTCACTTTATGGAATAAGTCCCTGAGGAAGCCCCGTGAGAGGGGAGAAACAAAGATCTTTTGTCGGACAGTGCAATAGTGACTGAATAAAGGAATAACGGAACAGTGACATTGATGAATACATCGCAATGAAGATGAAGTATTGAAGTGATAAAAGCCTTATATGGTTTTCTTTCATATATAATATAATCTGCTGTTAAAATATTTTTGGGTCACAATGTTTGGAGGAATTATATTTTAACATGTTTTTAGCTTGGTATGAATGAGTATGTATATGGTATAGTTAGATTTTATTGTCTAGATAGAGTGAGGTATTCTATATGAATTAATAAAGATTGCACATAACTTTGAACAGTATGTAATATTCTCTGTATTTGGTATGGAAGAATAAAAACAGCATTTCTTACCTGCCCTGTCTTCCTAAAGCTAAAATGTTAGGGGGAAGTATACTAGTAGTGGGATATTGGCTGCTTCAGGCTGCTCAACAACAACAACAAGAACAACAGCTACAACAGACAAGAGAAGTTCGAATGTCTCCTAGGGAAGTACCTGCATCGGAGCCAGAGCTGCAAGTCCTGCTGGTGGAGTGCCTTGGCCCACGGCAGGGATTTCCACACAGGAGGGCACGCAGGCAGAACAGAGAATGCATCTTTCATCCATGAACCACATTGCTGGGGATGCCAGAGGAACACGTGATTATGAGGTATCACATCAAATCTCAGGCTATCATGGAATTATATCAAGAACTCAGATGGGATCTGGTTTCTGTCACAGATAGGTCCCAAGCTATACCAGACCTCACCAAACTATTGTGTGCCCTACATTTTATGGCATCTGGCTCTTTCCAAACAACAGTCGGGGTTGTCAGGGGAATATCCAAAACGTCTTTTTCCCACTGTCTGGGCCAGGTCATAATATCTGTACATGGCTGCATTAATCATTACATAAGATTCCCTCGTTAAAGGCAGGACTTGCTAGACTTGAAGAGAGGTTTTTATGCCATTGCTAACTTTCCTGATGTTCTGGGAGCTATTGACTGAACTCATGTAGCTATCATCCTACCATGTGGCAGGGAGATCTACCGCAACAGAAAGCTCTTTCACTCCATCAATGTGCAAGTGATCTGTGACGCTCGATTCTGCATTCTCACTGTGGTCTCCAAGTACTGGGAGCTGCATACAATGAGGTTTAATGGAAAAAAATCAGCATGGCTTTACCCAAGGCAAGTCTTTCCTCACAAATCTGCTTCACTTTTTTGAAGGAGTTAATAAACATGTTGAGAAAGGCGAACCGGTAAATGTAGTATATTTGGATTTTCAGAAGGCATTTGACAAAGTTCTTCATGAGAGGCTTCTAGGAAAAAGAAAAAGTCATGGGATAGATGGCGATGGCCTTTCGTGGATCACAAACTGGCTAAAAGACAGGAAACAAAGAGTAGGATTAAAAGGACAATTTTCTCAGTGGAAGGGAGTGGGCAGTGGAGTGCCTCAGGGATCTGTATTGGAACCCGTACTTTTCAATATATTTATAAATGATCTGGAAAGAAATACGACAAGTGAGGTAATCAACTTTGCAGATGATACAAAATTGTTCAGAGTAGTTAAATCATAAGCAGATTGTGATAAATTGCAGGAAGACCTGAGTCTGGAAAATTGGGTATCCAAATGGCTAATGAAATTTAATGTGTATAAGTGCAAGGTGATGCATATAGGGAAAAATAACCCATGTTATAGTTACACCATGTTATAGTTACACCATGTTAGGTTCCATATTAGGATCTACCACCCAAGAAAGAGATCTAGGCGTCATAGTGGATAACACATTGAAATTGTCGGTTCAGTGTGCTGCAGCAGTCAAAAAAGCAAACAGAATGTTGGGAATTATTAGAAAGGGAATGGTGAATAAAACAGAAAATGTCATAATGCATCTGTATCGCTCCATGGTGAGACCGCACCTTGAATACTGTGTACAATTCTGGTCGTCGCATCTCAAAAAAGATATAATTGTGATGGAGAAGTTACAGAAAAGGGCGACCAAAATGATAAAGGGAATGGAACAGCTCCCCTATGAGGAAAGACTAAAGAGGTTAGGACTTTTCAGCTTGGAGAAGAGACAACTGAAGGGTGATATGATTAGAGGTGTTTAAAATCATGAGAGATCTAGAACGGGTTAATGTGAATCAGTTATTTACTCTTTCAGATAATAGAAAGACTAGGGGGCACTCCTTGAAGTTAGCATGTAGCACATTTAAAACTAATTGGAGAAAGTTCTTTTTCACTTAATGCACAATTAAACTCTGGAGTTTGTTGCCAGAGGATGTGGTTAGTTCAGTTAGTGTAGCTGTGTTTAAAAAAGGATTGGATAAGTTCTTTGAGAAGTCCATTACCTGCTATTAATTAAGTTGACTTGGAAAATAGCCACTGCTATTACTAGCAACAGTAGCATGGAATAGACTTAGTTTTTGGGTACTTGCCAGGTTCTTATGGCCTGGATTGGCCACTATTGGAAACAGGATGTTGGGCTTGATTTACCCTTGGTCTGACCCAGTATGGCATGTTCTTATGTTCTGTTTGAAAATTTTGAAGACGGCCTCTATGGTGATGGTTGGTTACTAGGTAAGAGCACAGCTTCTTTCTTTAGTCTCCAGCAATGTGTTTACAGCAAACACCACTGATATGGGGGGCCGTCAGGGTTGTGACTGCATCAGTTAAATGATAAGTGGCTTGCACAGTTCGGTCTACAAGCCATAGTGCCACACTCAGGTTTCTCTCTCTCCATGCTGTAGAGGCCTGCTAATGTTGTGTTCCCAAACAATGCACTTGCCACAAAGCTTCTGTGTATGACTGAGCACTACAGACTTTCAACCTGTTAATTTTAAGCAAGTGGCTGTTCAAATTGTCCCTCTTGGAGCTGTTGAAATATATCACTTGTCAACCAAAAACAGAAGGGACTTCCAGGTTAGGTGTGCTCTGTTAGTGCTTTGTCAGCCAGGATGTCAGCCATGGTTTATCTTGACAATCACAGGAGTACATGGGTTCAGTTGAAGCTGGGGGCTGTTCTTTTTGGCCCAATCCTAGTCACTTAGTCATGTCAGACAAATGTGTATTGCTGGAGAACATACTGCAGAACAGCCAGGGACATGCACAATCATACCATGAGACTGAAGTCTTTCTGCAGTGATATATGTGGCAGCTTCAGTGTCACAAGAGTGCTAGCAATGGGTAGCGACAAATTGTGTAGGAACCCCATATGCTCTTTTCCATTCAGGAAGATCTCAAACAACATAAGCATGTGCTATAGCATACATATAGTGTCACAGCAAAAGGTGGCATGGACTTTGGGTTTGGAAATAGACTTTAAAGCTCATGTCAAGTTATAGCTTAGCTTCTAGTGTATAATAGCATGCTGTGGGTTGGCAGGAATCTCATAAAGTCATGGTGGTGTGAGTGACGCAGCCGTTCTCTCTTTGCTGCAGGAGATTCAGGATATGGTTGCAGGACCTGGCTTCTCACACCCGTTGCTATTCCCAACATGCCAGCGGAGGCGAGATATAATCAGGCCTTATGTTCTACCTGCTGTGTCATAGAATACACCTTCAGAGTTCTCAAAAGTAGATTTTGCTGATTGGACAAATAGGGGGGAGCTTTAATGTATGCCCCACCCAGATTAGCTGAGATAGTGCTGCTCTGCTGTGCATTCCATTATCTGGCTTTATGGTACAGTATTCCAGTAGACATCATTCCAGAACTACCCGAGGATCCCACATGTCCCCCTACAGAAGCCTGGGAGACCACAAGGACTGGCAGCTAGCTTCAGTAAAGAGTTATAATGCTACTTTGCTTGTTAGTCCTCATCTAGTCCTTCTCCTTCAATGGAAGTGAGTCCAACAGAGTGGTTCGAGCTGGTCTCACCTCTTTATTTCTTTTGCTCACAGGTCTTCTGTCTGGGTCAGTGTGTAGCAGAAATCACTTAGGCCTACTTAGGCAACAGTATGATAATGGATCAATAGATGCAATAGACAGTAATAGACAAAGTACACACAAAATAAACCTTACACCAACGAGATGTGGCTGTCCTAATGTATTCAGATTGATTTTCAGTCAAAAGAGTCACATCTTACCATAGCATTTGTGTAAGACTGCCATCACAGTTTACAAAGCTTGTTATTGCTTGCCTAGGTTATGCCTTTGACCCTGTGCTAGCTCTCACATGTTGGCGAGATAGCCGCATAGGTATGATGGAACTCCAGCAGGGCTTAGCATATAGAGCCAAGTGCTCTATAATTCATAGAAACCACCAGAAGCTCAGCTGCTTAAAGGCACAGCTTGAAGCTTTAAGTTGACAGTTACAATCATTAATCAAAGAATAGACATGTTTCAGCCAGATTCCCTAACTGACATTCGTGTGCATCTGAATATATCCACATGTACATCAGATTTATAATGTCGTATGGGCCTTCAAAGACTCAGGGTTCAGCACTGCCTCAGCTATTTCTGAGGCAGTAATGACATCGGAGTGCTCACATGGCAGGCCTTCACTTAAAGCCTTTTGGGAAGCACATGTCAAATATTATGGCAATCCCAAACTACTCACAGGTCATTGCAAGCTAGCACATCTCATAGGGTTTGCACATGACCATGCACAGCTGGGACCTGCTACACCAAGATAAGCAAACAGACAACTTTCATGTACAATGGTGAGGGC
Source organism: Rhinatrema bivittatum (assembly GCF_901001135.1). NCBI lineage: Eukaryota > Metazoa > Chordata > Amphibia > Gymnophiona > Rhinatrematidae > Rhinatrema > Rhinatrema bivittatum. The sequence goes on along the minus strand of NC_042615.1, from coordinate 355,626,041 downwards.
CTTGGGCTCTCATGTTGTTTATGTTAGCTGCTCAGGGAGACTATACAAGGATACTAGTCTGACTAACTGAAGGCTAGATTGGGAATAGGATGGTGTCATGCCTTCACATGTTGAAAGTCACCTCTGAAATGTATAGATCAGAGTTTATTTAGTGATGACTGTAATAGCACCCACATGTCACATAACAAATGGTTCACCTCATTGAACCCAAGGCAGAGTTGTATTACAAGCTATTAATCTAGCCTGACATATCATAGGTAGCCATTGGGAAATATTGAGATGTCAGGATGCAGCAAGACCCTTTGCCTTTCTAGCTCAGGGCATGTCATGCTGTCCTGCTTTATGTAGGTACATAGAAAATCTGCAGAGTAGTTTGTTCTGATTGCTAAGAGCAGTTACAGTCCTTATCCTATCTTCGAACACCCTTAAAGCACATAGACTGAGGACTCCATTGAAGACAAGCTTTCAGAATGGTCATTTTCAAGAAGAGTTGCAATCTTTCAAGTTTTTTCAAGTTTAAGGCCCTTGTTTGTGCACATGGCTGCCATGACTTGCGGCCAACATAGCAGAGTTGCTGTCCTATAGGATGTGTCCTGTGGTGTTAGAGCATTTTAGACTTTGTAGATACCTAGATAAAGGCAGGTGTGCTGATAGACTCTGAATCATCAGCTCTGTGCATAACATTAAGGCTAGAGAATGTATTGTCAGCTGATGACCTCATGAGCCAACAACAAGCTTCTTTCTGAAGCCCGACACTGTATCAAATGTATACGCCAACTCCTCCCAGAGGTATCATGTGGTAGGCATGATGTCTTCTGCACTTTCTGTGTTGCTGTGTAGAAAGACTAGCATTTTGGGACAACTGAGGTGTGGAGGGGCCCATGTCTTAACAATGACAAATCAGGGAGCATATTTGCTTCTGATAGATGTCTATCAGGCTGAAAGAAGTAGACAATCTTCTGTAAGGAGTAGTGACTCTGACTACTACATTAGCAGGTAAGAACACGCTTGAGACAGATATCATTGATGGTTGATGACAAACAGGCCAAGAACAGCAAAACTGGACCTCAGTAGATAACCTAAGTGCTGGAGGTAGTCTAAACATAAGAACATAAGTCATGGCAATCTAGGTCAGACCTAGAGTCCATCAAGCCCAGCATCCTGTTTCCAACAGTGGCCAATTCAAGTCACAAGTACTTGGCAAGTACCCAAACATTAAACAGGCCCCAAACTACTATTCCTTATTGATTAATAGCAGTTTATGGACTTCTCCACTAAGAACTTACCCAAACCTTTTTTAAACCCAGTTACACTAAGTGCTGTAGTCACATCCTCTGACAATGAATTCCAGAGCTTATTTATGCATTGAATGAAAAAGAATTTTCTCTAATTTGTTTTAAATGAACTACTTGCTAACTTCATGGAGTACCCCATAGTCCTTTTTTTCTCTAAGAGAGTAAATAACCAATTTATATTTACCTGTTCAATTCCTTTCATGATTTCTTAGACCTCTATCATATCCCCCCTAAGCCATCTCGTCTCCAAGCTGAACAACCCTAACCTCTTTAGCCTTTCCTAATAGGGGAGATGTTCTACCCCCTTTATCATTTAGGTCAACCTTCTTTGTACTTTCTCCAATCAACTATATCTTTTTTGACATGCAGCAACCAGAAATGCACACAGTATTCAAGGTGCGTCCTCACCATGGAGCGATACAGAGGCATTATGACATCCACCGTTTTATTTGCCATTGCCTACCTAATAATTCCTAACATTCTGTTTGCTCTTTTGTCCAATACAGCACACTGAGCCGATTATTTCAATGTATTATCCACTATTTAGATTTCTTTTCTGGGTGGTAACTCCTAATATGGAGCCTAACATCGTTTAACTATAGCGAGTAGGGATGTGAATCGGGTGCCCGATCATTCCTGCTTTCGGGATCGTCTGGCCACGGGAAAATATTGTTTTCTCGCGTTTCCCTGGTTTTTTTTTTTAGTGAAAAATCATTTTTCGGGTTAGTGCGCACTAACAAAAATAACAAAAAGTAACAAAAATAAACTGCCTTCCTTCAGTTCCTTCAGGCAGAAGACAAGCGGAAGCCGGAGAACATGCCAAAGGTCAGCACGAGCAGAAGACAGGAGAATCCACATACCAGGCCGAAGACAGGACCGAAGAGACAATTGAAGGAGGGAGCGGGAGCAGGAGTGGAACCACGGGAAAAGGAACAGAGCTGGAACAGGCAGGAACACAGGAACTGAGGCATGAGCAAGCAGGAACACTGGAATGGAGACAGGAACAAGCAGGAACACTGGAATGAAGGCTGGAACAAGCAGGAATGCAGGAACAAGAAACTAGCTACTCAGAAGAGCTGACCTGTTGCCAAGGCAAGGCAGAGAAGTCTGAGGTGGCCTAAATAGGCCTCTGCTGATGACGTCAAGTTTGGGGCCGTGCCGAGGTTTCCCGCCACAGCCCCTTTAAATCCCGGGCCTGTGCCAGGAGCAGATTCCCAGAAGAGTTTGGTGGCATCTCCCTCTTGGGGAGAACGCCGCGGCAAGGCCCTGGAGCGGCCTAGCCCGGGGAGATGAAGCAGAGGAAGACGGCGTCTGCGGCTAAGGGAAGGGGAACCTGGCTGTGACTGCTCGCGGCCGGGTTTCCCAACACCTGGGGTGTATACCATCTGGTCCAGGTGATATAATACTCTTCACTTGTCAATCTGGCCAACTACATCTTCCAGGGTCACCGTGATTTGGTTCACTTCATCTGAATCATCACCCTTGAAAACTGTCTCCAGTCTGTAAACAACAATGTCCTAACCAATGTTTGTCTGGATGAGTGATGTGCTGTGTTAGCCTCTGTCTATATCTGTGTCTGCGGGTGATGTGGGGCTCGTTACCACACCAATGCATACAACAGAGAATGCACTTTGTGTGCCCTATATTTCTACTCTTTGGGGCAGATTTTAAAAGCCCTACACACGTAAATCCATGCAGATTTTAAAAGCCCTATGCATGTAAATCCATGCAAATTTTCTCTCATGCATATTCATTGTAGAAATCTTGAAAACCCAACTGGCTGGGGGGGTCACCAGAACAGGGTTGGGAACCACTGTAGTAGAGGTCTTTAAAATCAATAGAGGTCTGTAACGGGTAGATTTGAATTGGTTATTTACTCTTTCGGATAATAGAAGAACTAGGGGGCATTCCATGAAATTAGCAAGTAGCAAATTTAAAACTAATCACAGAAAATTCTTTTTCATTCAATGCACAGTTAAGCTCTGGAATTTGTTGCCAGAGGATGTGGTAAGTGCAGTTAATGTAGCTGGGTTTAAAAAAGGTTTGGATAAGTTCATGGAAAAGTCCATTAACTGCTATTAATCAAGTTGTCTTAGAGAACAGCCACTACTATTGCTGGCATCAGTAGCATGGGATCTTCTTAGTGTTTGGGTACTTGCCAGATATTTGTATCCTAGATTGGCCACTGTTGGAAACAGGATGCTGGACTTGATGGACCCTTTGTCTGACCCAGCATGGCAATTTCTTATGTTCTTATATTCTTAGATGAGAACACAAAATAGGACAACTCACTCAGAAATCACTATGAACTCCAACCATTTAACTCCAAGAACTCACCTCCTCTCCTCTCTCTCCCATGCCTGATATACCCTCATAGAGGCAGCTGCAGGAAGCCACTATATATAACCAAAAAAAAAACAACGCGTCAGACGTAAAGTGACGGGCAACAAGCTATTTATTTATTTACTTATTTACTTATTTAAATTCTTTTAATATACCGATGCTCAAGACCAAGTCTTATCGTACTGGTTTACAGTAGAACTAGGGGAAACCAATTAACACCGATAGAGAAGACAAAGTTACAAAAAACAGGGAGCATAAACATGGGCGTTAGAAGAGAAGGAGAAGTTCAAATGAGTACAACTGGAGAGTAATGTAAAAAATAGGCAGCGAACAATTGATTAACATAGAGTAGCTGAATTTCGGCGGGTAAATTTATCATAAGCAGTTACTAGCACAAAATTCCTGTGGGTGAAGGAGCAGAGGAGGAATCGAAGGGGGCAATGGAAGGGCAGAGACCGGGGCGGAGAGACAGAGGTGATAGGGAACGGGTAGGAAGGTAAAAGGGGTGGGTGAGAGAGTCAGTACAGGTGGATAGAATGTTCCTTCAGCTAATGCGTTACACAACAAGATACTGCGTTTCGCAATGCAATAAATTACTGTGAGTTGTAAAACTTTCCTACATGATGTAGTATATCCCTATTTATCCTGCTAAGTAGCGCTGAATATTGGCCTCAATAATTAGACTTTAATTTAGGTCACCTACAGATTTGAATGTGCAGTGTTTCATACATATGAGCACTAGGGATGTGAATCGTTTTTCAACGATTAAAATTATCGTCCGATAATGTTTATATCGTCTTAAATCGTTATAGAACACGATACAATAGAAATTCTAACGATTTATCGTTAAAAATCGTTAAATCGTGTTAGTGCGCACTAACTCGAGTTAGTGCGCACTAACTCCCCGTTAGTGCGCACTAACTCGATTTAGTGCGCACTAACTGAAAATGATACAAATAAACACTTTCCAGGTCACTGAAGGTCAGTTAGGAATGAATATGTGTTCCTATTGGCTGGCTGCCCTCTTATCTATTGATATTACCAAGGTTACCACTGAGGTGATGGTTGGGGGGATGGGAAATGGAACTGGAAACTAACGAACACCAACAGAAAATGAAACAAAGTGTTCACACTTCCCAGGTCAGTAAAGGTCACTTAGGAATGAATATGTATGTATGTATTCCTATTGGCTGGCTGTGCTCTTATCTATTGATGTTACCAATATGGTTGGGTGGATGTGAAATGGAAACAGTTGGAAGCTTGACAAAAAAAGTAATGTAATGATCAGCACTCACGTGACTAGAACTTGTTTGTTTATTATTTTTGTTAGCAGGCACCTGAAATGCTAGTGCATGTTGAATTTGCCAATCACTGTGCATTTTAGAAAGGTGGTCCTGGCTGGAACTGTACACAGTTCAAATATATGTAATTGATTGTTGGTAAGTGTATTTTTTAAGTAGCCACACTGGCACCAGTATGTTTACTTTTCCTCCTACTTAACTCACTAGCTCAGCTTTGTAAGAAGGGCTTCTCTGCTTGTGTGTTGTTTTTGTTTGGTGTGAGGAGAGCAGAAACATCAGATCTTTATTCAATCTACTACAGTCATCTCTTACAGTGCCCTATCCCTATTAATACCAGGAGTGTTGTGATCTTCCTGCACACAGTGCCCTAACCCTGATACCAGTCTGAGACAGCTCCCTCCCTGCATTACTAGTGAGAGGCTGGCTTCACAGACAGGGGGGAGCTGCCTGACCCTCACTCCTGACTTCCCCCATGTCCCAGCTAGTGAATGGTGTGTGGGTGAGGGGGGGGGGAGGATGGTGAAGTCTGAGACAGCTCCCTCCCTGCATTACTAGTGAGAGGCTGGCTTCACAGACAGGGGGGAGCTGCCTGACCCTCACTCCTGACTTCCCCCATGTCCCAGCTAGTGAATGGTGTGTGGGTGAGGGGGGTGGGGGGGGGGAGGATGGTGAAGTCTGAGACAGCTCCCTCCCTGCATTACTAGTGAGAGGCTGGCTTCAAAGACAGGGGGGAGCTGCCTGACCCTCACTCCTGACTTCCCCCATGTCCCAGCTAGTGAATGGTGTGTGGGTGAGGGGGGGGGGGAGGATGGTGAAGTCTGAGACAGCTCCCTCCCTGCATTACTAGTGAGAGGCTGGCTTCACAGACAGGGGGGAGCTGCCTGACCCTCACTCCTGACTTCCCCCATGTCCCAGCTAGTGAATGGTGTGTGGGTGAGGGGGGGGGGGGGGAGGATGGTGAAGTCTGAGACAGCTCCCTCCCTGCATTACTAGTGAGAGGCTGGCTTCGCAGACAGGGGGGAGCTGCCTGACCCTCACTCCTGACTTCCCCCATGTCCCAGCTAGTGAATGGTGTGTGGGTGAGGGGGGGGGGGGGGGGAGGATGGTGAAGTCTGAGACAGCTCCCTCCCTGCATTACTAGTGAGAGGCTGGCTTCACAGACAGGGGGGAGCTGCCTGACCCTCACTCCTGACTTCCCCCATGTCCCAGCTAGTGAATGGTGTGTGGGTGCGGGGGGGGGGGGGGGAGGATGGTGAAGTCTGAGACAGCTCCCTCCCTGCATTACTAGTGAGAGGCTGGCTTCAAAGACAGGGGGGAGCTGCCTGACCCTCACTCCTGACTTCCCCCATGTCCCAGCTAGTGAATGGTGTGTGGGTGAGGGGGGGGGGGAGGATGGTGAAGTCTGAGACAGCTCCCTCCCTGCATTACTAGTGAGAGGCTGGCTTCACAGACAGGGGGGAGCTGCCTGACCCTCACTCCTGACTTCCCCCATGTCCCAGCTAGTGAATGGTGTGTGGGTGAGGGGGGGGGGGGAGGATGGTGAAGTCTGAGACAGCTCCCTCCCTGCATTACTAGTGAGAGGCTGGCTTCACAGACAGGGGGGAGCTGCCTGACCCTCACTCCTGACTTCCCCCATGTCCCAGCTAGTGAATGGTGTGTGGGTGAGGGGGGGGGGGGAGGATGGTGAAGTCTGAGACAGCTCCCTCCCTGCATTACTAGTGAGAGGCTGGCTTCACAGACAGGGGGGAGCTGCCTGACCCTCACTCCTGACTTCCCCCATGTCCCAGCTAGTGAATGGTGTGTGGGTGAGGGGGGGGGAGGATGGTGAAGTCTGAGACAGCTCCCTCCCTGCATTACTAGTGAGAGGCTGGCTTCACAGACAGGGGGGAGCTGCCTGACCCTCACTCCTGACTTCCCCCATGTCCCAGCTAGTGAATGGTGTGTGGGTGAGGGGGGGGGGGGGAGGATGGTGAAGTCTGAGACAGCTCCCTCCCTGCATTACTAGTGAGAGGCTGGCTTCGCAGACAGGGGGGAGCTGCCTGACCCTCACTCCTGACTTCCCCCATGTCCCAGCTAGTGAATGGTGTGTGGGTGGGGGGGGGGGGAGGATGGTGAAGTCTGAGACAGCTCCCTCCCTGCATTACTAGTGAGAGGCTGGCTTCACAGACAGGGGGGAGCTGCCTGACCCTCACTCCTGACTTCCCCCATGTCCCAGCTAGTGAATGGTGTGTGGGTGAGGGGGGGGGGAGGATGGTGAAGTCTGAGACAGCTCCCTCCCTGCATTACTAGTGAGAGGCTGGCTTCGCAGACAGGGGGGAGCTGCCTGTCCCTCACTCCTGACTTCCCCCATGTCCCAGCTAGTGAATGGTGTGTGGGTGAGGGGGGGGGGGGTGGATGGTGAAGTCTGAGACAGCTCCCTCCCTGCATTACTAGTGAGAGGCTGGCTTCACAGACAGGGGGGAGCTGCCTGACCCTCACTCCTCCGGGGTATTGTGATCTTCCTGCACACAGTGCCCTATCCCTGATACCAGGGGTGTTGTGATCTTCCTGCATGCAGTGCCCTATCCCTATTAATACCAGGAGTGTTGTGATCTTCCTGCATGCAGTGCCCTATCCCTATTAATACCAGGAGTGTTGTGATCTTCCTGCATGCAGTGCCCTATCCCTATTAATACCAGGAGTGTTGTGATCTTCCTGCATGCAGTGCCCTATCCCTGATATCGGGATGTGTGCAAGAAGATCACAACACCCCCGGTATCAGGAATAGGGCACTGTGTGCAGGAAGATCACAACACCCCCAGTATCAGGAATAGGGCACTGTGTGCAGGAAGATCACAACACCCCTGGTATTAGGGATAGGGCACTGTGTGCAGGAAGATCACAACACTCCTGGTATTAATAGGGATAGGGCACTGTGTGCAGGAAGATCACAATACCCCTGGTATCAGGGTTAGGGCACAAGTTCTAGTCACATTGACTGATCACATTACTTGTTTTGTCAAGCTACCAACTGTTTCCATTTCCCATCCCCCATATACTGTCAGTAGGAAACTTGGTAACATGAATAAATAAGAGGGCAGCCAATAGGAATACATATTCATTCCTAAACTGACCTTAACTGACCTGAAAAGTGTCAAATTGTATCATTTTCAGTTAGTGCGCACTAACTCGAGTTAGTGCGCACTAATCGGAAAAAACGATTTTTAACGATTTTTTAACTAAAAAATCGTGCCTAAGACGATTTTCTTGCCCTGCCACACGATTTCTATCGTTAAGACGATATGGAAAACGATTCACATCCCTTATGAGCACCGTTAGGTGTATTATGATGGTAAAAAGTTGAAAATCAGTATTCCATGAAATTGTTGACTTCGAAGTCTAAAAATAGGCAGTGAGACTGGTATTTGGATCAGCAGTGATGATTATTTTCTAATTTTAGTTGTTGATTCATTAACTATTTATTCAGTTTATGCCATTTCTCAAAGTTTATGGGTTCTAATTTTCATGCTTCAGAATTTTGTATTGTGATACTGATAACTGTTTCTCTTAAGTTATCCTGATTAATAACAAAAATAAGGATTAAAAATGAAAGCAGAATTGGACAAAATATGTTCTTCAGTCCATGGTACCTTTTTTTTAGGACATTTCTTATGGGCTATAGGCCAGATGTACTAAAAGCTTTTTCCAGTTTTGACTAGGGGAAAAATGCTTAGTACATTTGGGCCATAGTAATGTAGATAAACTAGCAACTAGTTTATAAAAAAGATATTCTGTTCTACAGTACTTAACTATAGCAGCTGCAAATGATCTCTAACACATGTATCAGAGCTGACATTCTAATAAGAGTGGAAAATATAAAAGAAGATGCAAAATATCTTGAAAAGTGGTTGTGCATTTGACTTTTAAGATTTAATACAAATAAAGTGTGGGTCATATATTTGAGATACAAAAAAGCAGGGGAGCTGTGCCTAATAAGGGATTAGATACAGATGAGCACCAAACAGGACAGAAATCTGGGAATGATCATATTTTGTAAACTTAAAGTTGTCTAAACTTGTGCCAAGACAGTACAGAGAGCTAGGGGAATTATGTTGAGAACAGAAAAAAGTATAACCAGTAGAAAAAAAGCAGGTGGTAATACGACTGTATAAATAAAATGGAAGGAACTCATTTGGAAAATTGTGCCCAAGACTGTTTCTTTAGAAGGAGATACATACTAGAGTAAGTCCCAAGCAGAACTACCAGAATGGTGCAGTCTGTGCTGCAAGCCTTGTGAAGAAATTCTTAAGAACTTTAATATATAAACCCTGGCAGGAAAGTAGGTGAAGGGATATGTTAGAAGTTTAAATACCTCAGCGGTATAAATAATGCATAGAATATGATTAGGATCAGCAGTATTTCAGTAGGAAGGGGAGAAGGTAATTAGCGTTGTACAATAATTAGAATCTGCGGAATATAAAAATGTTTCAATAGATTAATAAGAAATGGCCAGGCTGGTTGAGCCTTGCAACTATCTGCTGTCATATTTCTATGTCTAGAATTGAAAAGTCAGATTTTTAGCTAAATAAAAGAAGTTCATATAGCAAGCCATGTCACATCTATATAGCCTGCAAAATCAGAAGAGTTATAATTTAGGTTTTTCAATAATCCAATATCATATGCAGCTGAGATCTGTTTAAAGTAAACTGGTTGTTTTGGTGGTAAATGTGTATACTGTGCATATTTCATCCATACCCCTTACTAAGTAATAAGTAAGTTTAGTAAATGTATTCAATGGATTAATGATTTTCCCTTAACAGTATACAATACTACAAATAACTGTACACATGTACTTCTATTTGTTTTGTTAAAAGATCACAAATGCATAAAGAAAAAAGACCTTAACACAAGGTGGTGGGGGAGATTTTTGGTAGGAGATGAGCTGGATAGTAATACTATTAATATTTATTTGGTTAGGTATGGCATGAGGGGTAAAGATTATATTTATTTATTTATTTTCTATGTTTATTGTTAACTGCTTTGTGATTTTATGGAGAAAGGCAGTATATCAAATGAAATAAATAAGTATGCATTGAAAGACAGCTAAGTTATGTTATGAGAGAGCATTCGAAAAGCATGCAATAATGTAGGTATGACAGGAATTTCAATAACCCTTAATCTTGATTCCTTCATGTACACTGGGGCAAACAGAATTTTCTCTAGTATATCATAAGAACATAAGAAATGCCATACTGGATCAAACCAAGGGTCCATCAAGCCCAGCATCCTGTTTCCAACAGTGGCCAATCCAAATCACAAGTACCTGACAAGTACCCAAACATTAGATAGATTACAAGCTACTATTGTTTATCGATTACCGTAATAGCAGTTTATGGATTTAACCTCTAGGAACTTGTCCAAACCTTTTTTAAACCCCAGTTACACTAACTGCTGAAACCACACCTTCTGGCAATGAATTCCAGAGTTTACATGTCATTAAAGCCAATATAATTGACTATTTTAACTATGTCTAATATATTAATTGCTTATATATAGAAGATGATTGCTGGGAAAGAAAAAAAGTTTCAGTGTGTGCCCTTTGTGTCAATATTTCCTTCACTTAGAGTACCAAGTTTATCATTGTAACCCCTTTTCCCAGATCTACAGTGGCATATCGTCAGGCACTGCTGAGGTCAGGTAAAAGCACTGCAAGTCCAGATTTTCTTTCAGTTAGAGTGGAAGCAAACTTCTTCTAGTCCCAAAAGGATCAGTTTCATGGTCATTCAGATAAAAGACTTCACACTTTAAAGCGTTGCTCTATATTGATTAACATTTACTGATACAAAAAGGTACAAATAGTGCACTGACATAAAAATACTTCTTTTAGAATTATAGTCCAGTAAAAATACACAGAAAACCTCTGTAATTATTACTTCAGGTGTCCTTTTGGCCTCCTTTGCCTCCAAGACTTTTCCAATTCCGATGTGAGTTTTTCTGATGTTGTTACTGACTCTCTTTTGTACGGTTAAGTGTGCAGTTCCTCAGGGATGTCTCTCCTTTCCTCTCCATTGTAAGATCCGTTGAGCATCTTGAATGCTTTGCCCTGCAGGTAGGGATCTGAAGCTCTAACAGAGAGCTGCCTGATTAGTGGGAACTCAGAGAGCAACTAGAACTGTTGTTGGTCTTTAGGTATTCATGGGTGAAGTGATGACAATGCAGGTTGTAATTGGTTAGCAAACAGACCCACCCTACCTGCACAGCTACTTTTAAATGACAGCCAGCAGGAAGTTCCCTGCTGGCACAATATTATTTCTTTGTAGAGGACAGGATCTGATCTGGGTCATGATGGTTTCACAAGGCTGTGCTGAATCTTCCCCTTTACCTATCCGGTAAGAGGATCCACATTACTGGATTATCTTGTTTTTTTCTGCAACCTGTACGTCAGGAAACCCATGTTATGTTCTGTACTTTTATTGCTTCCATTAAACCTTATTGAAAAGTGTGACTGTTGCATAATATTTAAACCAGACTCTGACATCCATGGGATAGATACTCTACATTGGTTGCACTTAAACAACTTTTCTTCTCTAAAAAATGAAATGCAGCCAGCAAGCTGGTATACCACTAGAAATCCTTGATCTCAAAAACTCAGGAAGTGAGTCCTCTCCCCCTAGAGACAAATTGATATTTGAACTATCTTCTTTTGGGGGGAAAAAGGGAAACTCTCCCATTCACAAATTTAGCAGAACCCAGGAACAGGTCCACTTGTCTGTGGGAAGAGGCAAATGACCTTTTCACTAGAAAAGATAAGAAGTTGGAGAACATCTCCAGAGTCCAGGCCATTATCCCTACTGCATCTCTGAAAACCTCTCTCAAAAGGAATTCCTAGTCCTCTCTCAAAAGGAATTTCTAGTCCTCCTGTTATCTTATATTCTCATGAAAAACCCTCCATAAGGGCTGTGACATGTAAATGAATTATGTAAGGGACAGTGTGAGTTCCTACTTTAGGCCTATAATAGTCTTATAAAGCAAATTGTAGAACCTTTCAATATTATTTATATTCCCTACTGACATTTGAAATGAAATGCATTATCCCAGGACAAGCAGGATGCTAGTCCTCACATATGGGTGACGTCACTGACGGAGCCCTATTGCGGGAAAAACTTCTGTCAAAGTTTCTAGAAACTTTTGACTGGCAGCCTGAGGCTACTGGGCATGCCATGACATTCTCTGCCACAGGGGTCTCACTTCAGTCTTCTTTTTTCCGCGCTGCCCTCAGCATCGCAGAGACAGGAGCCCTGTGAGATTTTCTCAATACTTTTGACTGAAAAAGTCAAATATTTTCTCTATTTCCCCATTTGGGGTCTCACTAAATTTCATTTGTTACCGGACGGTGACAAAAAGCAAATATTTTGGATTTTCTTTTCTCAGGATTTCTCTTCTCACAGTTTCATCGACGGCTGTCGATAGAAACATGGTTTCGGGCTTCAAAAAATGCCCAAATTGCAACAGAACCATGTCTATAACAGATCCACATCTAGAATGTGTAATCTGTTTGGGAGAAACAAATGAAATCTCTTCATGTGAAAAATGTAAATAAATGACCCCAAAGGGCAGAAAGTTGAGACAGGAGAAAATGTCTCAACTTTTCCTTAAATCAGTGCCTTCACCGTCTACCTCGATAAAATCCTCACCAACAGGGATCACTAAGAAACTTCTACTTAAAAAATGAAGAATCGAGGAATCTGGCGATGCTCCGTCACCAGTACCATCAACTTCATCGGCCAGGTTAGTAATGGAATCAAGGCCTAAGCAAAAACACCGACGGCATCGATTCTCGGTGTCTCTGTTGCTCCCTCCCCTGGGGGAACTGACTAAAAAGCGGCATAAGCCATTCGATACTCCGCTGACCTCCGCTTCGATGCCCTTACCTACACCATCAATATCGATGTCAGCATCGATGCCACCGATGCCAGACTTAATCAGTCTAATCAGGCAAATGGTCCCGGAAGCCTTCCAGGCGCAAGTACCGGCATCATTGCCGATGCCGGCTGTACAGCTTATGCCGGCGGTCCCACCGATGCCGACGGTCGCACCGATGCCAGAGGTTGCACCGATGCCGGCGATTATGCCGATGTCGACGGCTACTTCGATGCCGGAACCCATATCGATGCCGGTAGCCGCACCACTATCTACAGCAGCGCCGATGCCGATGGATACGCCCTCGATGCCACAGACGCCGATGTCATCGGAACTAGTGTCATCAGTTCCTCCATCGATGCTTCAAGCTCCATCGATGCAAATAACCTCGATTCCGCCGATGCCTTCGGTCAAAGTCCCAATATCGATGTTCTCTTTTTCTTCATACATCGCCGTTGACCATCCCTTCTTCTATGCAGAAATCGGTTTATACAACGGCACCTACTGTACATCCTTCTCAAGAGCCATCGACATCGAGACAGAAATCATTAAAAAAATTGAAACACTCGATGCAAAAACATTTAACTGCATCCTCTGACACCTTAGGTGCACATGCAGCACTTCACAGTATCTTAATCAATAGGTACGAAGATTTGTTGGCTACCTTGCCTTCTTATCCGGTAGACAAGGAAAGAGAAGATATTTTCTCTGATGATCCTTTACCTGGACCCTCAGGTGTAACACAACTTTCCAAGCCTATACCACCCAGACAAATTTCTGGATGTGATACATGGTCAGACACTTCATCATACCTCTCATCAGAAGAATTCATGTCTGAACCGTCGCTACCTCAGGCTAAAAAACAATCCCCTCCAGAGAATTTTTCTTTTTCTGCCTTTGTCCAAGAAATGGCAGATTCTATACCATTCAAACTGCAGGCAGAGAGCGATGACAGACAACAAACTTTAGAAATTCTTCAGTTTGTGGATCCTCCTAAACATAATTTCGCAATTCCTATTCACGAGGTGCACTTGCAACTGCAACAACGCATCTGGGAACATCCCTTCACTGTTCCTACAGTGAACAAAAGAATAGATTCTACATACCTAGTGCAACAGGCACCGGGTTATCAAAAACCTCAACTTCCCCACCATTCGGTGGTCATTGAATCTGCGCAAAAGCATTCCAGATGAACCAGGACCCATTCTTCCATCCCTCCGGGCAAGGATAATAGATTCCTGGATCAATTGGGTCGTAAAGTTTTTCAGGGAGCGATGCTTGCCTCCAGGATTTCAGCATACCACCTTTTCATGACACAATACCAGAGAAATCTCTGGAAACAAATAGAGGAATTTCTACCATCTCTGCCTTCAGAATGCCAAGAAGCAGCACAAACCATCATCACCAAAGGTTTTGATACTGGAAAACATGAGGTGCGAGCCACCTATGATGCATACGAGACGGCTTCCAGAATTGCTGCTTCCGGTATTAGTGGCAGAAGATGGGCTTGGCTAAAAGCCTCTGACTTAAGACCAGAGGTACAAGATAAGCTCGTCAACCTTCCTTGCTTAGGGGATAACTTGTTTGGCACTAAAGTTCAAGATGCAGTATCACAACTACGTGAACATACCGAAACTCTGCGGCAATTATCCTCTCTTCTGCATGATACCCATGCAACTTGCAGACCCCCGAGATGGGACACCAGGCGACCTTTTTATAGGCAAAGGAGGTATTATCCTCCCTCATCCAGGCCGAGGCCTCAACGGTCCCAACAACGACCACAGCAGAGGCAGCAAAAAATGCCTAAGCCAACAACAGCTTCACAGCCTGGACCTGCCACTGGATTTTGAGATCCTATCCAGAGAACAAAGCCTCTACTCCAATCCTCGGCCAACACTGCCCATGGGAGAAAGACTGTCCAATTTTTACAACACTTGGACCTCAATAACATCGGACCAATGGGTCCTCTCAATTATACACCGAGGATATCAACTCAATTTCACAACCATTCCTCAGGATTTTCCACAGTATTACTCTCATCTCAGCAAAGATCATTTGCTTCACCTGCAAACAGAATTATCCACCCTTCTGAAAGCCAGGCCCGTAGAATTGGTGCCCCGGCTTCAGCAGGACAGAGGATTCTACTCCCGTTATTTCCTCATTCCAAAGAAAACCGGAGGCCTCCATCCCATCCTAGACCTCATAAATCTCAACAAATTTCTAAAAAAAGAAAAGTTCAGGATGGTTTCTCTAGGCACCATGCTTCCACTTCTTCAAAAAGGAGATTGACTTTGTTCTCTGGACCTTCAAGATGCTTATGCTCATATTCCAATATTCCCTCCTCATCGCAAGTATCTGCACTCTATGGTAGGCCATCAACATTTCCAATACAGAGTTCTACCATTTGGACTTGCCTCTGCTCCCAGAGTATTCACCAAGTGTCTGGCAGTAATAGCAGGACATTTGCACAAGCAAAGTGTCCATGTCTTTCCATATCTAGACGATCGACTCATCAGAAGTCAAACTCAACAAGGAGCTCTCACTTCTCTAAATCGAACGATTACTCTCCTCCACTCCGTGGGTTTTCTCATCAACTATCAAAAATCCCACCTTACACCGTCTCACCTACTATAGTTCATAGGTGCAGACTTGGACACTACCCTGTCAAGAGCCTTTTTACCACAAGATCGTGCGAACACACTTTCTCTCCTAGCAACATCCATGTGTTCAAAGAAACAAGCGACAGCTCATCAGTTTCAAACCTTACTAGGCCACATGGCCTCCACAGTTCATGTCACCCCTACGGCAAGACTAGCCATGAGGCTAACTCAATGGACTTTAAGATCACAATGGATCCAAGCCATTCAACCACTGCATTCTCCAATTCAAGTAACCCACCAGCTACGTTCCTCTGTACTTTAGTGGGCGAACACGGACAATTTGCGAAAGGGCCTACCCTTTCAACAACCAGCTCCACAGATAACTTTAACTACAGATGCATCCACCTTGGGCTGGGGAGCTCACATAGGCAATCTCCAAACTCAAGGGACTTGGACAAAACTCGAAGCTACTTTTCAAATCAATTTTCTGGAACTTCGAGCTATACGCTATGCGCTGCATGCGTTCAAGGACTGCCTTTCACACAAAACTGTTCTCATCCAAACGGACAACACAGTAGCCATGTAGTACATCAACAAACAGGGAGGTATGGGCTCGTATCTCCTTTGTCAAGAAGCTGCACAGATATGGGGCTGGGCCCTGAACCACTCAATGCTTCTCCGAGCCACTTATCTGGCAGGCATTCACAATGTAGTGGCAGATCGACTCAGTCGTCAATTCCAACCACACGAGTGGTCCCTGGATCCCTCAGTAGCGACCAGGATCTTTCAACGTTGGGGACAACCAACAATAGACCTCTTTGCCTCATACCCGAATCACAAAGTGGACAAATTCTGTTCTCTACACAGACAAAAGAACCAGCCAACCAAGGACGCCTTCGCTCGCCCTTGGAATTCCGGCCTACTATACGCGAATCCTCCGATACCGCTCATAACCAAGACTCTTGTGAAGTTACAACAGGACAAAGGGACCATGATTCTCATAGCTCCATATTGGCCTCGACAAGTATGGTTTCCCACACTTCTGGACCTCTCAGTCAGGGATCCCATTCGCCTAGGCATAGCTCCCTCTCTCATAACTCAGGATCAGGGTCGGTTGCGCCACCCCAACCTTCAATCCCTATCCCTGACAGCTTGGATGTTGAAAGTTTGATTTTACAACCACTTAATCTTTCAACAAATGTATCTCAAGTGCTTCTAGCGTCACGTAAACCTTCCACACGAAAGAATTACTCTTCCAAATGGAAAAGATTTACTATGTGGTGCAGACAAAAGAATATAGACCCTTCAACCTCCTCCACAACCTCTCTATTAGACTACTTATACCATCTATCAGAGTCTGGTCTCCAGACGTCATCTGTAAGAGTCCATTTAAGTGCAATCTCAGCTTACCATAACAAGATGGGAGATGCACCAATATCCACACAACCTCTTGTCAACAGGTTTATGAGAGGTTTGACTCACCTTAAACCACCAATATGGCCACCAGTCACAGAATGGGACCTAAATCTGGTCTTAACAAGGCTCATGCATTCTCCTTTTGAACCCATAGATTCCTGTGCTCTTAAATGTCTCACATGGAAGACTATCTTCCTCATAGCCATTACATCAGCTAGAAGGATTAGTGAGTTACAAGCACTTATCACGTACGAACCCTATACAAAGTTCCTACATGACAGAGTGGTTCTCCGTACACATCCAAACTTCCTATCCAAGGTAGTTACAGAATTCCACTTGAATCAATCCATAGTTTTACCCACATTCTTTCCAAGGCCTCATTCTCACCAAGGAGAACGGGCTTTACATACTTTGGACTGTAAGCGTGCACTTACTATCCTTTTACTTAAACCGCACTGCAGTCCACAGGAAATCCAATCAGCTTTTTGTCTCTTATGACCCAAACAAGCTAGGTAAAGCAGTGGGTAAACATACTCTATCCAACTGGTTAGCAGATTGCATACAATTTTGCTATGAAAAAGCAGGCCTTCCTCTCCAAGGGCGAGTAAAGGCACATTCAGTAAGAGCAATGTCAACCTCAATAGCACACTATCGTTCAGTGCCAATCCTTGACATATGTAAAGCAGCAACATGGAGTTCTCTTCACACCTTTGCAGCTTATTACTGTTTGGACAAAGAAGGATGACAAGATTCAGCCTATGGACAATCTGTCTTAAAGAACTTGTTTCTAGTTTAATCCCAACTCCTTCTACAACCAACCTGCTGTGATCTTCGGCTGACTCATTTTCAACAACCATACTTCACTGTTGCTTCAATATAAAATAACTCAGCCTCTAGCTTGCTAATCACCCATATGTGAGGACTAGCATCCTGCTTGTCCTGGGATAAAGCAAAATTGCTTACCTTGTAATAGGTGTTATCCCAGGACAGCAGGATGTAGTCCTCACGAAAACCACCCGCCACCCCGCAGATTTGGGTCTCATACCTTTTATTACTTTATTTTTGCTAAAGCTTATTGCCAAAATACGAGACTGAAGTGACACCCCTGTGGCAGAGAATATCAAGACATGCCGGGCATGCTCAGTAGCCTCAGGCTGCCAGTCAAAAGTTTCTAGAAACTTTGACAGAAGTTTTTCCTGTAATAGGGCTCCGTCAGTGACGTCACCCATATGTGAGGACTACATCCTGCTGTCCTGGGATAACACCTATTACAAGGTAAGCAATTTTGCTTTACTGAGCTACAATTCCATTGCATGGGGTACCCTAATAACAAAATTAAAAGGTGAATTTTCGTATCGTACTCCCTATTTTATAAAAGTTGCAAATTCACGCAGAATGTAATCCACTTTGAAATGCTGAAAAGTTTAATATAAAAATCATATAAATAAATTAAATAAATAAGAATAGTTTTATTTTCTCTGCACACATATATGTGTATAAAAATGAGGCGGTCTAGGGTCAGACCAAGGGTCCATCAAGCTTAGCATCCTATTTCCAACAGAGGCCAAACCAGGCTACAAGAACCTGACAAATACCCAAATACCAAGAAGATCCCATGCTACAGATGCTATTAATAGCAGTGGCTATTACCTAAGTAAACTTGATTAATAGCAGTTAATGGACTTCTCCTCCAAGAACTTATCCAAACCTTTTTTGAACCCAGCTACACTAACTGCATTAACCACATCCTCTGGCAACAAATTCCATAGCTTAATTGTGCGTTGAGTGAATTTTCTCCAATTAGTCTTCAATGTGCTACTTGCTAACTTCATGGAATACCTCCTGGTCCTTCTGTTATCCGAAAGTATAAATAACCGATTCACATCTACTCGTTCAAGACCTCTCATGATCTTAAAGACCTCTATCATATCCCCCCTTAGCTGTCTCTTCTCCAAGCTGAACAGCCCTAACTGTTGCGTCCGTCGGTCTTCGACGGCTTCGCCCTGCCAACCTCTCTCTACTTGTGGCTCCTCCCGCTCACCTTGGACTGATGGCCGCTGCAGCTTCTGCTTGCCATTCTCTCCGGCATCCCCGGACCAGCTTTGGTTCTGCCTCCCGCCATTCTCCTTCAAGGTATCTGTAGGGTGCGTGCATGCCCGTCACCCTCATCTTTAACTTCACGTTGGCATGAACCTCAGGGGCGTCCCCCTGTTCTGATGTCACGACTCCAGGGTATATCTGCCTACAGTATTTGCTAGCTCATTGAATTAGCAACAGGATTCTTACAGATGGGATTCACTCTCCGTTCCTAAGCTACTCTGCCGCTCCAGATCTATCTGGAACTCTTACTACCCTTCGGGGTCGCTAACGGAGTACCCGCGCCTCGGGGGCCTCTCTGCTTCTTTCAAGTGCTATCAGGAAACCGGTACTCGCTCCTCGAGGGCCCATGTTCCCTGTGACACTGCCTGCAACCTTTACCCTTCTATTTGGAAGAACTAACTTACAGTCACCATCAGTGAGTACAGAAAACATCTCTCTTTACAGTACTGATTCGCCGGAATCAGGTACTCACTCCTCGAGGGCCTGCTCTCTGATCCGGTGCCAGACCTCTCGTCTAGTGGAATCTCTGCTACTGCTAGTGAGTATAACACCACTGAGTCTCTCTGCTCTAAGGGATCAGGTATTCGCTCCTCGAGGGCCTGCTCACCCTGTCTCGGAGCTCTCCTATTCTATTTGAGACTCTGAATGCTAATCGTATTGTGTGCTCATAACTCTCAGTCTCTTTACACTACAGCACTGCTCTACAGAGGATCTGCTGTTCCAGCATTCAGTGAGAGACACGCCCAGCCGGGTTCTACAACCACTACTTACTACTGCCACCTCTGGTGGTTCCATAAACTGTTTAATAAAAGATTCAAATCTGTGTTTGTCTGTCCAGAGTTTAGCCTGACACTGTGGTCCCTCACGGGACTGCCTACCGTGGGCATGGTCAGCTGCCACAATGTCCAAGGATCCATCCAAACACCATTAACCATAACACTAACCTCTTCAGCCTTTCCTCATAGGGGAGCTGTTCCATTTCCTTTATCATTTTGGTTGCCCTTCTCTGTACCTTCTCCATCACAACTATATCTTTTTTGAGATGTGGTGACCAGAATTGCACATAGTATTCAAGGTGCGGTCTCACCATGGAGCGATACAGAGGCATTATGACATTTTCCATTTTATTAAGCATTCCCTTTCTAATAATTTGCTTTTTTGACTGCTGCAGCACACTGAGCTGATGATTTCAAAGTATTATCCACTATAATGCCTAGATCTTTTTCCTGGGTGGTAGCTCCTAATATGGAACCTAACATTGTGCAACTACAGAAAGGATTATGTTTCCCTATATGCAACACCTTGCACTTGTCCACATTAAATTTCATCTGCCATTTGGATGCCCAATCTTCCAGTCTTGTGATTTAACTACTCTGAATAATTTTGTATCATCCAGTGTTTACCCTTTTCCACTGAGAAAATTGACCATTTAATCCTACTCTCTGTTTCCTGTCTTTTAACCAGTTTCTAATCCATGAAAGGACATCGTCTCCTATCCCATGACTTTTTAGTTTTTCTTAGAAGCCTCTCATGAGGAACTTTGTCAAACGCCTTCTGAAAATCCAAATACACTACATCTACTGGTTCACCTTTATCCACATGTTTATTAACCCCTTCAAAAAATTGAAGCAGATTTGTTAGGCAAGACTTTCATTGGGTAAATCCATGTTGACTGTGTTCCATTAAACCATGTCTTTCTATATGCTCTACGATTTTGATCTTTAGAATAGTTTCCACTATTTTTCCCGGCACTGAAGTCAGGCTCACTGTCTACAGTTTCCCGGATCACCCCTGGAGCCCTTTTTAAATATTGGGGTTACATTGGCCACTCTCCAGTCCTCAGGTACAATGGATGATTTTAATAGGCTACAAATTTTAACTAATAGATCAGAAATTTCATTTTTTAGTTCCTTCAGCACCCTAGGATGCATACCATCCGGTCCAGGTGATTTGCTACTCTTTAGTTTGTCAATCTGGCCTACTCTATCTTCCAGGTTCACAGTGATTTGGTTCAGTTCGTCTGACTCATCACCATTGAAAACCATCTCCAGAATTGGTATCTCCCCAACATCCTCATTAGTAAACACGGAAGCAAAGAATTCATTTAGTCTTTCTGCAATGGCCTTATCTTCCCTATGAGCCCCTTCCTTTAACTCCTCCATCATCTAACGGTCCAACCAACTCCCTCACAGGTTTCTTGCTTCAGATATATTTTAAATGTTTTTCTTATGAATTTTTGCCTCTGTGTCCAACTTCATTTCAAATTTTCTCTTTGCCTGTCTTATCAATGTTTTACACTTAACTTGACAATGCTTATGCTTTATCCTATTTTCTTCAGCTGGATCCTTCTTCCAATTTTTGAAGGATGTTTTTTTGGCTAAAATAACCTCTTTCACCTCACCTTTTAACCATGCCAGTAATCATTTTGCCTTACTTCCACCTTTCTTAATGCGTGGAATACACCTGGACTGCGCATCTAGGATTGTATTTTTAAACAATGTCCATGCCTGTTGAACACTTCTAACCTTTGCAGCTGCACCTTTCAGTTTTTTTTTAACTATTTTCCTCATTTTATCAAAGTTTCCCTTTTGAAAATGTTGTGTTAGAGCTGTAGATTTACTTATTGTCCCCCTTCCAGTTATTAGTTTAAATTTGACCATTTTATGATCACTATTGCCAAGTGGCTTCACCACCGTTACCTCTCTCACCAAATCCTGCTTTCCACTAAGAATTAGTATTTAAACATGATTTCACCAATCAGCTTCTTCATCTTTAGCACTTTACATCACATATGTGTAGTCAAACTAAAACCATATACTCCAGTTAATGTCACAGTTTAATCCATAGGGAAACATTGTATTGAGATAATAAATCCATTGTTGTTCACATTGTGCAATTCGCTGCAATTTATTACCACCACGAGATACCATATGAACATGTTCCAATTCCAACCATCGTATCTCATTAAAAACATGATTACTTGTGTAAAATGATCCACAAGAGATGCATCCTATTTGCCTGTAGTAAGACAACTTTTATATTCAATCAAAGTTTAGTCATTTCTATGTAAAATTTCAAACATGGACAGGCATTCAATAAATCACATAAGTAGATGTACAGGCTGTGAATTGTTAATCACCCCTGCTATGCTGCGACAAACATCCCAAAATACAAACATAAATGAGAGCAAGGAGGAGGGAAACTGACAGAGGAGTGTGCACCAACACCACTCTTTATATCTCAGGCCCATGTAACGCATCCTCCCCCCCTCCCCCATGGCGGCACCCCATCAGGTGTCAGAAAATCTCCTTGTGTACATTTACATTTCAGGGAAAGGCCACCTTTTACCACTTGAATCCTATCTCTTGTTCCCATCTCCACCAACATGGGCTCACTTAGAGATGGGGGCCCTACCACCATGTTACACTCAATGACCAGGGTCTTTGCCTGCCCACCTCCCACTACCTATGGACTTTGTCCCAAAGCAGATAGTCTGAAAATAGGCCCATTCCTGAAGAATTAGATATTGTATTTTCTGGTGTATAAGTCATGTTTTTTTTCCAAAATATCATAGATGCGACTTATACACTGGTGCAACTTATCTGCTGCATGTTTTTCTCTCTCTCTTTCTCTCTCCCCAATTCGTCCGCCACATGCTGTGTGCATCTGCACGTATGCCCCGCCGCCATGTGCCTCGCTCTGTCTTTCTCCAGTTCGTCCATCACACACTGTGCAGCACATGCGCATGTATGCCCCACAACCACATGTCTCTTACACATGATCCACCAGCGCTCCTTCAGTTGCTATCGTCGCATCAGTCAAACGGGGGATGGAGAGGTGTGGCTTATCCACCAGTGCGACTAATCTACAGATTTTGCGTGCAAAGGTCCTGTTTAGGCAGGGATACAATCTATACACTGGTGCAACTTATACACTGGACAATATGGCAGTCTTTTTTTTTTTTTTATTACAGTACACATATCCTGGAAATATTCATTTGAAAAATTGCAAGATGGGATTTAAATATGTCTCGCTTGCACAGTGTCTTCTCAAATCATCTGTGCACTACTTTGCATTTTGTAACATTGTGATCTTTGTGTTGTGTTTTGTCTGTCTTGTTACTTACAGTCTGTTAGCCCCTCCCACCAAAATACTCATTCTCTGAATTTATTTTTAAGCATCCTGAGTCCCTTTGCTTGCCTTTTTTCCAACTTGCTGTTTCACATTTTCAAAATCTAAATTACCTTATCAAAGCTATTTTACAGGTTTGCAGCAAAATCTTATTCATAATTTTAATCTGTTTTACAGTCAAATTAAACCATTTGAGATCTGAAATCCATTTGCCTGAGATGCCTTCAGTAGCATATAGTAAATGGCCTTTCTGTAAGGGATGAGGTATGCACATTTCAAATGGGACATACAGGATGGGCAGCACCTGATCAGGCATGGGGTAAATAGGAATGAAAGAAGCAGACATGATGCTGAAATTAGGGAGATGAAAGGTAAGAAACGAGCAGGATGAGGTTGTTTATAAGCAAGATACTGTTCAACTCATTATCCCATTACCCGTACTTAAGCAATAACACACATGAGAGGGTGCTTTCATTCAAACTGATGTGACTTTATGCCTGAAGTGTGTTAAGAAGCGTGAAGAAAAGCTGAATGCTTGCAACCACCCACAAAGTACAAAGTTAGTTCTTAAGTTATGTTATTTCACTTACAAAACAGCTTGCTTCCCCCCTCTCATCAACAGCATATAAATTCTGAACCATGCATGTCTAATGTCTAATAAAAAAAAACAGGTTGCAATATCTATTGCCAAGGAGAACAAAATTCAGTAATGTTTATTGGGTCATGTTATGGGCCTTTTGTCAAATTCAGCTTGTTATACTTTAATATCATCTGAAATTAATTTTCTCAAAACATGTACCATTATAGGAGATTTTTTTCTTGTATTTTTTCTTTATCTGGTAAGGTAAACCATAATGAGGGTCATTGTTAAACTGCCCACATTGAAAGTACCCACACTCTTTGCACTAATTTGAAAAGGGATATTATGTGTATACGTTCACTTCGAACATTTTCCCAGAGAAACTACCCACACACATTTACGCCTGCCAATTTGTGCATGTTTCTTTTCCAAGAAAACTTTCACACATACTTTTGGGATTGGTATAGCCTCCATAGTATATCAAAATGGTTTCACTCATTTTTGCATAATCGATTTCAGCAAGTAGCAGCCTGTGGTGTTAAAACTTCTCTGATCCCTCTGAAACCAGGAGTTCCACAAAGATCCTCACTTTCTGCAACATTATTTAGCCTCTACATGGCTTCATTATGTCAACAGCTCGCCAACCTGGATATCAGTTATCAACTCTATGCTAATGACATCCAATTTTTTGTCCTGGTCATATCTTTTATGCATGATGCTCTTGAGATGGTGTCTCTGTTGCATGTGCCGGCCGCGGTAAACCCGCGGCCCGGCCCTCTCATCTCTCTTTGCCAAATCCAGCATCTAGTTCCATGTCTCTGGCAGCAGTGGACCGCCAGCTCCATCCTCGGCCACCCCCGGTGCCCCAGCTACTGCTACAGGCCTCTGTGCTCCGCGACGGGCCTCTCCGCATGGCCCGCGGAGAGACGCCGCCGATCAGCACCACGGCCCTCCCTCTGCGCATGCGCGTGCATTACTGCTGCTTATGAAGGGCCCATGGCGGGAACTTGGCCGGGGCCCCGGATGATGATGTCGCTGAAGCTCTGTTACTTAAGGCCGGGCTCGGCCTTTGCAACAGGTCTCCACGCTGGTCGTGTACTTTGTTGCCTCCTGGTGATTCTCCTGCATTCCTGGTTCCTGATCCCTGCAAGTCCCAGTTCCTGTTCTTCTTTGTTCTTGCATTCCTGATTCCTAGCCCTTTTTCAGATTGACTTCTTGGACACAACCTCTGCATTGCCTGACTACACTAGTGATCCTCTCCAAGCCCGGACCTCTGCTTTGCCTGAATATGCTATGGATCTTCTCCAAGGCCAGACTTCTGCTTTGCCTGACCACGCTACTGATCTTCTCCAAGCCCAGACCTCTGCTTTGCCTGACTACAGCTATAGTTCAATTATATTTCACAGGAGACCAGAACATCAACCATGAAGATCATCAAGACAGGCTGAGTCCACGGAGAACCTGGCATGGTGAAGGAAACACAGATGACTGTGAAGATCCATACAAAGGCCCCGAGGAGAACAAGCTGAGCTCTTTTATAGAGCTGGATAAGGCACAGGAAGATGACATCATCTGTTGGGGCCGCAGGCTTTGCCCACTGCTGGCCCTTTAAAAGAAGGACAAGTGTGCGCGCACACCTAGAGGAGCCAGGAGGTGGAGGAAGTTAGCGTTGGTGGCGTCCCTGCCGCTTGAAGATGATGAAGTCAGAGGCGGCACTCCTGCTGCATGATGAGGTGTTCCTGCAGCGGCTTCTGTGCCGTGAAGAGGAAGAGACTGCAGGGGCATCGGGACTGCGAAGATGGACAGTGGCGTCGGGGCATCCAAGCATGTGGGAGTAGCCAACAGCAATGGCTCACAGCTGCAAAGGTCAGCAGAGCCGGCGTCGGGGCCCAGAGGATGAAGGGAAGGTGGTCTGGCGCCGGCCCGACTGGCATGGCGCAGGCAATGAGGTAAGAGGCTGCTCACGGGCCCGACCACAAGCAGCATCGTAACAGCACCCCCTCCTCAAGGCCCCCCTCTTCAGGCTCTTCAGCTGAAGACAAGAAGGCATATCTTTTATACCAGCTGGGGAACTTGGGGATCCAAATATAAGATCTCCAAAGTGCTTGGAAGGAGCTGAAGTGATGAGGTGTTGAACATACTGAAGACTATATTCAGACGCAATAAAACTCAGAAGAAGGCATGACCCAGATTGAACTGAAGCACAGATGTAGTAGAAGCATCTTGAAGTATTAGTCTAGTTATTGGATCTTATTTAATTGAGACAGAAGTGAGGAACACAGCATCGTCTTCCTGCTGTTAGCAATGGCGAAGGTAGTAAATTAGTGCATCATTGGTGGATTCTTAGAGGTGAAGGTGTTATACCAAGAGAATGTGTAGCCAAACCTGCAGATTACCACTTGCCCTTAGATAGGCATTGGTACGAGAAGCACCGGGTGGAACTAGGAAGCCCAACAAATGTTACTCAGAAGATGGAAAGCTGATCTTGGAGAAGCATTTTTATACCCCTTGATAGTAGATGGTATATGAACTTAAAGTTGACAGGCAGAATGGAACTCAGGGATACCAACCCCAGGCTTTTGCAGAACTGAAGATAGGTGAGAATAGTCCTTTTTCATAAGGTCAGGAAGGAAACTACACTTTAAGTATAATCCGCATATTAACGCAGGCTCCTATATGGTAGTGAATTTCTTCCTTGAAGGAGCTTGATAGTCGATAGACATAATTGCGAAACATTTACGTAGGATACTGTTTCTCTATGGAGGATCTCCAGGAAATACTTGGTTGATGTAATGTTCCTCAGACTTAATTCGGAAGAGCAGCTTCAAGGTTGGTGATAAGGCTCAAGGAGGCAAAGCTTGAAAACAGTGGAGGGTTCCAACTGATGTCTATTGAAATGCTCTTTCACTATCATAGACGGATTGTAAGTGCAGCTGGTGGCAGAGATCCTTGCAGGGAAAGCTTTTACAAATTGGTATAACACAACTTGAGAGGCTGGCAAGGTTTTGGTTCTTCTTGAAGAGCAGTCCTCTTCTCCAGAAATGGATCTCCGGGAATTACGATTGAGAGGCAGCTCCCAGAAGTACAGGGGAAGTACAGCCCGAGGAGAAGAGATAACCAAGATGACATCTCAGGAAACTTGGAATGGGATCAGTGGCTGGAATCACCACTTGCTCAGAGCCAAGCTAGGATCTTGGCTGTAGATAGTCCCATGGCATGAACCAGAGCAGTGTAAAGTAGGGACTGGATTGAAAATGGCAAGAAGGAGCCGAGCCTAGAGTGCAGGCACCTCCTGCAGGTCATTCAATCCCAAGGACCTGGAGTTGCTGTGGAATATGTAACTTACGAGGGTATATGCCCCCTGAAAGTCGAGGTTACTCAGTGGAGGAACAAGAAGTCTTGGAATTACTACAAGTGTTGAAGCCTGGGTGCAGGCGCCTCCTGCAGGTCGTATGGAAACCAGGAAGAAATGCAGGCATCTCTTGTGGATTGAACAGAGATAGTCCATGGAACAATTGCAGGCGCCTCCTGCAGGTTGAGGGGACTTCCAGGACCAGACTGAAATTGACGTGAATCTGGATGCAGGTGCCTCCTGCGGGTTGTGAAAAAATCCAGACATACCAACATGAAAAAAGAAAAAATTCTTGGCCAGGAACAGGGTATCAAAAGTCCAGGAAACGTGAGCCTATCACAGGCACACGCTCACCAAGCTCATGGCCTTCTCATCCTGTTGCGAGCGCAGAGGTGCTGTTGCTTGCTCTAGGGGGATGTAAGACCTTGGACCACGGCAAGGCTCAGGGAGGAGCCCCAAGACACACATCATGGGAGGTGAGAGTGTCCAAGCACAGGCAGGAGCTGGAACAAGGCTGGACCAGGATCATGACGGAACACTGAGGAACTGGAACTAGGCAGGCTCAGACCTCCACTGGACAAGCATGCTCAGGTGAGACCCAGCAACGCACTGCTGGTCTCAAGAATAGCTCTCTGGCCACTCGGTAGCCCTTTCGGACCCGCCGCTTGAGAATGATGTGTGAGTGAGGCTAGACGGAGGCTGAGGGCAGGAATAAGATGAGATATGGAACTGAGGAACTTGGAAGACTCAGACAAAGACTTGAGGAATTTGGAAGACTCAGATGAAGACTCGAGGAACTTGGAAGACTCAGGCGAGGATTCGAGGAACTTGGAACACTCAGTCGAGGATTCAGGATTCAGGCACTAGTACAGGCTGGTCGTGGACCACGCCGAAAGCGAAGCAGACTCCAGGCGAGAAGATGAAGACTTGAAACTGGAAACATGACGAAGATTTAGGAGAGGCCTGCATCGAGGCGGCCTACACAGCCGCCTGTGGCTGGTCGCAGACCACACTGAAGCGGATCAGGTTCTGGCTTAAGTCTAGGGCATGGACGGAAGCAGGAACAAGGAACTCTGAAGACCGGGAACAGGGTTCAAGACTCAGGATTCAAGACTCAGGATTCAAGGATTCAGAATTCGGATTCAGGAACAGACCTTGCATTAAAAGCAAAGACCTTCTGGAGACTTGCTCTGCAGACGTGAAAACAGGCCTTGTACCACAAAGCACCCTACACAGTCCCCCATGGGCTGGTCACGGACCACGACGGTGGCACACTAGGAAATGTGGACAAGCAGGAAATCTGGAAGTAGCACGAAGAGCCGGAGATGGGAACATCAGGACCAGGACTGTAACATCAGGAACATGGCACCCCAAGAACGTAAGGAACATGGAACGTAAGGACACCGAAGAGAAGACAAAGGAGCTCCAACGAAGAACAGGACCAGGAACATTCACAGGAGACCAGGAACATCGACCATGAAGATCATCAAGACAGAGTCCACGGAGAACCTGGCATGGCGAAGGAAGCACAGACGACTGTGAGGATTCATACAAAGGTTCTGAGAACAAGCTGAGCCCTTTTATAGGGCTGGACAAGCCACAGAAAGATGACATCATCCGTTGGGGCAGCGGGCTTTTCCCACCGCGCGTGCCTAGAAGAGCCGAGAGGTGGAGGAAGTTGGCATTGGCGGCTGCATGAAGATAATGAAGTCGGTGGCGGCACGACTGCCGCATGAAGAGGTGTCCCAGCAGCAGGTTCCATGCTGCAAAGAGGCAGAGACAGCGGCAGCACCTGGACCGGGAAGATGGACAGCAGCATCAGGGCATCTGGGCCGCATGGGAGTGCCCGACAGCAACAGCTCACAGCTGCAAAGGTTGGCGGAGCTGACTTCAGGGCCCAGAAGATGAAGGGAAGGTGGTTGGGTGCCGGTCCAACCGGCACGGCGCAGGCAACGAGGTGAGAGGCTACTTGCTGGCCAAAGCACGAACAGCATAAGAACATAAGAAATTGCCATGCTGGGTCAGACCAAGGGTCCATCAGGCCCATCATCCTGTTTCCTACAGAGGCCAAACCAGGCCACAAGAACCTGGCAAGTACCCAAACACCAAGAAGATCCCATGATACTGATGCAATTAATAGCAGTGGCTATTACTTATATTCTTATGTTCTTATGTTCTTAAACTTGATTAATAGCAGTTAATGGACTTCTCCTCCAAGAACTTATCCAAACCTTTTTTGAACCCAGCTACACTAACCGCACTAACCACATCCTCTGGCAATAAATTCCAGAGCTTAATTGTGCATTGAGAGAAAAAGAATTTTCTCCGATTAGTCTTAAATATCCTACTTGCTAACTTCATGGAATGCCCCTGGTCTTTCTATTATCCGAAAGTGTAAATAACCAATTCACATTTACTCGTTCAAGACCTCTCATGATCTTAAAGACCTTTATCTTATCCCCCCTCAGCTATCTCTTCTCCAAGCTGAACAGCCCTAACCTCTTCAGCCTTTCCTCATAGGGGAGCTGTTCCATTCCCTTCATCATTTTGGTTGCCCTTCTCTGTACCTTCTCCATCGCAACTATATCTTTTTTGAGATGCAGTGACCAGAATTCTACACAGTATTCAAGGTGCGGTCTCACCATGGAGTGATACAGAGGCATTATGACATTTTCTATTTATTAACCATTCCCTTCCTAATAATTCCTAACATTCTGTTTGCTTTTTTGACTGCTGCAGCACACTGGACTGATGATTTTAAAGTATTATCCACTATGATGCCTAGATCTTTTTCCTGGGTGGTATCCCCTAATATGGAACCTAACATAGGGTTATTTTTCCCTATATGCAACACCTTGCACTTGTCCACATTAAATTTCATCTGCCATTTGGACACCCAATCTTCCAGTCTTGCAAAGTCCTCCTGTAATGTATCACAATCCACTTGTGGTGTAACTACTCTGAATAATTTTGTATGAAACGCAAATTTGATAACCTCGCTCATCGTATTCTTTTCTAGATCATTTATAAATATATTGAAAAGCACTGATCCAAGTACAGATCCCTGAGGCACTCCACTGTTTATCCTTTTCCACTGAGAAAATTGACCATTTAATCCTACTCTCTGTTCCTGTCTTTTAACCAGTTTATAATCCATGAAAGGACATTGCCTCCTATCCAATGACTTTTTAGTTTTCTTAGAAGCCTCTCATGAGGGACTTTGGGAAACGCCTTCTGAAAATCCAAATACACTATATCTACTGGTTCACCTTTATCCACATGTTTATTAACCCTTTCAAAAAAATGAAGCAGATTTGTTAGCAAGATTTCCCTTGGGTAAATCCATGCTGACTGTGTTCCAGTAAACCGTCTTTCTATATGCCCTACGATTTTGATCTTGAGAATAGTTTCCACTATTTTTCCCAGCACTGAAGTTAGGCTCACTGGTCTATAGTTACCCGGATCGCCCCTGGAGCCTTTTTTAAATATTGGGGTTACATTGGCCACCCTCCAGTCTTCAGGTACAATGGATGTTTTTAATGATAGGTTACAAATTTTAACTAATAGATCAGAAATTTCATTTTTTACTTCCTTCAGAATCCTAGGATGCATACCATCCAGTCCTGGTGATCTGCTACTCTTTAGTTTGTCAATCTGGCCTACTACATCTTCCAGGTTCACAGTGATTTGGTTCAGCATCGTAACAGCCAAGACAATTAAAGCCTTATTTATCTGAGCATAACCTAAAAACAATTTTGCATGTACTGGTTACCTCTTCCATTGATTACTGTATCTCCTTATGTGTGGGGCTACCATATCATCACATATGTGTTACAGGGTATCTAAAATGCCACAGCTTTTTATCATCTTCTGTGCTGAATAAAGAACTCCTGGTGTTCACTGATCCACAATTGCATTGTCTACATATTTCTTATCAAATTACATTTAAAATTCTAATGCTTGTTTCAAGACCATTCATGGCCTCGCACCCTCCTGTTTTAAGACCATCTTAATCAGGAAAGATCAGGATAAAGATGTAGCAGCTCTGATGACATTCTCTTCTTTTCTTCTTCAACTGATGCCATCTGCTGGGCTGAATATGCCAGAGTTAATTAGCTTTGGCACATTCACCTTGCCTAGGCTTAGCTTTGATACATTTATGTTAAAAAAAAAATGCAAGACATAAGGTTTTTTTCATTCGGGGGCCCTCAATTCGTTTCAGTGCCCCCTGAATGTAACACAATTTGTCCTTATTTGTTGTCTTTTGCGTATTCGTTTTAAACAAATGCACATCCCTAAAACTAACCTGTGCAGTGTCTCATCACAGGAGAGCCCGTCGATTCCATTTATCATTTTTATTGCCTCCCTTGTACCTTTTGTCCCATCTATGTCTGTTTTTTGATGGGCAACCAAAACTCCACAATACTCAAGATGCAATAGCACCATGGATCAGTACAGATCAATATGATGTTTTCTGTTTTACTTTCCATTCCTTTTCATAACATTCCTAACATTCTATTTGCTTTTTTGACCACCACCACACACTGAGCTGGCGATTTCAATGTATTGTCCACTAGAACTCTAAGATCCTCTTCCTTGGTGGTGTTTCCCAATACAGTGCCCAGCATTTTATTCCTGTAGTAGGAGTTATGTTTCCCTATGTGCATCACTTTGCAGTTTTCCACATTTAATTTCCTCTGCCATTCAAATGCCCAGTCTTCTAGTCTCACAAGGGCCTTCTGCAGTTCTTCACAATCCACTTCTCTTTTAACAACACTGAATAATTTTGTGTCATCTGCAAATTCAATCATCTCACTCACCATTACTGTTTCCAGGTTATGTATGAATATGTTAAACAGCACAGGTCCCAGTACTGATCCCTGTGGTATTCCACTAATGACCTTTCACCATTTAGAAGACTGACCATTTAGTCCTACCTTCAGTTTCCTGTCTTTTAACCAGTTCTCAAACCACAGGACACTCTGCCTGCTATCCAATGACTTTGTAATTCCCTGAGGAATCTCTCATGTGGGACTTTGTCAGTCGATCCAAATATACTATAGGCCTAATTTCAAAAAGCATTTTAATACTTAAAATTGGGTTTTACACTTGTAAATGTACTTTACCTGTGTTAGTGAGCTGTTATGATCGCCGGCTGCAGCAGACCGCGCCCTGGGATTGGTCACTCACCCGAGCGGCAGGGCCAGGCTCCGACGTTGGGGCCGGCATCGGCAGCCCGCTTCAGCGGCAGTGCTGCTGCCCAACAAGATGGCCGCGGTGTCCCCTCGGCACGGTTAGCCAAGCCCCCTGAATCTTACTAGGGCCGCACGGGCGGCTAGAACCTGGCCTTAAAGGAACCCCTACAGGAAGTCAGGGGGTTCCTTCCTGCCTGACTCCATCTTCAATCAACTATTTAAGGCAAGGTCGGAGCCTTCAGACCTTGCCTTGGCTTCGTGGCTCTGGTGGTGTTCCTGCTTGTGGTTCCCGTTTTGCTTCCCCGTGTTTTGATTCCTGGATTGGCTGTCGTTCCTGCTCGGCTCTTGACCCCTGGACTGGTTACGGAATATTCTGGCTCTTGATCCCTGGACTGGCTGTGGTACTCGACCCCTGGACTGGCTGTGGAGTGTTCTGGCTCTTGATCCCTGGACTGGCTGTGGTACTTCCTGGCTCTTGACCCTTGGACTGGCTGCGGAGTGTTCTGGCTCTCGATCCCTGGACTGGCTGCGGAGTGTGCTGGCTCTTGTTCCCTGGACCGGCTTTGGTTTCTCCTCTTCTCTCGACCTGCTGGAGGCACCAGCTTCTGTTTCCACGACCTGCTGGAGGTGCCAGCTTCTGTTCTCACGACCTGCTGGAGGCGCCAGCTATCTGGATTAAACGACCTGCAGGAGGCGCCTGCATCCAGATCTTCATTGATCACCTCCAGCGACCTTCGTGATTGGCCTCGCCTTCCGACGAGTGAATTTCTTTCCTCGCCGGACCATGGGTCCACCTTCCAAGTCAGAACAGTAAGCCAAGGCCATGGACCTGGCCGAGGCCTCCGCCTTAAGAGCAGTTCCTGGTTTGGCCCAGAAGATCATGGAGCAACAGAGCATGTTAGAATCTATGACTGCCTCCATAGAACGACTCAGCGCCCGACTTGACGCTGTAGTCACTACTCATTCTAGTCCTCCGGCTCCCATTCCTCCGCCAGTACCAGCTCCGCCCATTACTCAGAGCTACCATCCGCCAGTTCTTCCTCTACCCACTCCACCCCGATATGGCGGGGATCCTCGACTCTGTTTAGGATTCCTGGATCAATGTGGCATGCATTTTCGCCTTCAACGAACTCTGTTTCCAGATGATATAACAAAAACCACCTATATTCTATTTTTACTTGAAGGTAAAGCTCTGACCTGGGCCTCTCCACTCTGGCAGCGCTCGGATCCGGAATTACAGGATCTACCACGATTTCTTGAGCTGTTTCGAACAGCATTTGAGGAACCAGGGAAGCAAGCTGCTGCCAATACGGACCTGTTACATCTCCGACAAGGAGGACGATCCATTACAGATTACAACATTGAGTTTCGGACTCTAGCTATGGAGCTTCATTGGGAAGAACCTGTTCTACGATCTATTTATCTAGAGGGACTATCTGCCAGAATCAAGGACGAGCTAGCCGCTCATGAACTCTCATCCTCCTTAAATTCAGTAATTGAAATAGCTACCAGGATCGAACGACGTCTACACGAAAGGGCACGGGAGACGCTAGGATCACGGAGACGCCCGGCTACCCCTTATGTTCCGCCTTTCACCTCTACTACTTCGCGAGAATCCTCCGTTCCTGAGGGACCTGTGGCCGAACCCATGCAATTGGGCCGAGGACCTCTAACACCCGAAGAACGTCTGAGACGTCGCAAGGCGGGCCTTTGTCTTTATTGTGGGGGAGCTGGCCATCGTATTGCCACATGCCCTATTCGGCCGGGAAACTCCAAAGCCTAGGGTGCTCAAGGGGAGTCACTCTAGGTCTCGTCTCCCCATCTCCCCCACTCACTCTGGACATCAGTGGACATGAATTTAACACTTTGGCTTTAATAGACTCTGGTGCAGGGGGAGAATTCATATTACAAGAACTAGTAGATCAACTCCAGATTCCCACTCAACTCTTCTCCACACCGTTGATCATCTCTTCTATCCACGGGGAACCATTACCGGGGAAGATAACACATCACACAGTACCTATAAACTGACACATTGCGCCCGACCATACCTAACAAATCTCCTTCTACGTCCTCAGCAAAGCCATCCACCCAGTTGTTCTCGGGATTCCCTGGCTTCAATGCCACAATCCACAATTCGACTGGACATCTTTAAAACTTACCCAATGGGGATCCGGATGCAATGGGACTTGCCTACTGAGACCTACTTCTGATTCCAGCTTCATCTGCACTTCTGTACTACGGAAGCTACCCCCGCAATACGCACAATTCACAGACGTCTTTTCCAAGGAGGCCGCGGATATTTTACCCCCGCATCGAGAATTCGACTGCACTATTCGATTGGTTTCAGGTTCCACTCCACCGTGTGGTAGAGTTTATCCTTTATCTGCCATGGAGACACGGGCGATATCTGAATACATCCAGGACAATCTACAGAAGGGGTTTATCCGTCAATCCACCTCTCCTGCGGGGGCAGGTTTTTTCTTTGTTGAAAAGAAAGATGGGACTTTAGGTCCTTGCATTGACTTTCGTGGTCTTAACGCTATCACTATCAAGGATCGTTATCCCCTGCCTCTTATTGTTGAACTGTTTGATCGTCTGCAAGGAGCTCAAATATTCTCCAAATTGGACCTGCGGGGGGCGAATAATCTAGTTTGGATTCGGGAGGGAGACGAATGGAAAACAGCATTCAACACCAGAGATGGACACTATGAATATCTAGTTATGCCCTTTGGTTTAACTAATGCCCCTGCTGTCTTTCAACACTTTATTAATGAGATTTTTCGGGACTTATTATATATCTGTGTGATTGTTTATCTCGATGATATTTTGATTTTTTCCAGGGACCTACAGTCGCATCGCCAACATGTGACGCAAGTTCTACAACATTTAAGAGAACATCAATTATATGCCAAACTGGAGAAATGCATCTTTGAAGCAGAATCCCTACCTTTTCTAGGATATATTGTTTCAAAACAAGGGTTCGAAATGGATCCGACCAAAGTGAAATGTATAAAAGAATGGCCCCAACCCAATAGGCTACGAGCTCTCCAACGTTTTCTTGGTTTCGCTAACTATTATCGTCATTTCATCAAGAATTTTTCTAAACTGACTGCACCGTTATATGCACTTACACGTAAGGGGGTCAACATCAAAACCTGGCCGGTAGAAGCGATTGAAGCATTCCAAACTCTCAAGGATGCTTTTCTGCGGCAACCCTGTCTCTGCCACCCGGATCCTAGACGTCCGTTCACGGTGGAGGTAGACGCTTCTACGGAGGGGGTTGGAGCAGTTTTGAGTCAGAACGATGCTGGCGGGAAATTTCACCCTTGTTCCTATTTTTCGAAGAAATTTTCACCTGCGGAACGCAATTATGCCATTGGCGATATAGAACTGTTAGCCATCAAACTTGCATTTGAAGAGTGGCGGCAGTGGTTAGAGGGAGCCCAACATCGGATAACAGTCTTTACGGACCATAAAAATCTGACATATTTACAACAAGCTCACCGCCTGAATCCGCGTCAAGCTCGCTGGGCGTTATTTTTTACACGTTTCGACTTTGAATTAAGATACCGACCAGCAAGCAAGAATATTAAGGCCGACGCATTATCACTATCATTTATTTCTGAAGATATGGAAGAACCTTTATAATACATCATTGACCCAGCCCGTGTCATCCTTTCAGCAACCTTCACGGTTCCCGTTGGTAAGACCGTGGTACCCAAGAGACTCCATAATAAAGTTTTAAAATGGGGACATGACTCTCAGTTGACCGGGCATCCGGAACGCAGACGTACACACGATCTGCTTCAACAACACTATTGGTGGCCAGGGATGCGCAAGGACATTCAAGCGTATGTTGACTCCTGCCCTGTTTGTGCGCAGCACAAGAACCCTACAGGGAAACCCTGGGGGCAGTTGTATCCACTTCCTACACCCACAAGACCATGGACACACATCTCCACTGACTTTATTGTCGACCTTCCAACTTCCGAAGGACATACTGTAATCTGGGTGGTAGTTGATAGATTCTCTAAAATGGCTCACTTTACACCATTGCCCGCCCTTCCCTCCGCTCCCCAATTGGCACAGCTATTTATGGCACATATTTTTCGTCTCCACGGAATACCCCAGCACATCACGTCCGATCGTGGGTCTCAATTTACGGCTCGATATTGGCGTAGTCTCTGTACCAAGTTTCAGATTGCACTGGACTTCACCACGGCCTTCCACCCCAGGCCAACGGGCAGGCAGAGAGAACGAATCGAGCTCTGAAACAATTCCTGCGCTCTTACGTTAACACCCGACAGGATGACTGGGCGGCTTTGCTGCCTTGGGCAGAATTTTCCCACAATTTCCATTCCTGTACTTCAACTGCGTCCTCTCCATTTCAAATTGTCTTCGGTCATCAACCGGCCCCACCAGTACCGCTACCTCTGCCGGTCTCCTCTCCGGCGGCCCAGCTCACCGCCATCCACTTTGAAAAACTTTGGACACGTACGCAACAAATGTTACAGAGAGTGGCTCTGACCGCTAAGAAATTCGCCGACCAACATCGGAGACCCGCACCATGTTTTCGCCCTGGAGATAAGGTCTGGCTTCGTCTACAGGTTCCCTCGATGCGTCTAGCTCCTCGGTACATCGGGCCCTTCCCGGTAATCAAACAATTGGGTCCAGTGACTTATCGATTACGCCTCCCGGCTTCCCTACACATTCACAACTCATTTCACGTTTCTCTTTTGAAGCCATTACTCCTCAACTGGCCCTCTCGGAAGGTTCCTGTTTCCTCCCCAGTGAGGGCTGAAGACGACACTTATCAAGTTCAAGAGGTTCTTGATATTCGCAGGCGTGGTCATAAGTGGGAGTATCTTCTGGCTTGGGAGGGATTCGGCCCAGAGGAGAATACATGGGAGCCTGCTACGAACATCTTGGACAAGGATCTCCTCAAAAATTTTCATATCAGTCATCCTGGGAAGCCCAAGCCTTCTAGGGGAAGGCCTAAAGGAGGGGGTACTGTTATGATCGCCGGCCGCGGCAGACCACGACCGGGGGTCGGTCACTCACCCGAGCGGTAGGGCCAGGCTCCGACGTTGGGGCCAGCATCGGCAGCCCGCCTCAGCGGCAGTGCTGCTGCCCGACAAGATGGCCGCGGCGTCCCCTCGGCACGGTTAGCCACGCCCCCTGAATCTTACTAAGGCAGCACGGGCGGCTAGAACCTGGCCTTAAAGGAACCCCTCAGGAAGTCAGGGGGTTCCTTCCTGCCTGACTCCATCTTCAATCAACTATTTAAGGCAAAGTCGGAACCTTCAGACCTTGCGTTGGCTTCGTGGCTCTGGTGGTGTTCCTGCTTGTGGTTCCTGTTTTGCTTCCCCGTGTTTTGATTCCTGGATTGGCTGTCGTTCCTGCTCAGCTCTTGACTCCTGGACTGGTTACGGAATATTCTGGCTCTTGATCCCTGGACTGGCTGTGGTACTCTCTGGCTCTCGACCCCTGGACTGACTGCGGAGTGTTCTGGCTCTTGATCCCTGGACTGGCTGTGGTACTTCCTGGCTCTTGACCCTTGGACTGGCTGCAGAGTATTCTGGCTCTCGATCCCTGGACTGGCTGCGGAGTGTGCTGGCTCTTGTTCCCTGGACCGGCTTTGGTTTCTCCTCTTCTCTCGACCTGCTGGAGGCGCCAGCTTCTGTTTCCACGACCTGCTGGAGGCGCCAGCTTCTGTTCTCACGACCTGCTGGAGGTGCCAGCTATCTGGATTAAACGACCTGCAGGAGGCGCCTGCATCCAGATCTTCATCGATCACCTCCAGCGACCTTCGTGATTGGCCTCGCCTTCCGACGAGAGAACTTCTTTCCTCGCCGGACCAAGGGTCCACCTTCCAAGTCAGAACATGAGCTTATGAAAATTGCAACAATTTATTCCATTAAATTGTCCATAGGATATTCATTTAAAAAAATAATATATTTTTGTATTTTGTTTGTAAATTTGAATATTACTTTGAAAGATTTTATTGTAAAAGCAGGAAAGTGGTTTATAAATTTTTATAAATAAATATTCATGTACAAGTGCACTTTACATGTGTAAATAGCTTTTTTAAATTACTACAGTAGTATGTTAGAAGTGTAACTCCTTTTAAAATTACCCTAGATCACATTTATCTGCATGTTTATTTACAACTTCAAAAAAATCTAAAAGACTGATAAGGCAAGTCTTCCCTAAAAGAATGTTGACTCTTCCTTTTTAAGTTATATAGGACAGCCATCATAGCTGGTGATTCAATCCTCAGGAATAAAGACATCTGAGTGAATGGTGGCCATGAGGATTGTTTGTAACTTGCCTGACTGGTGTGAAGGTGGAAGACCTTACATATCACCCAGATAAGATTATATATAATGCTGAGGAAGATGCAGGGGTCCCTGTTCCATGCAGAGGACCCCCAGAGACAGGCATAGCTCCAGAGTCTTAATGTATGGATGAGACAATGGTGCAGAGAAGAGGGCTCTAGATTTGTTATGAACTGGGCAACGTTTTAGGAAGCGAGGGCTAATCTGAAAGGATGGGCAGTACCTTAACCAGGGTGGAACCTGGCTGCCAACTCTAGTGTTATATCACTGAAAAACAGAAAAAAAAGATTTTTGATATAGTGTTACAGTGTGTCAGCAAAGGACACAGCAAACAGTGCCAAGCCTGAGGCTACTTCACAATTCTTAGTCCTTTCAGAGTTTCGCTTCTCAATTTTTTTTTCAGTTTCTCAGAGCCAGAAATCCTCAACAAGTCTGTCCTGCACAACAGAGACAAGTGAGCTGAAATGATTCCTTTCTTTCAATTTCAGTTTAAAAAAAAAAAAGTGGAAATCACTGTCAGTTTATGCAGGTGCCAGCTAGGTTAGACTGGTAAAAAAACAAAAAAGCTTGCTCTTGATTTGGTCCTGCTTCCTGGCACGTTACTTGGACTTTTATGCCCCATTTCTGTCCAATATAGCTGCAGAGTGACATCACTGATTGATAGCTTGCCTTGAGTAGAAAAATAAACCTCCAATAGGGGTGTGCATTCGTTTTGAACTTAAATGGAAAACGCAACTTATTTTTTTTTTTTAACTAAAAAAAAAGATGAGGCTTAAACGATCGGATTTCCAACTTATTCAACATAGCTATGTTGAATACGTTGGAAATCGCGATTGTTGATCTAAATAAAAATTTAAAACCCCTCACCCTCCTTAATCCCCCCCCCCCAAGACTTACCAAAGCTGGCCAAAAGTTCCGTGAGGGTCCGGGAGCGAACCCGAGGGGAATCACGTGACGCCGCGTCACTCTGACGTGGCGCCGATGTCACGTGATTCCCCTCGGGTTCGCTCCCGGAACCCTCGTTGGGCCCAAAAGGCACTTTTGGCCAGCTTGGGGGGGTCAGGAGGCCCCCCCAAGCTGGCCAAAAGTGCCTTTTGAGCCCAACGAGGGGTCCGGGAGCGAACCCGAGGGGAATTACGTGACGCCGCGTCACTCCGACGTGACGCCGACGTCACGTGCTCCTTGCAAAGGAGTTCAGGAATGGCGTCCTGACCCCTGCTGGACCACCAGGGAGTTTTGGTAAGTCTTGGGGGGGGGGGGATTAAGGCGGGTGAGGGGTTTAAATTTTTATTTGCACATATGGACATAGACTCAACTTATGGAATTCTCCATATGTCCATATTGACCGCAAATGGGACCCCCTTTCGACTTATGGACTTATGAACTTAAACTTTTGGTCTGCACATCCCTAACCTCCAATTTTGCTTGTCCCATAGACATTAATTGGGAAATTAAAATGATGCGAATGAAAAGTTTATTGAATTTTTAGGCACTGGCCACTCATATTTGTTTTCCTAAAACCAATTTGAATCCCCCTAATTTGATTCTGATTCCTAATTTGTTTTAAATGAATGTGCATCCCTATTATTTAATAACTTTTGTTTTAGTTAGCTAGACTTGCGTGCAAATTTAGGGATAAGAGGGATCTTACTACCCCTACATTCCTGGAGATTTTGGAACCTTATTCAATTACTAATTCTTTTAAGACAGTAGAAGATGTAATAATAGAATGGAATACTATCTTGCCATCTGTTCTCCTAAAATATAAATAAATAAATATCTTATTGCACATTTAAAAGAGAAAAAATGTACTTCAGGTAAATCCTCACTATGGTACACAGATGTGTTGTGAGATATAAAATGGTTGGGGAGGAGGCTGTAAAGAACTTGGCAGAACTCTTTGTGGTAGATATTCAAAATTTAGATGGATTTCTAAGTTAACTGGATAGACATATCCAGCTAACTTACAGGGTCATTTATGAAATTGCTATAAGGCGTTTTTGCATGTGTTAAGCCCCTTTAACGCATGCAAAAACGCCTGTGAAAGCACCATAACGCATGGTGTGATGCAAATCAGAAAAAGGGAGGAGTTTGAGGCATGATTTGTGACCAAGCTGAGAGAGAGGGAGAGAGAGAGAGACTATCTCTATGGGAGGCCCACCTAGTAACTCGAGGTGAGGTTTAGGTATTAGTTTAGGGGTTAGGGGACACTTTGACATTCAGAGTGAGATGTACGAACAGAACAGTGCTCTCTTGTGAAGATTTGATGATCTTCGGAGTGAGGAAAGAGATTTAGGCAATGTTCTCTCAACGTAGCTTGATGTTATGTAGGAAATACAACAATTCTGGCACTTATCGCAAATTGTGAAAAATTTATCGCAATTTATGCTAAGATAGCGCTTTGCATAGGTATTAGCGCAAATTGTGATAAACATCCTAAAAACACACCCCTTTTCCTATCGCCTGCAATATTTAGTGCATTTTGATAAAACCAAGCCTTAGATGGCATATTCAACAGCACGGCTATGTTGCTGAATATCCCCATAGTAAGTTCTTGATAGATGGATAAGTCTTATCTGTCTAAGTTTAGTTCTGGTATTGAGCAAGTCTAACTTACCCAAATAAGGCCTGGATTTTCTAAGGTTACAGACCTTAGAAAATCTGGCGGTAAAGGGGGGTGGGGGGCGAAGCGGGGAGTGGCCCTGTGAAAGCCGGCAGCCATCGTACCACTGCAGTGCGCTGGCTGCCGGCTTTCACACCGAATAACTACACCATAAAAAGTGTAGTTATTCGGCGCGAAACTGGCAGCGATAAGGGTCCTTACCTTTCGCCACCAGCGATGTCTCCGCAGAGTCGGCCCTGGTGCCGCCCCGACTCCTCCTCTTCCGGTGCCGATTCCGTCCCCATTTATTATT
Source organism: Rhinatrema bivittatum (assembly GCF_901001135.1). NCBI lineage: Eukaryota > Metazoa > Chordata > Amphibia > Gymnophiona > Rhinatrematidae > Rhinatrema > Rhinatrema bivittatum. The sequence goes on along the minus strand of NC_042615.1, from coordinate 355,584,573 downwards.
TATTAAGCGTGCGATCGCTTTTGAAAATGACCCCCTAAGTTATCTGTTGAACACTAAATATTGCTGCTCAGCTGGATAACTTATCTGGCTAAGTACCAATGCCCACTGCCCGCCCACAACTTAGTGACCTCTCCGGCTATGTAGTGGCCACTGAACATAACCAGATATTCAGCGGCCACTTATCCAGCTATCTTGTGCTAAACATGCTTTGAATATTCAGCCCTTTAAATCTAGAGGATAAAATTATCTATATAAGACACATGTTACTAAATATAATAGTGTAGCTAAAGAAGCTAAAAAACTTTATTTTAAATCTATGATTTCTGAAACACAAAACCATCTGAAAGCTCTTTTTGAACTGGTAAATCCCCTTGTCAGGTTAGTAGGAATCCTACTATTGAACCTAATTTAATTGGAGATACCTTGAGTTCTGAAACTTTCACCCAGTATTTGCAAATACAGATAGCTCTTATTTGGAGACAGTTGGATGACAAACCTGCCAGTTTAGGGATTGCTGTAGGCCCTGATTTTTGTCAGGATAGAGATCCTGCACCTGACATTTTAAGCCAAGAAGACATAGATTTAGGAGTTTCTGTACACTTATTAGAGAGCACCAAATCTTTGACTACCTTTACAGCCTTTGATCTAGTATCAAGGGATGAGATTAATGTTCTTTTAAAACAAATAAATCCTACAAGCTTCTCCCTGCACCCTTATCCATCATGGTTAATTAAAGAGGGAGTTTCTGCTTTGCTGGAGCCACTTCAGAAGATTACAACTACTTCATTACAAGAGGGTGTTTTTCCTGACTTATTGAAAGATGCAAACATTTGGCCATTACTTAAAAAACATGTGTTTGAATCCTCTTGCTATTGATAATTACCATCCTGAAATTTAGCATTTTTAAATAAAATTCTTGTGTAGTAGTACAGCAACTGACCCTGGAACTTAATGAAAACATTTAATTGGATAATAATCAGTCAGAATTCTGACAGAGATATAGTACTGAAACTGCTTTATTAGCCCTAATGAATACTTTATGGAACAATGTCAAAAGATTTAAGTCTTTGGTGGTTCGAACTTCACCTTTTTCTCTTCGTAGCCTTTGACACCATGTCCCATGATATTTTGTTAGGTCATTTTTCTAAGGACAAGCTGGATGGCAGTCCTCAAATGTGGGTGACATCATCCAGTGGAGCCTAGCATGGAAAGCTTATATCAAAGTGTTTAGAACTTTGACTATGCCTCACTGATTATGCCCACTTATGCCATTTATACCATGCATCAACATAGGGATCCCTTCAATCTCTCTTTTTCAATCTCTCTAAGGAGCCCTCAGGTCACCTGTTTTTGCTGTACTCCTCCTTCTTCTAAGCCTTCAAGGTTTTCTGGTCAGTTTGGTCATTCATTGCAGGGAACCATGGTTTTGTTACCTGATCATTCCCTAGGTAGGTTTTTCAAGCATTTCTAAAAGTTTTCATTCTAGTCTCAATTCCACAATGGTGCACCATCAGTGCCCAGGAGCATCCTTCACTGCCATTATCAAGTTTGATTATGCTTCCCTTCTTTCTCAGTCAAACATATCTAGTGGGTTTCAGCGATGCCCTGGTGCAAAAGAACTATGTCTATCACAGATCCCCATGATGAATTTTGTGCCTGGGGCCATTGCATGACATCCATAGGTGTTAGAAATATGTAGCCATGATCCAGAAGGGCTACAAATCCTAGTTGGGATTGATGGAAAAACATTTCAAGCACTAGAAGACCGATCCACTGGCATCAGCATCAAAGGCATCAAACTCAAGGAACCACAGAGCTGCATTGGTGAAGATAGCATCATTGGTACTGGGGGAATGGTTCCATCATTGCAGGTGTCTGATAGGGAACTGTAGGCAGGCCATTATCTGGCTCTGCCTCTTCCCACTTGAAGAAGGCATTGGATTCAGCTTCTTTGACACTGACAATGAGGAGTTCCAATGCCAGGCAGTAGCCAAAAAAGGGAATGGCATTGGTCTCCTTTGATGCCCGATGCTGGGAGCAGGGACAGTTCAATGCTAGAGGATGGAAATAAGGAAAAGAGTGCATGGGGTAACTTGCTGGTCTGGTGGTTACTACCCTTATCCATCAAGCCTTTATACTGTTGATACAACTCTCTGCTTTAATGGCAGGGGAAAAGAGGAAAAGGAGAATAAATTTTGTTCTCTTATTCTAATTTCTCATCCCAGTTTTAAGACCCTGTTGTAATGTAACTTTTGTTCTCCTTGCACTTGTTTTTTCGTTTTTTGTTCTCACCCCTTGTTTTATGTAAACCGGCATGATGTGGTTTCTAATCATGAATGCCGGTATAGAAAAACGCTAAATAAATAAATAAATAAATAAATAAATAAATAAACCAACAAGCACATGAATTTTATGGGCTGGGAAAACAAATAAGCATGAGGGTAACTTGCTGATGCAGCTGTTACTACCCTTAACCAATATGCCTGATACTTTTGATGTAACTCCAACATTGCTCTCTGCTTCAATGGCAAGAGATAAAGGGGAATTGGGCTCAAACATCTCTGCTTCAATGATAAGAGATAAAGGGGAATTGGACCCAGAGAGAAACCAGCAAGGGCCCTGTGCATAAAAGAGAAAATATACTAGTTATGTCACCAGGGCTGGATTTAGGATTTGGGCACGTAAAGGCAGGAGAGTGGAGAGATGGAAGATACTGGAGATCAGATAGTGGGTGAAGTCCTTCTACCTCCACTCCCCTCCAGAGTCCCAGAGTGCCACAGCAGTGCCCCTTTGAAGTAGATTGGCACAGTTTTACTCTTGGCGTGGGTATTTGACACCTTGAAATTTTGGCAGTCCTACGCAATTTCCTATGTTACCTATGCCAAACTCCGAGCCTGAATGTCACTAAGGTGTAGCTCAAATGAATATCTATCATATAGGGAGATTTCTCAAGCTGTGATAGGGCTATAATGCACATTAAACAGCGATTATCACACAATATAGCCCTAAAGTAATGATAATGCATGATGTTTGGGCCTGAAACCCACTCCTATTATAATTAGATGCTTTGCAATGCATTTGCATGCATGAATTTTGCAAATCCATGCAAAGCAGCACAGGCATACTTAATCCTTTATAAATAAAATAATGATGCTGACTTAGAAAATTTTCAGCCACATTATTTTATCTACACCTTTGTCAGAAATGCTATTTTACTACAGGAGCACTGAGACCTAACACGAGTCCCAAGTGGCAAGAAAGGCTGCAGAAATATTATGGTTTGAGATCTCTGTCCTGACATTTTTTTCATGTTCCAGGTCACTGGAAAATAAAAAGCAAAAGGATAGTAGGTGGCCCAGTTCTCATGCATTAGTTTTTAAAAATGAAGTATTTTGTACTCACTAGTTTTTATTTTTTTGTTTAAAAGGACCCAGCACTTTCCTCCTAGGCCCGTGAGCTTCCGGCTCATTTAGAACTGTTCTCTACTAGATTTTGGCACCATGAGCTTTCATTTACAATTACCCAAGGTTTTTTTATTACCAGTTTATAATCCTCACTCCTCCCTAGGTATGGTACTAAAACTTTTTTTGGTTCAGTTTGTTTTGTCAGTGGTTTTATTTTTATTTTTTTCATTTTTCAGTTTGTTTAATGTTTTTTTTTTCAGTTTGGTTCATTTGCCAAACCAAAATAAACATTCAATTAAAAAAGGAAAAAACAAAACAAAACATAATAGGGCTGACCCTTACCCCCATTTCCAGGGATTCTTCTGCTTTCTCAGGCCCTATAGGCCTCCCTTGGTGTTTCTACGCCACCTTCATTCCTGCCAATAACTCGGGACCAGGGCTTCCCTAGGCTGGACTAAGCCAAAACCAGCAGGGTGTTAAGGCTTCCCTGGTCTCCTTAACACCCTCTAGCCCCCCACAAAGAAACTGGAGTTCGCTGTACAACTGGCACTGGCTAAACCTGAGACTGGCACTATTTTGATGTAACACTTCGGTGCCAGTCTTGGGGCCAGACGGTAGGGATGTGCAGCAGGGACGGATTCATCCCATTCGGTATTCGCATTCGTCGGGACCCAAATCCGTTGCATCCGTTCTCAGGGGACCCCAATCCATTCATTAGTTATATATGTATTCGTTTCCCCCCCAAAAACCCCATCCCAACCCTTTAAATTTAATTAACTACAACCCCTCAACCTCCTGACCCCCTCAAGACTTGCCAAAAGTCCCTGGTGGTCCAGTGGGGGTCCTGGAGCATTCTCCTGCACTCGGGCCGTCGGCTGCCAGTATTCAAAATGGCACCGATAGCCTTTGCCCTTACTATTTCACAGGGGCTACTGGTGCCATTGGTCGGCCCCTGTCAAATGGTAGAAGCAATGGACGGCCGGCACCATCTTGTGCTTCTACCATGTGACAGGGGCCGACCAATGGCACCGGAAGCCCCTGTGATAAACAAAGGCTATCGGTAAGGGCAAAGACTATCGGTGCCATTTTGAATACTGGCAGCCGGTGCCATCTTGTGTTCCTACCATGTGACAGGGGCTGACCAATGGCACCGGTAGCCCCTGTGACATAGTAAGGGCAAAGGCTATCGGCGCCATTTTGAATACTGGCAGCCGACGGCCCGAGTGCAGGAGATCGCTCCAGGACCCCCGCTGGACCATCTAGGGCTGTTGCCTTGGCAGCAGCCCTAGATTTGTTGATAGGCACCCATTATACCTAGGAGAGCAAACCCTTAGGGGCTGCAGGTTGGCTAAGATTTGCTGCCTTCCAGCTCTGCTGAAATCTCAGTTAGCAGAGAACAGCTTTCTGCTGCCCTATAACAGATCCTTACTGGTGGTGGGAGGGCAAAAGCACAAAAAGTGCCTTGGGGCGGCAACATCCTAAATCTGTCCCTGCCTGATAGGGCTTGGCTGAGCCCAGCCCAGGGAAACTCTGGCCCTGGGTTATTGGCGTGGTGGGGGTGGAATAGAGGGGCCTGGGGAGGCCCTCAGGATCTGTGGACGTCATGGTAGGCCTGGATAGGCCCCCTTATTATTTTTAAAATATTTCTAAAGTGTTTTAGAATAAACCAAAATCCCACAAAATTTGGGGGGATTTTCAGGCAATTCTGTTTTTGGTTTGTTCCATTCAGAGTGAACTGAAAATAGACTTTTCATTCTGAAAAGCCATTTATTAAAAAACAAATGCACATCCCTATCCCTCCATCCCCCCCCCCCCCCCCCCAACCTCAACATCCAACCTAGCCAAGCCATCACAGTGATAATCCACAAACAACAGCTTCTTCCAGAACCTGGAACACATGCACTCTGAATCAAATATCTAGGTATTGCCAGTATGAGATGGATGAGACTCATTCCCTTCAGATCTGTGAGTGCTGCCTCCATAGTATTCCCAACAGTCATTTACCCAAACAATAACTGGGATTAGGGATTGAATCCAGGTAGGGTTGCTCTCTGGTGCCATTTTTTCAGGACAGGTTAATACAGTCCAGATTTTACTTTATTGCATACAGGGACTTGCATTTCTAATATCCCCATTGATTTCTCTAAGAAAGGCAGGACTACACGTCCCTGCATGCAGTGGAGTAAACCATGATTGGATAAATCTGTCCTGAAAAAATGGAGCCAGTTGGTAAGCCTAAGACAAATGCACAAACTTCCACTAAGATCCCAAGCCAACTACCCTACTTCATTTTATGTTTATACCATTTTCACCTTTAAAAATGTTTTTAATGAAACCATAAGGAACTTTTTTATCACAGTAGGAAAACAGATTTTAAGCATTAAATTCATTTGAATAAAATATAGCCAGGAAGATTAGGTTGCTCAATGCATTGGCAAAGGTTACAGAGTTTTTCATCTCTAGGTCACCAGTTTAGATCTGGCTCAGGTTGATAATGACGTAGTGATGGCCATCTGAAAGCCATTTGATGGCTTATGTGAAATGAACTGATGGTCTTGGTTCAGTCCCCAGTAAACAGGTGTCCACATTACCATAACACCACCTTCCAAATTTGGCATTGACATCCTGGATAGTCTCAGAAGGGATGCTGAAGATTGAAAAAGCATGGAAACTGAATTACCCTGTCACTGATAGAAGCTTGGCCAGCTCAGTGGTTCAGTGCTGGGGCAGAGTGTCCCTGGTTTGAATCCCAGATCAGGGTTTTCCAGGCCACTGGGGCTGGGGATTGCTGCAAAGGTGGTGTTCACAGCACCTGGAAGGGTTTAGCGGGGAGGAACGGTAGTCATGGTCCTCAACAAGGGTGACATCTGGTGACAGAATTTAAGGCTCATGATACAAAGTTTGAGAAAGAGCCCTTGTGCATGGCTCCCAACCTCAGAAACCTTGTTGCAAAGACCAGACTAAGAACAATGGGATGGGAGGGCAGCTCTGTTAAAATACAGGAGAATCCCTGGATGGTTACAGATGATGTCTTATGGTGTCAACATCCCAGTATTAGTTTTTAATAACATTGGAAAATGAGAAAGGAAGAACTACTAAAAAAAAAAAAAAAAAATTGGTGCCTCCAAAAACAGTTGCGGTAGGTCAGTGTGAAGTCACTCTCTCCCTACCTGTGCGGTACATGTTCCATAAATAAATGGGAAGTCTTAGTTTACTTCAATCCAGCATCTTTCACAGGTACTAAATTCACTAGAAAAGAAAGCAGTCAAACACCCAATTAAACATCTGGCTGCAGTTCTCAGCCCTAGCTCTGAATGTCAGTAAGTTGTAAAACACTGGGAGCAAACAGCTCATCCTAATATGGAACTTTACATTTTCCAGGTAGTCTCCAATCTCACTTCATCATCTCCACCCAAAAAAGAAAAATGATAATTCCTGGGCAGCTCCCCAACTTGTGCAGATGTTCTGAAGATAATTTGATAAAAATGAATTAGAAAATATGTGTTTTAAGCATTACTGTGTAAATATGAGGCTTTTTAGATTTGGCTGTATGCATGTGTGGGATGCATAGGCAGGAGAGGAAAGCACAAAACATTGCTTGCCTTGTAATGAGCAGACTGATTTTCAACCCTTTCGGTTGCAGGAAAAACAAGTATAGTACTGTCAGAGGAGAAGTTGCTTTAATTCCTCTGTAATTCACCCAAGGCGGAGAATAACATATTTGTAAGGTAAAATACTGTTACGGGACCGGGCCGTGCCCCGGTCCCTCCTCCTACCTCGGGGCCGGCCCGGCCTGCATGGATTCCTCTTCGGCGTAGGCCTGATTCGCAGCCTGCCGCGGCTCTCCCTGTGCGAGGGAGACGCCGCCGACTCGACGCTCTTGGCCCCGCCTTGTAGGCGTGCGCGCGCCCGGGGGCTGAGGCTTTAAAGGGACTAGCGCGGGAAATTCAAGAGGACGCCCCGGATGACGTCAGATGCTGCAGGGTATTTAAACCCTGCAGCTTGACTAGGACAGGGCCTTGCAACAAGGTTCACTCAGTCCCCTGAGCTACTAGTTGCTGCGTTCGGATCTTGGATCACTTCTTCAGTCTTCTGGCTTCTGACCCGGCTTCATCTCCTGACTAAGTCTTCAGCTTCTGCCCTTGGTTCTCCCCCCTCCTGCATCTCACTTCTCATTGGTCAAATGCATTGTTACTCATTTACAAACCAACTAGAGGTTTAAGATCTTCTCAATTAAATCTGCTCGATATTCCTTCTGTGCGGCAAGCACATTTATTTTTCACAAGAGAGACATTGTTTTCAATTGTTGCTCCATCTTTATGGAATCTCATCCCATTTCAGCTGCATACTTTGGATAATGTAAAAAAATTTAAAAGGCTTCTGAAAGATTTTCTGCTCCACTGTGTCTTTAGTATATTCTAAAATGTAATAGCACTGCAGGCTTCTGTACCTTTTTGCCAGGTATGTGATATGATTTATCTCTAGCTTGATTACATCTATATTATGGGGCAAATCTTTAAACTTTTGCGAAGGCGCAGATTTGTTTGCGCAACCCGGCCGCGCGCATGTTATAAAATCCAGGGTCGGCGCGCGCAGGGGGGTGCACAATTGTGCAACCTGTGCGCGCCGAGCAGCCTGCCTCCGTTCCCCTCCGAGGCAGGCGTAACTTGCACGCGCCGCCGGCTCCCTGCCCCGGCACAGGCCGCTGTGCCGGAGCACTCGGCCCTGTCCCAGACTGCCGTCGTGTCTCTGGCCCCGCCCACGGATTGCCATCACGCCCCAGACACGCCCCCAGCCAGCCCCTTATTCGAAGCCCCAGGACATACAAGTGTCCCAGGGCTTGTGCACGCCACCAAGCCTATGCAAGATAGGCTCGGCGCACGCAGGGAGAGCTTGGGGCAGGTTTTCGGGGGTTATGCGCATATCTTACACGCATACCCCTTTGGAAATCTGCCCCTATGTGTTTACATAATATCTTTAGTAAGATACCACACTCAAATGCACTTAAATTCGTACGTGTTTCAGAGGGATTCAAAAACTAATACATACTTTTGAACCACAGAATCACCTCGTCAAGTAATGTTTTCTTCACTCTAAACTTTCAAAAAGTCAAATTCAATCTCCCAAATGGGTATCTTGTGAAAATATTTTATAACATTTTTTTAGAAAAAATTTTTGAAAAAACACAAAAGACTTTTTTTAGCTGAAGAAGAAAGTTTCATACCAAATTTTTATCCCCAACCTGGTGATATCTCTTATATTGTAATCATGAACCAACCTCTGCCAGCCAATGTGTTTTTCTGTGAAGTTTTATGCGCGTGAATTAAAAATCTGCCATCTCAAAAACATATTCTTTCAAAGAGTTAAGTTGTAACTGCACAAATGTTCCTTGCAAACAGTTCTCGCCAACTTGTTCATTTATTTAGATGTATGCCGACTTATCTGTGATAAAGCTCTTTCTCTCACTTGGGTCAGTTTTGCTGACATAAGTGTTGCGACCGTCGCTGCCCAACGTTTCCACTCCGCCCACCTTACCGCATTGGTGACTCCCTCCAGGGTTGATGGAAGGCTGGCTGCCGCGGCGTCCTTCAGCCATCCTCGTCTGGCGTCCCCGGACCGGCCCGACGCTGCAATCCGCCATGTTGACCTGATGCCTAGGGGTGAGTGCGCGGCCCCGCCTCAAGTACCAGAAGTGGCGCGAACCTCAGGGGCGTCCCCCTGAGATGACGTCATCTGCTTAAGATATTTAAAGGTCTCTGAATTGCCAACAACTTGAGTTAGCAAAATATGGATAAGGATTCGTTTTAACTACACTACTCTGCCTCCTCGGACTTACCAGAGGTACCCGCTCCTCGGGGGCCTCATTCTCTCTTACTTTGTAGGTTGCAGTCTGGAACCGGTACTCGCTCCTCGAGGGCCCTCGTTCCTGGACTTCTTCGAAATTCACTTCTGCCTGGAAGCCATCGCTGCCTACTACATCTGTGAGTTACTATCACTCTCTCAGAGCTTTCCCTGGAACCAGGTACTCGCTCCTCGAGGGTCTACTTCATTCCAGCTCCTGGGCTTCTATGAGACATTGTGTGAGTGTTACCATCAGGTTCTGTCCATGAACCCTGCATACCCTGCCTACTCACTATATTTCAGTTTCTCTACAGCTCAGCCTCCATGGATCGCTGTTCCAGTATCTGAGGGATTACAGCCCAGCCGGGCATTCCAGCTCACTACTGCCACCTCTGGTGGTTCAGGATACTGTCTAATAAAAGAACTAGTGTGTGTCTGTCCCCCAACTCTGAGCCTCATCGGTAGTCCCTCTTGGGATCTTCCCCCGGGGGCATGGTCATCTGCCACCGGTCCAAGGATCCACCCACAGCTCTCCTAAATAATAACAATAAGAACTTGCCATATTGGTCAGACCAAGGGTCCATCAAACCCAGCATTCTGTTTCCAACAGTGGCCATTCCAGAATACATGTACCTGACAAGTACTCAAACAGTAAATAAATCCTATGCTACTAATATAAGTAATAAGCAATGGCTATTCTGTAAAAGGTAGATTTTTAAAGTGTTGCTCATGCAAAAATGGCACACATTAGTCTGCCTAGAGTGCAAGGGCCTGTAGACCCTTGTAACTCTGCCCCCACCAAACCCACCCTGAGTTGAATGTGCTCCTCTTACAGTAGGATATATATAGAATGTCAGCTTCTTTCTCTCTCTCTCTCGTAAAGGCTCCAACACATATGCGCAGTAAGGATATTTTAAATGGTATATGTGTACTTGCATGCATGATATAAAATTGAGTGTGTTGTAAGTCAACGTGATTAATAGCAGTTTATGTTATCAGAAATATCAGCAGGTCTAGTGGTTAGAGCAATGTGCTAAGAACTAGGGAAATCATGTTTCAGATCCCTCCACTGATGCTCTTTGAATCTTGGGTAAGTCACTTTCTCTCCCATTCCCTCAAGTACTAATTACTAACCAGGCCCAACCCTGTTTGTCTTCCGAGATCAGATGAGATTGGGCATATTCAGGGCAGTATGGCCGTAGGCACCACTTACAGCCGAATTTTAAAGGCCCAGCGAGCGTAAAAATCAGTACTTATGTGTGTGGCTGGGCCCTGCGCGCACTACGTGCATTTCCAAAAGGGTCTGGCCACGTGTGTAAGTGGCGATACGTGGACAAGTGCCGGGCCCTAATAAAGGGGTGGGCCTGGAGTATGGTCTGGGGTGGGGCAAAGGCCATCAGCTGCTGTCCTGGGGAAGTGCGCACTGGCAGCCGGCCTTCATACATACCATATTTTTCGCTCCATAAGATGCACATTTTTTTCCCCAAAAGTGGGGGGGAAATGTCTGTGCGTCTTATGGAGCGAATATTAAAAAAAACCCAACTACAACCCCCCACCCTCCTGAACCCCCCAAGACCTGCCAAAAGTCCCTGGTGGTCCAGCGGGGGTCCGGGGTTGATCTCCGGCAAAGGCCATTGGTGCCATTTCGATTACTGGCAGCCGACGGCCCACGTGCAGGAGATCGCCCCTGGACCACCCAGGGACCTTTGGCAGGTCTTGGGGGAGTCAGGAGGGTGGAGGATTGTAGTTAATTAAATTTAAAGGATTGGGATGGGGGGTTTTTTTTGTTTTTTTTCCCTACAGAAAGAGATTGATAAAAGTTTTCTGATCTGGAGAGTGGACCAAAATGGCCCTCCCCAGACCCGAAAACGAAATGGGGACAAAAAAAAAATGTTATGCACTCCTCTAATTTGCTCCATAAGACTCACAGACGCCCGGGAACAGAGCCGGTTTAGCACACCATTTTTTTTTTTTTAACTTTCTCCCTCTGAATCCTAGGTGCGTCTTATGGTCAGGTGCGTCTTATGGAGCGAAAAATACAGTAAATTATTTCTACTTCTGAGGAGGAGTAAGTAATAAAATAAAAGAATTAAGGAGAGGTAGGTTAGGTTTAGGGAGTGGGGAGGAGAGCAGAAGGGGAAGGAAGGTTAGGCAGGGGGCTAGGGAACTAGGGAAGGCCCGATTGCATCACTGCACGTACTTTGCAAAAATTCACATCCCCCCTTGCGCACACCGCCCGCACATGTGTGCACGGATTATAAAATGCACCACAGATGTGCGTGTAGCCAACAGATTTTATAACATGCACGTACTGGCACACGCATCCTATAAAATTGGTGCATCCATGTGCACGCGCCAGGAACTGCACGCACATGGACGAGTGAGCGAACCTTTTAAAATCTACCTCTGAGATTGTAAAATCTTCTAGACAGGAATGTATTGTTCCTGAATCCTAATAATGCCTGCATATGCTTTGGATTTGGGACAGATGCAAATCCAAGCCGCATCTTTCACCATTTAGTAATCTCTCCTTTCTCCATCAGCTGTACTAAGCCTTTACGACGTTATAAGGTTAGGATAAGAATAATCTAGTAAATCAGTTTTATATAGATTGTATAAGAATATCTGTTTATATGTGGCATGCAAATAATATTTAAGATCTTAGGTGCCATTGAAAAATATTATTGCCCCGTTCCTCTTTCAGCTTCTTCTCTTTCTTCCCAGTCTTCTCCTTTCATGTACTTTTCTTTGAGCTGCAGTTGATCAGTGGCACAGGAATATAGTACATGCACCTAGTCCTGGTGATTGCTGCTGCTTTTCCCATACATGCTTCCTATAGGTGAGGGAGGGGGAAGAGGAGTAGTCATGGGAATTGGGATTACATGCAGTCTCTCCCACACTGCCGGTCTGACTGGGGTGAGGAGGAACAGGATAGTGGAAGAACAGATCATTCTCTGTGGCCATGCAGGACATGTAGGTGATGTCATTCGACTGTGCCGATGTGGAATGTGCTCTCTCCAAGCTCAGAAAGACCAAGAAAGCATGAGTTCCAGCACAGCCTCCACAATGCAAGTGTAACCCTTGAAGTTCAATTTTCTTTATGACTCCTTGTGTCTGAAACCTGCACTTTGATTCCCAACCCAGTATCAGAAATGAATCCACACGCTCTTTAGTGAGTAACAGTTTTATCTTTACTGGAATGAATGACTGAAATAAATCTGTTCACTTCCTAAGCATCTGCATTTGTCATATAAACACATGTATATAGTACAAGAGAAAACTCAACTTTGTCATAACTCATGTTAAGTATTTCAACCAGAATCAGCATGTGATATAGCACCCAACCTTAAGCAATCTCTGAACAAGCAAAGTCCCAGATTGTATCCTACTGTGTGTCCATTTGAATTTAGAGCTGAAGAGGGCGTCAGTACTGCTCTTTGCTTCAACTGCCAAATCCACAATACAGCAGCCTCTATCCGAAAGAAGAGCTTCAAATCCTGACAGGGCACAGTTCAATTACTCCCAAGTCGTCCACAGCAGGGTTCCAGAAAAGAGAACCTTAATCAGTACAGATAATATTTATTAATTCAGAGCAGGGCAGGAACTCTGTTCAAGCTGAGCAGTGATCTGTTTGCACATGCTCAGACAATCCAATTTTTATAAATCTCTTTAGATAAAGTAAAAACAACTTCAATACATCTCAAAACAATGCTAACTAACATAAATACATTACACATGAATACAATTATAGAGGGCTGCTCACCTTAATCAGTACAGATAATATTTATTAATTCAGAGCAGGGCAGGAACTCTGTTCAAGCTGAGCAGTGATCTGTTTGCACATGCTCAGACAATCCAATTTTGAATCTCCTTTCCCCCCCCCAGCTCTTAAAGAGACAGCACTCTATTGTCAGTCTTTTCATGTCACAATGATGATTCAACATTTCTCTGCCCTAGTTCCTAGAGGTATGTTACATGGTCCCCTCCTAAAACCTGACGTCCCCGGCAGGTATTTATGTCCACAGCTTATATATTAACTCTGTTTGTTTGCTCAATATCTCTTGCATCATACTACTTAGTTGCTGCATGGATATACACGCCTCTAATGGATTCCTTGAATATGACTGTCTCAATATGTTGTGGCTGTGCAACCCCTTGGGCAATTGCACTTCAAAGTCATCGAATCTACTAGGCAGTCTCCTTGGTCTCTGCGATCTTTGAGGTAACGGTAGAAGTCCTATTTTAGTCATTGATTCATCAAGAGTTTTCTTCTTCCCCAAGGAGGATGCATGCTGTTCTTCATTGACTGAGCTGTTCAAATCGCATGAATTGTTATGATTTACTGGTATACTAACTTCCACAGGATCCTCTTCCCATGACTCTGGATGAAACTCCTCCGCATTAGGATTTAATGTTCCATTTGACTGAATTTCACCAGTAATTGGACACTCATCCAGTTCAGCTGGATCTGAACTTCCGCTCTCCATAATAGAGCCATCCATACTATCCTCAGCGTCCTCCTTCTGCTTTTTCCTCAATTGCTTGGTACTATTGAATGGTTCACAGTGAATATCAGCCTCTTCTCTTCCAGAAATAAATCCACAGGGGCGCAGTAGATCCCTGTGTAACGTCCTTTCGGGTCCATCCCCTGTTTCTGGCTTCACCACATAGACTGGTATACCTTCAATTTGTTTACCACAATATACACTGAAGACTCCCACCGATCAGCCAATTTGTGCTTGCCCCTCAACTTCACATTCTTGACCAATACTCTATCACCCTCTTCCACTGAGGATGGCATTACTTTCGCATCCCATCTGCGTTTGTTGGCTAGTTGATGTTTCTCAGCTTCCTGAGTAGCCAGCTCGTATGCATACTTCAACCTCTGACGTAACTCTCGTACATATTGGTGATGAGTTTTAGCGTTATGACCCACTGGACTGATGCCGAAGCATAAGTCTATTGGAAGTCGAGGTTCTCTTCCAAACATGAGAAAAAAACGGAGAAATTCCAGTACTGTCATTCCGAGTACAATTATAGGCATGTACTAGTGGCCGAACATATTTTCTCCAATGTTCCTTACGCTTATCCTCTAATGTACCCAACATTTCTATTAAGGTTCTATTGAAGCGTTCTACTGGATTTCCTCGAGGGTGATATGGAGTGGTTCTGGATTTAGTGCCTGCTATTCTACATAGCTCTGAAATGAGTTCAGATTCAAAATTGGCTCCTTGGTCACTATGGATTCGTTTTGGAAATCCATAGTGGCAGATGAAATTCTCCCACAGGGTAACAGCAACAGTTCTTGCAGTCTGATCTCTAGTGGGATATGCCTGAGCATACTTAGTAAAGTGATCCGTGACTACCAAAACATTTCGTGTATCCTTGTCGTCAGGCTCTAAGGTAAGGAAGTCAATGCAAACTAGCTCCATGGGGGCGTAAGCTTTTATATTTACCAAGGGGGCTGCTTTTTCTGCTCTAGCTTTTCTCCGCACACATCTTTCGCATGTCTTCACCCATTGCTCTACCCCATGTGCCATTCTCGGCCAATAAAAACGTGCACGTGCTAAGTCCAAGGTCCGTTCACAACCCAGATGGCCAGTTTCATCATGTACCCCCTCCAGAGCTCTCTGACGATATTTTCTTGGAATCACAAGTTGTTGGTGTGGTCCTCCACTCCTCATCACTTTTCTGAAAAGTACTCCCTCTTGAAGACATAGTTTTTTGCCATTCTCTGAAGAATAATCGAAATTCTGGATGCTCCCGATTCCTGTCTCGATCTTCAAATTTCTCACCTCTCTCCAGCATCATTATGACTTGGGATAAACATGGGTCTTCCCTCTGGAACACTCTCCAGTCACCCAAGGTAAACCCAGGTAGGGTGGGTTGTCCAGGCCACAGGTCCGGGTCATCAAAATCATCTGGAACAGCATCTCCTCCTGCAGGTAAGATTTCCACCAAGGCACCAGGGCTGCACTCAAACTTGGAAGTAGAATGAGGTGTAATGGGAGTGTCGTAGTCTCCCGAATCTTCTGAAATATGTGTCAAAATAGAGACATCATGCTTCTGGAATGCCGCCTTACATATTACCTTAGATAGAGTGTCCATTCCTTCTTGATCTGTCTTCACACGAGATAGCATCTTGGCAACCCTCTCCTCATATTTCAAAAATTCTTCATCATCTTCTTCAGGATCATGTGGTCTCCTAGACAACCCGTCAGCATCTATATTGGCTTTACCAGATTTGTATCCGATGTCAAAGTTGTACAGGGAGAGGGATGCTAACCATCGATGACCTGTGGCATCCAGTTTAGCAGTCGTCAGGACGTACGTCAGAGGGTTATTATCTGTCACTACTTTAAACTCTGCACCATATAGATAATCATGAAATTTTTCACAAACTGCCCATTTAAGGGCTAAAAATTCCAATTTGTGGATAGGGTAATTCCGTTCACTTTTAGTGAGCCCACGACTGGCATATGAAATCACTCGCAGTTTTCCTTCTTGAATTTGGTAAAGTGCAGCGCCTAGCCCTGTAGTGCTGGCATCAGTGTGTAATACATAAGGTAGCTTCCAATTTGCGAAAGCCAACACAGGGGCAACCGTGAGTTTTTCCTTTATAATTTCGAATGCTTTCTGACATTCTGAGGTCCACCGCGTACCCAATAGCTGCTGACTTTGAATCCGGGCTTCTTTCCTATCCTTTCGACTGTTTGTTAGTCCCACCAACAGATTACTGAGCGGCTTCACCAAGCGTGGGTATTGATTCACGAATCTTCGGTAATAGCCCGCAAATCCTAGAAAAGATCGCAGCTCTCTAATGTTTTTAGGTTGTGGCCACTTAGTAATGGCTGAAATTTTCTCTTCATCGGGGAGCACCCCCTTCTCTGAGATATGATGACCCAAATATTTCACTGACTTCTGAAAGAATTTACATTTAGATGGAGAGAGCTTCAATCCGCATTTCAACAGTCGTTGTAACACCCTCATCAATCGGTCCTCATGCTCTTCCAGTGTGTCCGAGAATATTATAAGATCATCCAAGAAGGCCACAACTTCATGTAGATTAATATCAGTCATTACTTTCTCTATCATTCTTTGAAAACTTGCTGGAGCATTTGTCAGTCCTTGAGCCATTCTCTTAAATTGCCAGTTTCCAAAGGGCGTGGTGAATGCAGTTTTAGGCCTATCCATTTCTTCTACCTCAATCTGATAGTACCCACTCTTGAGATCTAGTACTGAGAACCACTTGCTACCTGATAGGAGAGTGAATGTCTCTTCAATTCGAGGCAATGGATAGGAGTCTTTTCTGGTTATGTTGTTCAATTTACGATAATCAACAACCATCCTCAAGGTACCATTCTTCTTTCTAACCAATACCACAGGTGAAGCATAAGGGCTATCAGACTCCTCAATCACTCCTGTGGCTAATAGCTCCTTCAGGTGCTGCCTGAGATCCTCAAAGTCAGCTGGGGATACATGACGTGTGCGCTCTTTAAATGGAGTTGGATCCAACAGGGTGATTTTATGCATTATTCCTGGAATACATCCAATATCAAGGTCATGACAGGAAAATGCTCCTTTTGCCTCTTGATTAATTCTCTTTTCTATATGCTGTTTAAACTCTTCAGATATTGGAGAATCTCCGAAGTCTAGCGACACCTTCTCAGACTCCATGTTACCCTCTCCAATAGATTCTAGTTTAGCACCATCCTTATAGGTCGAGCCTGTAACGTTCATGGTCCTCACTATATCGACTGGCTCACCTACACCCAGTGTCCTTCTAGGAGGCAAACTGATGCTACAATCTGATATATTCTTCATTAGCACCCTAGCCTTTGTGTGCGACTTACTGCCAGTTCGGATGAGTTGAGGTTGTACTAGTAAGCCTCCGGGTAGAGGATAATTTTCTGAAGCCTCAAGCAATATGGACAAACTCTGACCATGTCTGGGCATTCTCAGAATGCATTCCACTTCCTTCGCTTCATCCCTTTCGAACACTATTGGTCTGGTGCTGGTCAATCTAGCCATCATTGGCCTAGTAACTCTTTGATTGGAACTTTGATGAGAAACATAGGTCTGATATGTAGTTACCCAATTTTTGTCCATGGCTAACTCCTTAAGGTAATTTGGGCCAGCCAGTTCTTTACAGTCATGTATTAGATGTCTGAGAATATTCGTTCCCACTATTAAAGGCAGGGGTTTGTTCTTTTGATCGGGACAGACTAGAGCAAGGACAGAATATTTGTTCCCACTTCCACAGGCCTCCTTGGGAAACTGTACTTCAACTTCAATATACCCCAGATAAGGAACAGGTTGACCTCCTGCACCCGTAACACAAAGTAAGTCTTCTAGCGGGTATAGCTTCCGATGTGATAAATAGTCTTCATAGAAGGTTTGTGTTATGCACGTCACTTGAGAGCCAGTGTCCACTAAGCAAGGGCACTGCACACCATCCAAATAAGCGGTTGCAGAACAAACCTTTCCCACGAGGCGTTTCAAAACATCATCTGGTAGAGGACATGGTGGGATATGATCACTGGATATTTTTCTTTTGGGACTTATCTGAATTGCATTTGGTGCCTTTGTCTGCCCCTCGCAAAAGCACCTTTTTAGTTTAAAGGAGTATTTGAAACCTGCCTAATGCTGGGTATTTTTTTTTTTCAAATTTTTCCCGCAATTTCTGTTGGACTAGAGCAGCATTTACAGGATTGATGCATTCTCCCATCATGTGTCCATTCTCTCCACAGTTATAGCAAAATGAAAGTATCTTGGGATGATGCCTCCCTTTTTGAGGCATCTTCTCTACCCAAGAGTTTCTTCGCATCATGCTGTTTGCAGCAGGGCTATTTACTATTTCTGAATTGGCAGCTCTACAATGAGTGATCAATGGGGCGAGCAAAACATTATCTTCTCCTGAAAATGTTCCCAACTCAGATCCCACCTTAAACTCACTTGCCTCTGGTGTCATATGTTGAGCAATGCTTATGTCATTTGCTAGGTAAGTCCTGCTTACAGGTTTAATCTGGGTAACTCCCAATTGACGTATCCTCCTAGATTCTTTCATGTTTCTTTCTTCCTCAATCGTTCTAATTTTAAATAGCAGCTCCGAGTACTGTGGCAGTTTCTTCGACTGGCTCTCTAATAAGTCCCTCAATTGCAGTCGGGTAATCAGGGTCTCCTCCCAGCACCCACGTACAAACTGTTGTAGTAACTGCCTGTCTGGGGCGAGCCCAAAGAAAATTCCCCGCTCCACGACTTTCTGTAACAGGACCTGAAGCCTTCTCAAATAGTCTGAAGATTTTTCTTTGCCATTCTGGAAAGTTTCAATAAATTGAAAAAATAATTCCTCTCCATTAGTTACACTGCCATATGCCTTCTCCAGTTCCTCTAAACACTGCTCTGCTGTGGCGCTTTTATCTATGTAAGAGACAATATTTAAAGCTGGAGGAAGGAGACTTTCAATTAATTTCCTTTTTTTTGCACCTGCGGTGAGATCTGGATCCTGCAGTAATTGCTTAATTTGAATATGCCAAGTTTCATAGTCTCCTTCATTACTAGGTTTAGGGACATTTCCAGAGAAAACTTTAATTTTGTAGTACGTATGATTCAACTCTGCACCCTTTTCCTTAGGAGTTTTGATCACATGCTCCACTATAACCTTTGAAACATCCGCAGGAATAGAAATTGGTGGAATGGAATATTGAGAAGAATTGACTGCCACAGAATGTTGGGTCAGCATAGCATCCCGCCACTTGGGAACGTTTTTTTGGCTTTTAACTGGAGTCTGCAATATACTCTGGGGTGATTGATCCATATCTCGTGTTTCTTTTTCTTGTGACCCCAAACTCTCAATCATGAGAGCAGATGTTCTTTTCCTCAGATCTTGAATATTGATTTTATGACTGTCAGCTATATATGCTAATTCTTCTTGAAGTCGATCTGTCATATCTAAAAGTATGTCACTCACTAGTGGGTCAGTGCATGCTTCAGGGGACATCGACTCAACATTCTGTTCTGATACTGTCTCATCTAAGACAGGTAAAATTATCCACTGACTGTCCAGTTCCCCTTTTAAGCTCATTCTTTCTAAAATAATTATAGAAAGCGGTTCTTCAAACTCACACAAAACTTGATCAGATGACTCAGCTCTTAAACGTTTCAATTTTGTAACTACACCCGCTGGGCTTAATGCATCTTCTACACTTGCTAAAGATATTTCAGGATTTACAGAACTCAGAATAACAGATCTATCAAGAATACAATCATAGTACTTGCAATACTCCATTTTGTATGAGAAAGAAACAAAGAGAATACTGTGCTCACTTCACTAATGATGCTGGGTCGCTCAGTAGCAGGTCAGACAGAGAGAAGAAAAAAAAAAACACTGCCCCACGTTGATGCGCCAGAATTTGTTGTAACCCTTGAAGTTCAATTTTCTTTATGACTCCTTGTGTCTGAAACCTGCACTTTGATTCCCAACCCAGTATCAGAAATGAATCCACACGCTCTTTAGTGAGTAACAGTTTTATCTTTACTGGAATGAATGACTGAAATAAATCTGTTCACTTCCTAAGCATCTGCATTTGTCATATAAACACATGTATATAGTACAAGAGAAAACTCAACTTTGTCATAACTCATGTTAAGTATTTCAACCAGAATCAGCATGTGATATAGCACCCGACCTTAAGCAATCTCTGAACAAGCAAAGTCCCAGATTGTATCCTACTGTGTGTCCATTTGAATTTAGAGCTGAAGAGGGCGTCAGTACTGCTCTTTGCTTCAACTGCCAAATCCACAATACAGCAGCCTCTATCCGAAAGAAGAGCTTCAAATCCTGACAGGGCACAGTTCAATTACTCCCAAGTCGTCCACAGCAGGGTTCCAGAAAAGAGAACCTTAATCAGTACAGATAATATTTATTAATTCAGAGCAGGGCAGGAACTCTGTTCAAGCTGAGCAGTGATCTGTTTGCACATGCTCAGACAATCCAATTTTTATAAATCTCTTTAGATAAAGTAAAAACAACTTCAATACATCTCAAAACAATGCTAACTAACATAAATACATTACACATGAATACAATTATAGAGGGCTGCTCACCTTAATCAGTACAGATAATATTTATTAATTCAGAGCAGGGCAGGAACTCTGTTCAAGCTGAGCAGTGATCTGTTTGCACATGCTCAGACAATCCAATTTTGAATCTCCTTTCCCCCCCCCAGCTCTTAAAGAGACAGCACTCTATTGTCAGTCTTTTCATGTCACAATGATGATTCAACATTTCTCTGCCCTAGTTCCTAGAGGTATGTTACACAAGCCTCCTCAATCTCTCTTCTTCCACCGAAGCAAAAGATGCATTTTTTGCTCTCTCCTCTGCTGCTGCTGTTGTTTGTCATGATTTTTCAATACTGTTTAATTGATTAGTTTTTGCAGTATTTTACTTTTCTTTAATTTTTCTTTCAAGCATCTAAATTAAATGTAGCTAGTATTTTTTGTTCTCCTCATTGGGGTATCAGAAAAAGTTCCAGGTCAGTTTAAAAACTGTTTAAATTATGATCTAATTGAAGGCATAAAACATTTAGCCTGGACCTTTGTAATATTTGCTTCAGATGCCTTGGATTCATGTATGATATGTCCTATGTGCAGTCAGATGTCCCCATGGGTGCTCTCACATAGAGAGCTTAAGGTGAAATACCATCTTCCTCAGACAAAGAAAGGAAATCCTTGGATAAACCATTATCTAAGAAAAAGAAGTCAGAGTCTTCCAAATACCGAGGTCGAGAGTCACCTTATTCCCACTTGGAACTTAAGGCCTTGAAGATAATTTCTCCGCCGGTGCCATCACATCATCATCAAAAAGACATCATGCTGATAGCACTTCAGTACAGAGATCTTCAGCACTGTTTTCTTCTGGCGCTGATGTTACAGTGCTGAAAACTGGAAAGTTATCTGCGCTGACCACATCAGTGCCAAAAATAACTAAAGCATCGAAGATTTCCGTGCTGTCATCCTTGGCGCATATCTGTTGGCACTGTTAAGGATTTTCAATGTCATACTTCATCTATGATGTCTTCCCCATTGATTTTAGTTCCCAAATCAGTCATTTCCTCTGAAATACTTCAGCAGTCCTCATCTGAATGTCATCCCTTCATTTAAAAAATGTGAATAGACTTTGCCCATTACTTTATAAAGTATTTTCCAGCTAATCCACCTTCCATACTTCTATAGCCAGTGTTGGAGAAATTTACATCTGAGCTTCAAACTCAGTCATCACTTCCTCTGTATCAAAGACCTTTGATTACTAGGAGTGAAACTGAATTCAGTGCATCCACTCTGATAAAGACATTTACTAAGCTGAGGTATTTTATCATGGGAGGAGGAAAATATCCCGGGTGGGCGGAGTCTGACAAAATGTTGCTAAGAATTTTCATCACGGGAGAAACACTCAATAAATAAATTGCACGGCAAAATGGGGCCAGCATGTGCCATGGCGCCCAACTTGGCCAAGGGCCAAGCAATGCAAATGCCCCCCCCCCAATTTTTTTAACCCCCCCCCCCGGGGTCTTGTTAGACACCTCTATGCACCATGGGGCCACCTGTTGAGGTGGCCTTGACCCCCAAAATAAACCAAAAATTACTATAAAATTTGTATGGCAATGCCCTGTCCCCTTACACTAACTCAATAGGTGGCCCCAGGATGCACAGGGGGCTATAACAAGTCACTGGGGAGGGGTGGTTTCCACAGCCAGGAGCCATAGTCTTTTGAAGGCCTGTACCTTTAACATGCTTCCTGGGGACATCGGGATGCGTGTTAGATTTTACATTTATTCAGGTATGTATAACTTTATTTGTCAATATTCAGTGGGACATTTACCCTGTTGAATATGCAGGAAAATGTATTTATTTATTTATTATTAATTTTTATATACCGATGTATCATGAGAACGTATCACACTGGTTTACATTAGTTAACAAATATTCATTTAAGAATACTTGCATTTCCAAAATTAAATGAGAAGAAGAAATTACATAGTTTCATAATAAATTAAAAACAAATAAAATTGTAAAAATAATAAAATCATAAATCATAAAAATTTAAGCAGTAAAGATGTAGGATAGTAAGTGCAGAGATAAAACAGATTCTGAATATGTTTTTAGGGTATATAATCATATGGTTAATACTCATGAAAGGCTTGTTTGAATAGCCATGTTTTAATACCCTTTTTAAATATTTTAATGTCAGATTCCATCCTTAGTTCCTGTGGTAAAGAATTCTACAGTTGGGGACTGGCTATGGGAATAGCCCTTTCTCTTACATTATTTAGAACTTATCCAACTAATTTTAGCTGGATAAGTTATCTACTGAATATTTTTTTAAATTTGACCTCTCTCTGACTTCAGAAGGTATGTTTTAGTAGGTTTGTAATATTTGCCTTAAAACATAACTCATTAGCAAATGGTCCAAAAGATTAGGCCACATTATCAGAATCAGAATCTTTGTTGGAAAAATATTGGCAAGTTAAATCTATGGAAACTTAATATCTTTCACGTATTTTTAATTGGTTTCAGCTGAAACCTGATTTCAGTGCTTCCTTTAGTTTATTGAAATTACTATACATTCATTAAAATTGTCTCAGGTACAAAGTTAAGGGCTTTATTTACTAAGGCTTTGCTCCCATTCTGTATCTATGAGAAAAATGCTTAATATATGAGGCCCTTAGATTGTGAGCCCTCTGGATACAGGAAATGCCTGTAGTATCTGAAAGGATTCCACTTTGAAGTACCAGGAGATCCAGAATATAAAAAAATATAAACAAAATTAAAAGAGACAATCTGGTGCCTTCTTTATGGATTTGTTTTATTAAAGGTTAAAAGTAAAACAAATTTAGAATATATTATTATAAATAAAAATCCTTGTAATTCTGCAGGCCCGTTCCCCTATCCAGCTCAATCACAGTTAATGCTGTAAATCGCCTAGGCCTCTCTGTGGTAGGCGATCAATAAATTTTAATAAATGAAAAAAAAAAAAAAAAGAAAATGAAATATGAGATAACCAGGATAATTCTGACCTAGTTTGGTTTATCAGTAGTAATCTAGTATAAATTTTGACTTGAATTTTTATTAAACAGGATCTGATATATTCTGACTTACTATGATAAAAATTAAGAAATCTAATAATATACATATATATCCCTGGGTAGAAGATGAATTCTTAAAAGACAGAAACCTATATGGAATGAGCCACACAAGTGGATGTCTATGTTACCCGTGCCATCCGCAGCAGACCCGCGGCGCAGCCCCCTCACCTTCTTACACGGACTCCAGCTCCTGGTTCCTGTTTGCTAGCGGTGGTGGGCCGCCAGCTCCAACCTCAGGCTGCCCCTGGTGCTACCGGCTCTGCCGTGGTCTCCAGTGTTGCCAGTCAAAGATGCTATTGCTCATTGGGCCTCTCTGCGTGGTCCGCGGAGAGACGCCGCCACCTGTGCATGTGCGCATCGCTAGTCCTTTTGAAGGACCCACGGCAGGAACCTGGCCGCAGCTCTGGATGATGACGTCAGACTCCCCAGTGTATTTAAGCTCAGGCCTCGCTCCATAACGTTGCCTTTGCAACAGGTTTCCTCGTACTCCGAGCACTCGTTGCTGATAGAGAATCCTCTCTATTCCTTGTTCCTGTCCTTCATTGTTCCCGGTTCCTGTCTTTATCGTTCCTGCCTTGTCTATGTGTTGGACTGACTCTACAGATATCGACTTCACTTTGTTTGACTACGCTTCAGCCTATCTCCAGACCCGGACCTCAGCCATGCCTGACTACTCTTCTGCCTATCTCCAGACCCGGACCTCTGCTACGCCTGACTATGCTACTGCCTATCTCCAGACTCAGACCTCTGCTACACCTGACTATGCCTGACTTCTCCGTGATCAGAGCATCACCTTGCTTGACTATGCTATAGACTTCTCTGTGCTCAGAATTCTACATTGCTTGCCACGACCTCTGCTTGCCACTGGCCCTGATCCAAGCCTGTCATTGATGCCTCTCCTAGCCTATTCCCTGGACGTGGACTTATCAGGCTTCGGCCTATCTTTGCTTGAGCACCTCCAGCTATTCTCCATTCCATTGGTGCCCGAGTTCCAGTACCATACCCAGTCCAGGGTAGGACTACGCCACCTATTGACTGCTGTCTCTGGGCTGAACCAACTTCTCTCACAAACCAATCTCGAGGCCCACCTAAGTCCTGCTGGACCCGGCACCCAAAGGCTCAACCCGTGAAGAACGAGGGCTGGTATAGGTGAAGATCCAGTGGCCTCTACCTTCAGCCCACTCCACCTGCCAATGGTGGGGACCCGTAGATCCTCACCTACGGGTTGCATCAACCCCACCTTGGCCCAAGGTCCACCTCCGATGCAACAGTTTAGGCACTGACATGGAATGTGTTTTCTCTCAGCTCAGAAAGACCAAAAAGTTCTTTCTGAAAAAGTGTGGGAGTTCGCCCACAACTATAACTGTACAAATCTCTTCAGTCCCTTCCCTAGCTAAGCTTCAAATCCAGGGAGGGGAGAGGGATTGTATGGTTAGTTTGACCTATTGTCCACAGAGAACAACCATTTCAAGTAAGCATCTTTGTCCTCTCCCTGGACAGGCAGAAGAAAAGCAATTATACTAGTGGGAACTTCCAAGCTGAGAAATTCAGTATGGAATCTGATAAGCAATTTTTTTTGAGTTTTCATTACAACCCATAGAAGAGGAAGGAGGGGAAGCTGAAGCTCTTAGTTAAACATTTTTTTTATAACTGCTTGATCAAAACTACTTTTTCTATGAGAACCTTCTTCAGGGCAGTAATCCTTGGAAAAGGTAAGTATAGATGACCAAGTAGCTGTATTGAAGCAGATTGTAGATGTGCCACTGATGTTATATGGCTCTTACTTGATGAGCTTTGACTTTAGACTTGAGATGTCAAGATATTACAGAACAAAATAAAATAAAATATGAAAGACATAAAAGCAAGGTTTATTTCTTTACTGGCAATCCTTATTTAGCTGGATTATAAAAGAGAAAAACTTGTGAAGACTTTCTGAAAGGCTTACAGGTAAATTTTAAAAGGAGCGCGCATACACCCATAAACGCACATAGGGGCGGATTTTCAGAGCCCTGCTCGCGTAAATCCGCCCAAAACCGGGCGGATTTACGCGAGCAGGGCCCTGCGCGCCGGGAAGCCTATTTTACATAGGCCTCCCGGCGCGCGCAGAGCCCCGGGACTCGCGTAAGTCCCGGGGTTCTCCGAGGGGGGCGTGTCGGGGGCGTGTCGGGGGTGGGCCCGGTCGTCGCGGCGTTCCGGGGGCGTGTCGGCAGCGTTTTGGGGGCGGGTACGGGGGCGTGGCTATGGCCCGGGGGCGTGGCCGCGCCCTCCGTACCCGCCCCCAGGTCGCGGCCCGGCGCGCAGCAGGCCCGCTGGCGCGCAGGGATTTACGTCTCCCTCCGGGAGGCGTAAATCCCCCGACAAAGGTAAGGGGGGGGTGTAGACAGGGCCGGGTGGGTGGGTTAGGTAGGGGAAGGGAGGGTAAGGTGAGGGGAGGGCAAAGGAAAGTTCCCTCCGAGGCCGCTCCGATTTCGGAGCGGCCTTGGAGGGAACGGAGGGAGTCGGCGCGCGCAGGCTATACAAAATCGATAGCCTTGCGCGCGCCAATCCAGGATTTTAGTGGATACGCGCGGCTCCGCACGTATCTACTAAAATCCAGCGTACTTTTGCTTGAGTCTGATGCGCAAGCAAAAGTAGGCTGATCGCGCTTCTTTTAAAATCTACCCCATATTGGGCACAAAAGCAAAAATATGCTCAATTTTATATTGTTCGTTCAAGTACACGTGTACCATTTAAAATATCCCTACCAAACGTAAAGGCTACGTTTGGTAGGGTTATTTTAAATGGTACATGTACCCTTGCGCCCTTGGCAGACCAATGTAATATTGCCACCCCTCCAAAACCACCCTGAGTTGAAAGTGCCCCTCTTACAGTGGGAGATATATATAGAGTGTCAGATTATCTCTCCCCCCCCCCCCCCCCCCCTAGTGTTCAGGATCCATGTGGTCCAAAATCTCCAGACTTGTTCCTCATCAGGACCAGTAGTAAAGTTATTCAGATAACATGGTGAGCATTGCCATAGTCAGCCTTGCAATATTCAGGGGCTACATACGTACGTTTTGACCCCCTCCTCAGAACACTTATGCCCCTTTTCTGTCTCCTTATTCTTGACGTGCACACAGATATGTATGCATGTACTTCCTGGCTTCTTAAAATTTTCATTGCTTGCACGCAGCCTACATACACGTGTATGGAGCCGATTTTGCACTAGCAATGCTTTTAAAATCTACCTGTTAGTTCTTTCAAAGTAAAACAATAATTCTCTCCTTTAGTCCAGTAGGTGAAGAGCTTGTACAACTTTTGTGGAATGTGGTTTTGGAAAACATGCTGGTAATACAATGCATTGGTTAAATGGAATTAAGTTACAACCTTTGATAGAACTTGGGATGAGTTCTTAAGACTATTATTAAAAAGTTGAGTGTAAGGATGTTGGACTACTAAAGCTTGAAGTTCACTATCTTTCCATGCTGTTGTTATATATGTGAGGAATAACACTTTCTAGGATAAGAACTTTAGGTGCACTGTAGATAGAGGTTCAAAAGGAGAAGTCATCAACCTAGCAAAGACTGTATTAAGGTCCCACTGGGTAGGTGGAACCCAATACTGCCCTCCCTCTTCAGCTGGGTAGTCACCTTCCCACCCCTGGAGAACCCTAGATTGGCTTATCCACAGTGGGGGAATACTGTCTCTGGGTTCTGTGAATTGGTGGCAGGGTATCCTATAAGGCCAACTGAGCAGATGTTACCTCTAAAATAAACACAGTCCACACAGTAGTTGGTGCTTCAAACAAGAAAAAATTTCCTAGAAAAAATGAGTTCAGCAAGAAAAACAGATTAAAAGTCCACAGCTAAAACAGCAGGAAAAAACAGCTCAGATACAAAACAGAAATCATAGTTCCAAACTTCTTCCTTCAATTTCCACACCTCCTCTTAACAAATTCCAGATTACTCACACCAGTTGTTGAAATTGCTCCAAGACAACTTCACCCATGTTCCTTAGTCAGATGACGTTTTCCAGTTCCTGCACTGAAGTTCCAAGACAGGATCCAACCTCTTGCTGTCCTTCTGGCCTCCTGCACAACTCCTGCTCACTGACTTCCAGTTCCACTACTTCTTCAAGACTTCACTGAATGCTCTTTAGAGTATCCAACTCCAGGCACTCCAATCTCTTCCAGAAAGCTCATATCAATCAATCAACTCTTATGTATGGGAGGCACCCAAAATGTTATTCCCTTTTGGAGGAAGAACGTCTTTGTCATTCAGCTTAAATTCACACACACCGACTGAACTCTCTCCAGACCTCCTGAGCTAGAATGTGTCCCATATTATCAGATAGCCCATACTTTAGCATATCCCTCTACCCTTTTAGTGAACCTTCATAAGATTCTCCATTTTGAAGAATAGGACATACTCCAGAAAACCACTGCCTCTTCATTGAGCCCTCCAAGCTGAGAGATTCTCTGAATTTCAACAAAAATTATACTCTATTATCATCTAGTAGCTAAGCAGTGGCCACAAGAGGATGAAGATTGTAAAGACCTTTAACATACTTGCCTACTATCAGATGATGAGGTATAGCGTGACCTTCCCATTTATGATTATACACTGCTATAGCATCAGCTCTGACAGAGTTAGATTCTGTCCTAAGTTAGAAAGATTGAGAAGATACTATAAGAGAATGGATGTCAAACAGGTAAAGGATCTGTCGTTGACTACTCACCAAGCAGAGAACCGTTTCCACTTGAAGTTATAAGAATGTCTGATAGATGGTTTTCTTGCTGGCAATTTGGCTTCCTTTATTTCAGTTTGGAAAGGCATCAAGTCAATTAATTTGCTTTCAATATCCACCCAGATAGTTCTAGAGACCAGACTGTTGTTCTGTATTAACCTAAAAGATTTAAAGACAAATAGGATGAGTAATGGATAATCTTTGTAGCCAAGAGAACCACAGTTGACACAGCCAGAAGAGTGCAATAAATATCATTGTTCCTTTGACCTTTTGTTGTGGGACCGGGTCGTACCCCGGTCCCTCACCCACCTTGGGGCCGGCCCGGCCCGTGCAAGTACATCTTCGGCCTCCCAGGCCCGTTCCGCGGCCTGCCGTAGCATCTCCACTGCGAGGGAGACGCCGCTGATTCCCCATTGCTGGCCCTGCCCCCTAGGCGCGTGCGCGCGCAGGGGCTCTGTTCTTAAAGGGGCCAGCGGGGGAAACTAAGGACAGCTCCAGGATGACGTCAGACGCTGCAGGGTATATTACCCTGCAGCTGGGATAGGATCCTCGCCTTGCATCGAGGGTCTCAGGTGTTCCTGACTTGCTAGTTGCTGTCTGCGCTTGGATTGCTTCTGTCTTGGACCCGGCTTGCTCCTGACTCTGTCTCCTGCTTCCGCCCCTTGCTTCTGGTTTCGACGTCGACTTCTGGCTTCTGACCCGGCTCCATCCTTGACTTCGTCTTCGGCTGCTGTTCCTGGCTTAGTATTGTCTTTTGACCTCTGGCTCCGACCCGGCTCCGTCCACGACTCCGTCTTCTGCCTCATCCTTGGCTTGGTTTCTCCTCCGACTCCCGGCTTCTGACTCAGCTTTCTTCCTGGTCTTCGCTGGCCCAGAAGATTCACCTAAGTCCCAGCGGCCGGGCCCCTACGGGCGCCTCCTGGGGGGGCTCCAGCTTCCAGGGCGAATCTCCAAAAGTCCCAGTGGCTGGACTCTTACGGGCTCCTCCTTGGGGAGTACCGGCTTCCAGGGTGAAGACTCATCAGTCACCGGGGCCCAACGTCATCCGTCCTTTCAGCCTTTGCCGAGTCCTTGGTCGTATAGGACTCCACCGTGACCCAGTGTCAAAGCCTTCTCTGAGCCCTCCGAGCCACCTCCCGGTTGGGATGCTTGCCGTGGTCCTCCACAGCGCACCATCTTCTGTTCCAACCGGCCCAAGGGTCCACAACCGTAACACCTTTCATACCTTGAATAATACATTGGATATTAGAGAAAGAGGAGGAAATACATACAAAAGGTATGAGGTTCAAAGAATGGCAAAGGCATTCAATGCTAGAACATTGGCTGCTGGTCTTTTGAAGCAATAAAGGGGAAATTTCTGGTTTTTAAGAGTTGCAAAAATTTTTATTTCTGGTGTTCCCCAAGAGTTGAAAAGATAGGGAACTGTGCTGTAGTAAAGTGATAGTTGTGAGTCTGAAGCAGATGACTGAGTGAGCCCACTAAAGCACTGAGGTATATTTCCTTTAGATGTATCTTCCTTAAAATTACCAAATTCCATATTTTGCTTGCTTCTCTGCAAAGAGCTGCAGACCCCATGCTTTCTTGTTTGTTTATGTAGTGCATGGCAATTTGACAGTGTGTCTGGATTTAAACTGCTCTGCCTTTTAGCCATTTATAGAAAAAAATGAATGCCTTGAAATAGTTCTTAGTTCTAAAAGATCTGTACAACTGTGCATGTCTTGGGCAGTCTAAGTCTTTTAGCAGCACATGGCAAAGAGATGCGTACCCCAGCTTTGTGTGAATGCATTGGTTGTTAGTGTCTGCTGAACTTGCAGAGGATGAAAGGTTTCATCACATATTAGATGGATAGACTATATATAGTCTATCCATATTTCATATTCCATATTTCATCACATATTAGATGGATAGACTATATATAGTCTTTATCAACGAGCCCCTTACCATTCACAACAACCCCACTTGCTCACCAGTTCCATGGTCAGACCACAGAGTCATCCACACAACCCTTAAGATCAACAACCCACCCCCTCAAGTCTCGACCAAATCCACCATCCTCTTCAGGAAACCATGCTCTCTAGACATACTCAGTGAAAAGATGTCTGAAGCACTAAATCAACTAGACCTCACAGACGCAACTACGGCAACCACCTCATGGATCAATATTAACAATAAAATAGCAGATCAAATCTGCCCAACGTCAACCAAAACCATACAACCCACATTAGACAACAGAAAACCCTGGTTCACCCCTGAACTGAAATCCCTTAAGCAATCTCTAAGAAAAAAAGAACAAAGCTGGAGAAAAAACCCAACCACTTCGACGCATGCCATATACAAATCCCTCCTCAACACTTACAGGATTTCTATCCTTAGAACAAATAAAGAATTATACGCAAAAAAAATCCACAACTTCATTTTCGATTCAAAGGCTCTTTTCTCTTATGTCTCCTCTTTAACCAAACCATCCCTGCCTACCATCCCAGATCACCAACCTCTCAACAAAGCTAACGAACTCGCCATCTACTTCAAGACAAAAATCACCAACCTTACCCAGTCAATCACAACCAACAGCCTTACTCCAACACACCATCTCATAGCCCTGCCTCAACAACACACAAGCCTGGATTCATTTGAGCTCACTTATTCACTGGAGATAGAAAATATACTCAAGAAACTCAAACCATCCTCCCACCCATCAGACCCATTACCAACAAAT
The DNA here is from genome assembly GCF_901001135.1 of Rhinatrema bivittatum. Taxonomy (NCBI): domain Eukaryota; kingdom Metazoa; phylum Chordata; class Amphibia; order Gymnophiona; family Rhinatrematidae; genus Rhinatrema; species Rhinatrema bivittatum. The sequence goes on along the minus strand of NC_042615.1, from coordinate 355,553,743 downwards.
CTCCTAATCGCCATACCAAACACCATCTCTAAACCAATTGCAGAAATTATTAACACATCTCTTTCTCAAGGTTTAGTTCCTAACCAGCTAAAATTGGCAATCCTCAAACCACTACTAAAAAAACCAAACGCCTCTCCATCGGACCCAGCTAACTTTCGACCTATCGCAAACTTACCCCTCATCGCCAAATTGATGGAGAAAATTGTCAACAAGCAACTGTCAGAATATCTGGAAGATCATAACATTCTATCTACGGCTCAATATGGTTTCCGAAAACTCCTAAACACCGAATCTCTCTTACTATCTCTCACTGACACCATCCTCGTTAACCTGGAGAAAAAACAATCTTACCTGCTTGTTCTTCTTTATCTGTCTGCTGCGTTTGACACGGTAAAACACACCATACTTATAGACCAACTAGCCAATATAGGGATCAAAGGCACAGCTCTCAGATGGTTTCAGTCCTTCTTAAGCAACAGATTCTACAAAGTCAGGATAAACAACAAAGAATCGCACCCAGTACTTACAGATCAAGGAGTCCCGCAAGGATCCTCACTTTCACCCACCCTCTTCAATATCTACCTCCTCCCTCTCTGCCACCTACTCTCAAACCTCAAGCTTACCCATTACCTCTATGCAGACGACATACAAATCCTTCTCCCGATTACAGAATCCCTTCAAAAAACCATCACATACTGGAACGAATGCCTACAGCCCATTAAAGACTTACTCTCAAGTCTCAACCTAATATTGAATGCCAATAAAACCGAAATGCTCATTGTCTCCCAAGACCCCCGTACAATCTCATAGAAACATAGAAACATAGAAACATAGAAATGACGGCAGAAGAAGACCGAATGGCCCATCCAGTCTGCCCAGCAAGCCTCACACATTTTTTCTCTCATTCTTATCTGTTACTCTTAGCTCCTTGTTCTATTCCCCTTCCACCCCCACCATTAATGTAGAGAGCAGTGATGGAGCTGCATGCAAGTGAAATATCTAGCTTGATTAGTTAGGGGTAGTAGGGGCAGTAACCTGCCGCGATAAGCAAGCTACACCCATGCTTATTTGTTTTACCTAGACTATGTTGTACAGCTCTTGTTGGTTTTTTTTTACTTCTCCCCTGCTGTAGAAGCAGAGAGCCATGCTGGATATGCATTGAAAGTGAAGTATCAGGCACATTTGGTTTGGGGTAGTAACCGCCGTAACAAGCCAGCTACTCCTCGCATCAAGCCTCTCTCCACCAAATGCAAATAGCGTGTTCTCACCTGACGTCAGAGACCTTGGAGCATGGCTAGACAACCATCTAAACCTTAAAAAGTTCGTAAACACTACCACAAAGGACTGCTTTTACAAACTGCAAGTCCTCAAAAAACTAAAACCACTCCTTTACTTCTCCGACTTCAGGCTAGTACTTCAATCCATCATATTATCGAAGCTCGACTATTGCAACTCCCTTCTGCTAGGTCAACCCATCAACACCATCAAACCATTACAGATGGTACAGAATTCCGCTGCTAGAATCCTCACAAGCTCTAACAAAAGGGATCATATCACCCCAATCCTTCGCAACCTACATTGGCTTCCTATTAAACACAGGATACTCTATAAGGTACTCACAATCGTCCACAAAGCGACATACAAACTGGCCCCGATCATGTTAAGCTCTCAACTTCAACCGCACACATCTTCTAGACCAATTAGAAGCGCATACAAAGGAACACTGCAGGCCCCACAAGTAAAATCATCATTGAGCAAACGAGCACTATCTTCAGCAGGCCCCCACCAGTGGAACGCGCTCCCCCCAGATCTAAGACTAGAACCCAGCCACCAAGAGTTAAAAAAAAAACTGAAGACCTGGCTTTTCCAACAAGCCTTCCCAAACTCTCAAAGCTACTTAGACGGGAGGACTTCCTAAATACTAGTTATCCCCAAATCATGAATAACACACTAAGTCTTATTATCATGTCTTTGCAACTGTACAACAATCTCTGAATCCAAAAGTTCATCGCAATTTTTATTGTATTTGTATTGTAGCCTTAATATGTCATTATTTCTACGTTAAATAGTTTAACTGTATATATATATAATATTTATTTAACACTATGTTAAATGTCTTTGTCATTGGTTATACTGTTCCAACGGTTCTATGGTTCCATGTAAAGCCCCTTTCTCTTTTGGGCAGTTCATCGTTTTATGTAAACCGGAGTGATTTGTAGTTCTTACAAGAACTTCGGTCTATAAAAATTAAAAATAAATAAATAAATAAATAGACTAAGCCCACCTCTGCAGAGAATGAATGAGAGGTTTTGAAATCTTCACCTTGATAACTCTTTTTGATTCCAACATTAGTAAACTGATATGATATTCTATATTGAACACCAGTATATAAAAATCAATAAATAAATCAATAAATAAATAAATACATTAGTATAGCTGCATTTAAAAAAGATTAGGATAAGTTCCTGGCGGTAAAGTCCATTAACCATTATCAAAGCAGAGTTGTAGAAATCCACTGCTTATTCTTAGGATAAGCAGCTTGGAATAAGTAGCTTGGAATCTTTCTATCCCTTGGGATCCTGCCAAATACTTGTGACCTGGCTTGGCCACTGTTAAAAACAGGATACTGGGTTTGATGGACCTTTGCTCTGACCCAGTATGGCAAGTCTTATGTTCTTAAGTTTAACAAAGTTTCAAGTGCCATTGTATCTGTCTCATAGCTGAGCAAATGAAAGAACATCCACAGTAGCTGCCATATGGTCTAACATTCTCATGAAAGTCCTGGCTGTCACTGATGGATGACTGAATAAACTGTGAACTACCGTGTTTCCCCGAAAATAAGACAGCGTCTTACTTTCTTTTTACCCCCAAAAGTCCCACTATGTCTTACTTTCAGGGTATGTCTTATATTGGAAAAAAAGTGTGTTATGTGAACAACAGGGGGCAATATTACCCCCTGCTATGCACACAGGACACAGAACAAGTACTGTATGGCGATATCTCACCGCTGCAACAGCTACCGTACCTCTCTATCCTGTGTCTTCGCAGACAGCGCGATATCAGTGCGGGAGATCGCGCGGGGCACATCCAATGAGAGCTGCCGGAGACACATGACGCTATGTCTCTGACAACTCTCATTGGCTGTGCCCATGTGACCTCCTGCTCTGCTACACAATTCAATGAAGCCGGCGCCACCGTCCTCCTCCGCGCTATGCCGTGGCTACCTTTTACTTTACTACGTCTTACTTTCGGGGGATGTGTTACATTAGCCGACCCCCCTAAAATTCCCACTACGTCTTACTATCAGGGGTGTCTTACTATCGGGGAAACACGGTATTTGAACCAAGTTTTCCATTCTTTTTTAAAGGAAGGAAGGTCTTGCCTTCTTTGATGTTCAGCTGAGTTCCTAATAATTCTAGCTGACATGGATTGGATTTAAGTGTGAATTTTCATAGCACACAAGGAAGCCCAGTTAAAGCAAAATGTTCAGTGTGTAAGTTATTGCTTGTTCTGCTTCCCTTGCAGACTTGCTGGATACTGACCAGTCATCCAAATATAGAAAAACAAAGACATTGTTCCTCCTTACATAAGCAGCTACTGTTGCTTGATATTTTGTTAAACTTCTTGGAGCTGTTGACAATCCAGATAGACTTGAAAAATTCAATGCTTATCCCTGGGTCTGAGATATAGGAAACAAATCAACAATTGGGGATCTGCTGGTACTTGTGAACCAGACTGGCCACTGTTGGAAACAAGATGCTGGGCTTGATAGACTGGTCTGTCCCAGCTTGGAACTTCTTATGGTCTTATACTGCTAGTGTTCTTTGCTTACCACAAAATGTAGGTTATGATTTTTGTGAATGGCTATGTCCATGTAGACAACTTTCAGATCCAGAGTCATCAGCCCATACCCATTATCTAAATGGGGAAGAATGGTTCCGAGGGCATTTATCTTGAACTTTTCATTTTTCAAGTATTTGTTCAGTCATCATAAATGGAGCGAAGTTCTCCTGATTTCTTTGGTATGAGGAAATACCTAGAGTTATTTATAAATTTATAGCCTGCCTAGTATTGTAGATAGGTGGGCTATATATATATATATATATATATGAAATATTTCTATTGCTAGTAATTTCAATAGGGAGTTCAGGTTCTCTTTTTAAATTCTTAGCTTTTAAGAAGGTATTACAAAATAATGTGGAGGATTGGCTGTTGGTAGATGCAGAAAATGTAAATGAATTATTTTCAGAACCCATGTGTCTGATGTGATGAGTCTAATAGTGCAAGATTCTTCTTTCTCTGGAAGACTTTGGTTTGTTGACACCAGGGGGCAATCTTGATAGTCAAAATTGCAGCCTCAACATTTGTGCGGCCTGATGGAATGATCTTTGTTGAGACTTATCCCTAAGACAATGTCTAGTCTGTTGTTGCTGTTGAGTTTTCTGCTGCATTTGTGACCGATAAACATAATGATAATATTGATACCTCCTTTGAGAGTAGTAATACTGTCATCTGAAGGTTTAATGTTGATATTTTCTCTGTGAAACCCACTCTGCAATAGCTGATGTCACGAATTGTATGGAACAATGATCATTGTCACCAAAAAGGTTTTCTCCTGTACATGGAGCATTGACAAAGTTATTATGTACATGTTTCCTCAGACATGACACTTTAAGCTATGCTAGTCTTCTAGAGTGTATCGCTATAGCTGAAGATCTTGAAGATATATCAAAAGATTCATGAATTAATTTTATCAAAAGTTTTGTGCATTATTCTGCATCATTAATATCAGGTCTAAATTTGGTGGTAAAGATCTAGTAGTGTCACTTATCTTTTGCAAAATGTTATACAGAAATTGATCATCTGGAACTGGTGAGCTGACATTCTGGACTGGAACATTGCTGATTGGAATACTTTTTTCCTGCAGTGTCTAATAGCTTAGGGGTAGATTTTAAAAAGTGCGTGGATAGGTCCATGGGCACATGCTTCCGGGCGCGCACACATGAACGCACCGATTTTATAACATGTGCGTGCCAGCGCACGCATGTTATAAAATCCGGGGGCCACACACACATGCGCCCGCAGGGAGGCCTAATTTTATAAAGGTACGTGTGGCAAAGAAATCGGGACTCTCCCAGTTCCCTAACCCCCTGCACATATGCCCTCCCTCTTCCCCTCTCCTTCCCACTCCCCTAAACCCTTTATCCTACCTTTCCTTTTTCCATTGGAGCAGAAGCAAATTGCATGCGCCTCCCTGGCACAGCGGCAAATGTACTGGCCGCCTCCAGCCCCGCCCCTCCCCGCTCCCCAGATCGCCTCTCCCAGCCCCCGTCCCCGCCCCTTTCTCTGGGCTCGGCACTTATTCTCGTACTGGGGTTTATTCGCGTGGCTGGTCCGTTTGAAAATTTGCCCGGCATGCGTAAGGCCCAGCCACACTCATAAACCCCAGGATTTAAGCACGCAGGGGTTTAAAAATGTACCCGTTAGTATCTTTACCAAGCAGAGTACTAGGGAGCAATTTATTCTTTTTATCCTACTTCAATGCTGCTTCCACACCTACAGAATCAAATTGGGTTCTTCTATGACCTGGATATTATGGGGGTAATTTTCAAAAGGATTTGCATGCTTAAAACTGTGTTTTACATGTGTAAATTCACTGTACCCATGAAAGTGGGGTTTTGAAAATTGTTATGATATATGCCATTAAATTATCAAGAGGATTTCCATGCTAACTGGTCTTTAAGCACATAAATGGGCTTTTGAACATTGCTATGATAGTATGTTATATTTACGTGCGTAATTCCTTTGAAAATTATCTCCTATATCTTGAAGTCGATATTCAGCCGCTGTGCAGCTCAGCAACGTAGCCTACATATTCAGCAGCTGCTGCTGGAGGGTGGTGTATCCTCATCATGGACCAGGGAAGGGGAGGCGCCTGTCTTAGGCAGGGCTTTGCTCAGCAGGTAGGGGAAGGCTACAAATGGGTCGATGCAATCAATGGCTGCCAAGACGCTGCTCTCATTACCACTGCTATAGAGGTCATGCAGGTAGCTGGCCAGGCTGGAGCTGGGGGGGGGGGGGGGGAATCCCCAGGCTGCCACTGCCTCTGGCTGCTGCTGCTGCTGCTGCTGCTGCTCCTCCTCCTCCTTCACTGCCCTCTGCCCAGGGCAGTGCTGCTGCATCTGGGCATCACTTTTGCGCCTTTCACAGAGATGAACAAGCCTTACATAACATGGATTGCAAAAGAGCTTTTGCCTTCTATCTGGAATGGCTGAAGCCTTTAGAAAGTCCACCTAGCTTTTTGTTTCCTTTGATCCCAATAGATATGGAATTGTCATAGCCAAATGCACTCTACTTGGATAGCGGCTTGCATCTTTCTTTTATGCCCAAGCAGGTCTGACTCTGGAAGAGCATGTCAAGACTCATCGTTGCAGAGTCATGGCAACATCAATAGCCCTCCTGAGATCATCCTCCATAGAAGAGATCTGCAAAGCTGAGACAAAGAGTTCTGTCCATACCTTTGCATCTCATTACTGTTTGGAGAAGGACTCCAGGCCCCAAGGTAGTTTTGGTCAATCTATCTTGCAAGATCTATTTCCAGTTTAGAATCCAACTCCTTCCCCCTTAGAAGCCATTTTTTAAAATTATTTCCAGGTTGTCTTCCCAAATAAAATGATTCATAAAATGAACAGTTGCCAACACAAGACAATGTTTGCCCATTGGCATATTATAATTTTGCCTTTTTCATTTAAAAGCGACCTGTAGCTAGGGATTCCTATCTGTTAGGACTCTATATTCTGCCTCTCCTCAGAGAAAGCAGAGTTGCTTAGTTACCTGTAACTGATGTATTCTGAGGACGGCAGAACACTTAATCCTCCCCAAATCCAATCCACTCCCCTAAGTATATTACTTAAAATTATACTTACTCCATTCCTTCCAGAAAACGTTTAGTTCCAAATTAGGACTTTTTCCCAAATTCAAACAAATATTTTTCAAAAAACATTAACGTTGTTATTCTCAGATTACGGGGATAAAATCAGATGATAAAAGTCATATAGTTCAATTTAGTAATTTTCTAAGATTTGCTAGTGAGAAGTATCTGTTATCTGACCAAAGCTGACTGAGCTTGCGATTTTGATTCCAATGCAAAAAAATGCCAGATCTGAAAGCTTCTTTTCTGTTATTGGTTTCAAGTTTTTTTTTTTTAATTCTATGTGCTAATGGTTCTTTCATAAAACCCTGTAGTAACAGAGAGAATCAAAAGGGTACTGTACACATGGCTATCTTAATATTAGGTATTAGTGGTCACACTATTTGTGGATAGGATTCAGCAGTCATTCATGTGGCTTTCAAAAGATCAGGAAAAATGGTTACTGCCTGAAATATTTAAATTCTCAGTTTCACTGATCATTTCAGCAACGTCTACTGTATATCACAATCATATTTGATTGCTAGGTTGGCAAAGCACTGTTTAGACTTACAAGGAGGCTGTGTTGAAAATGCTAAGTCAATCAGTGGAAATGTTTGTTAATTTAGGACCAAAACCATTTATGTTGCCTCAACCAAGGAGTCAAAACAATGTTGAACTGCTTTTCAAAAGATGCAACTGCAAAAAGTTAACACCTTCATTATAACTTTAATTTGAAATGAAAATGCTTTACTTTCCTTTTTTCTAAAACTTCCAGAGGCAGTGACTATAATTTCTCTCTTATTTTTCACAGGTATGCCATTGATTAATTTCAAGGTTTTCCAAAGGTATTCTTGGCCTGCCAAGTTTCATTGATGCAGTCAATGAGGCTTAAATTTGGTCCCACATAAAACAAACAGATTAATTTGAATTTGGCTGGCATAAATAAGCTTTGAGCCATTTAAAAAAAAAACCAAAAAAAAAACTCTGATTCTAAGATATCATTAATCAGGATACATAATACCTGGAGTAGATCAAGAAATTAGAAATGTAAGGCCCTAATCAATTATTTTGTAGCAGATCTGATATCAATGTGGCTCTTAAGAGATCCTAGGTGAATATACCCTACACAGAGAAATACATAAAGGTAAATTTTAAGACCTGTGCGTAGGAGCACATGTATGCATGTTTGCTGGCTCACGCACATGGACAAGGCGATTTTATAACATACGCGCATATATGCACACGTGGTATAAAATCGGCTATATGCGCATACATGTGCACACAATTTTATATTGACGCACGCATCTGCATGCAAATGCCTCCTTGATTGCATAAGTGGGAGGAGTTTTAGTAGATACACATGCCATCGCAATTACCTGTTTCCCTAGTTTGTTATCAATTCGCCCCAGTAAATGAGAGGACTTCTTAAACCCCCTAGCTAACTTGCCTCCCTTTTACCTTATTAGTTCCTACCCTTAAAACCCCGCTGACTAGCCTAGTTTTTTCTGTTTCATGACTTACATGCTGTTGTGTTACGCGGCCGTGGTAGGCCACGACCGCGGTCCCCCTACCTTGCCCGCAACGGCGAACCACCGTGGGAGTCCCGGGGGAAGGTCCTGACTTGAGGCCCGTTGCTCCGGCACGGGTCCCCATGCTGCTCGCCGCAGGGGGAGCCGTCCCTGCTCCCCCCTCGCGGCGTCCAGCAGTGTTTTCCTCCGCGGAGGAAATCCAAGATGGCCACCGCCATCTTTGGGCGCGAGGCCGCGCCTCCTTGGCTGATTTAAAGGGACCTGATCCCTTTAACCAGCTGCAGCTGTTCCCTATCAGCCAGAGCAGGGGAAGTATAAAAGCCAGCTTCCTCTGCTCATTCCTTGACTTGGCAACGTCCTTCGTTCGTCAGGTCTGCTTGCTTCAGTGAGTCTTCCTGTGCTTTGGATCCGCGTTCCTGTCTTGTCTTGGTGTTCCTGCTTCCTGACTTTGGATTGGCTAGCGGTGACTCCTGGTATTGACTTTGGATTAGCAAGCGGTGATTCTCTGGTGTGTGACTTTGGACTGGCAAGTGGTGATCCCTTGGTGTGTGACCTCGGACTGGTAGTGACTTCCCTCTGGCACTTGACCTTGGACTCCTTCTTGAGCACCGTCTTCAAGGGCCCGCCTAAGTCCCAGCGGCCCGGGTCCCTACGGGCTCCTCCCGGGGGGACCGCGGGCCTCCAGGGGTGAAGCTCCAGTTAGCCCTTGCACCGAGCTTCTTGACCTCTCAAAGGTCCACCTAAATCCCAGCGGTCTGAGTCCCTACAGGCTCCTCCTGGGGGACCACAGACTTCCAGTGGTGAAGATACAGCTCCTCTCTTCTCATCTCTGCATCCGCCTCCACAGTCGCCTCAGTCTCCAGTGCCGAGGGTCAGCTGGTCACGTCTCCTGCTCTGCCTTGCCACCCGACGGGAGAACCTACGGATCTTCTCCTAAGGTATACCATCCTCCCGTCGGTCCAAGGGTTCACAAGCCGAGCATAACATATGCCATCCGTAGCAGCAGTAAAGTTACATGGATAGTGAACCTGGCGCGCGCGGTGTGTGTAAATACTTACATACTGGTTTCATTCAAAAGATGCAACGGCAAAAAGTTAACACCTTTTAAAATGCCATACCCCCGGACCTCCGGCAGGAAGCTTGTCTACTAACTTAAAAAAAAAAAAACTCAAGACATGGTTGTTAGGTCAAGCCTTCCCCTCTTCCTAGACTAGTATTACTTTTGCACATTCTAGACTAGCATTTCTTTTGCAAAACCTAGACTAGCATTACGTTCGCATAACATGATATAGAGGCAGAACATTCAAGCCTCCCCACATACATATCTGTATTTAGTATGGAATATCGAGTTCTCTCCCTCTACATTTTCAATTCCCAGTTGTATCGCCTTGTTATATTGTAACTTTTCTTCATCGATTTATGGTTAATGTTTATTGTTATTGTTAAGATCTTGTTCTCTGTAAACTGAGTTGATTTGATTTGTATCAAGAAAGTCGGTATAAAAAAGCTCTAAATAAAAAAATAATGAATGAATTCATATTTCCTGGAACGCCCATGCCCTGCCTATTTTATGAAAAAGAAATGTTCTCACCTACCAGGGGATATGCGCGTATGCGGGCGATTCTTAAAATTCACACAGCGCACACTGGGCCGATATACGCATGTATCTCCCAGCTTTGGCGCACATAGGGCTTTTAAAATTCACCTGACAGTGCATGAAAGTATACAGAAGGCTGAAAGTTCCCAAGGTCTATGGAACTGCAAACAATGCAATAAACTAGTACCAAGAAAGAGTATGCTAATTTGTCTGACTAGGAATTTTCAGTCTGCTAATCTAAAAGGGTCTCTGGAGTGGAATTCTAAGAAATACGAAGATCAGAGCATCAAAGTCTTGCTGGCAACTGTCACAGACTTGCCCAGATTTGAGCAGGCTACTTATCTTTCATGTTCCTTCCATAGTCTTATTGGTTGAACAACTGAAAGGAACTAGCTCCTTCCTTCAGTCTGCTCCTTTTTCCATCCCATCTACCCTTATTCACTCCCTTTGGATTGACTCTTTTGTGTTCTGAACCTTACTATGCTTCTGCTTATGGAGTATTTTCCATTACTTTGTTTCTGCTTATGGAATAGCTTCCTAGTTGCTTTAACAGATTTGAAACTCTACCTTCTCTAGAAAGACTTAATTAATTCAATCTAGTTCAGTGCCTTTTTCTGTGAGATAGGATTATTACTGCTTTTCTTGCTTTTCTGAAATCTATTCTCATATATAAAAATCTGTGAAGTATCATTATATGCAATACTACCATTAAAATTGACAGTAGTTAAATATTGTGCACCAAATTTGTATGAGGATTACTGATTTGTCTTCAGTACTGGCATCATGAGCAGTCTCAATGGATATGTTTGTAGTCTGTGTTTTGATGGCAACATATGTTGTATTAGGTAGATAGAATCTTTGTTGCATCCTGTGCCCCACTGCTTTAGATGAACCGTAGAAAATGACATGATTTCTTTTACAAGCCCATATATAAAATAATTAAACAGAAAAATTGTTTGCTGTTGCGTATAGTATTCACTTGTAAAGGACTTGTATGCCTGTGACAGCTTTGTACCTGCAGGTCTGCATGTAGATGTCTAAAGAGGAACAATCCAAGGAGTTTCCCTTTGAAAATTCAGAGGCCAGCCTCCACTGCAGGTACTTCTACACCCATGGATTTAGCATCTGCTTTTTTTTTTTTAAACTTTCTTTTTAATTTAGTTTTCCAAATTAAAATATTCAATATATTTGAACAGAAAAACAAGAATGCACAATCCAAAAAAAAAAAAAAAAGAAAAACACCATCCATACTGAAAACAAAGAAAAATTATAAAAGATTGCACATTCCCTTTTAGACCATTATAAGAGAAGGGGAAAGAAAAATGACCTTGAGGCCACAAGTCTATAAGACAAATATAATAAAAAGGAATAGACAATTACTACTAAGCAAGACTCACTGCCTCTCCACCCCCCCCCCCCCCCCAAAAAAAAAACAAAACAACTCATGCATTTAGAGCTGGTGCTAATTAATTTGTAATATTCTGTCTAGAGTCAATAAACTCTCTCAATTGTGATGGATCACAGAAGAAATGTTTTTCGGTATCTTGAATCATAACACATTTGCAGGGATACCTAATTATGCATTTATTTATATATTTTATTTATTTAAAATGATTTATTAATCGCTTTCCTGATTAAATCTTCCAAAACAATTTACAACAAACAATAAAAGCAATCATAAAAACATAAAATAGAGCAAGCATAAAATAAAAAAATAAAACAGTATTTAGTCTCTATAAGCCACTGTCATGAGCCAGGTTTTCAAGTTCTTATGAAACTTCAAGACATCTTTTTCTTCTAGCAAATTTAAAGGGAGAGAAGTATTCTGCCAACTGGGGACACAGTTCTCAGCTCCTGAGTCCAATCTTTCAGAGTGACAGCTGCCTGGAAGGTTGAGGATTATTCTGCCTGGAAGTGGTTGAGGTCTTAATGATGTTTCTTGCCCTCTATCCCTTGAGTGGAGGCCTTATTCCTCTGCTTTTTGTGTCTGGGAGGAGAAGGGGAACTTGCTTGATTTTTTTTTCCCTTTTGCCATGGGGAGGGGGTTTGCTGTATGTGGTGTTTAGTGGTGGTGGTCCCCAGTTACAGTCCTCTGCTCATAGGATGCAGGTTGATTGGTGCTGATGCAGCAGAGAGAGGATGCAGGAAAGAGGGAGGAAGAGGGGCTGGAAGTGGGGGGGGAAGGGGGGGGGAGATGAGAGGAGCACTGAGAATAATGGATGCTGCTTAGCCTCTGCAGGGCAGGCTGTAGTTTTTCAGCTCCTATAGACAAAACATCAGATCTCATTGACCAAAACTTTTTCCTTTGGTCCTGTGTGGCCTTCGCAAGATCAGGAAATATCCAAAGTTTCTCTCCTTTAAAGGTAACTTCACATAACAAAAGTAGAAACTGAGTATGCTATTATAATTTTGTGGAAATATAAAAGATACAAAGAAAGTTTAATTGACTTTTCCAAAAAATCTGACAATAGATTTATCAGCTGAACTTTCTTCTAATGTTTTCTTAGATGTAGGAAGATAGTAAATTTTCCTAATAGGGGATAAAGCAACTTCAGGTTTCTGTAACAGCTCCCTCATATAAGATTTAGAAGCTCAACAGGAGAGAGGAGTTTAATCAGAGGAAAATTAAGCAAACACAAGTTTAAAACTCTAATATAATTTTCCATGTTCTCTAATGGCCAGATTTTTAATCCCCCACTTGCGTAAAAAACAGGGGTTACCTGCGTGGCCGGGCCCTGTACGCGCTGCACGCATCTTCAAAGGAACCCAGCCATGCGTGTAACCCCCGTTACGCGCCGAAGTGCCGGGTCCAGATAAAGGAGGAGTCTGGGGGGGGGGGGGCAGGGCTGGAGGCGGCCGGCACAGTGGCTATTTGCCACTGTGCCGGGGAAGGGCGCGCCAGCACCCTGCCAGCGCATGCAACTTGCTACTGCTCCTGTTGAGGAGCAAAAGGTAAAAAATAAAAATCGTGGTTAGATAAGTTAGGGATAGGGGGCAGGGAGGAGAGGGGAAGAGAAGGGAAATGGAAGTTAGGGTAGTGGGTAGGGAACTGGGGAAGTCCGGGATATGTCACCACGCAAATCTTTCAGAATTGTACCCTCCTTGCATGCGCAGATTACAAAATCCAGCACATGTATGTTATAAAATTTCATCCATGTGTGTGTGCGCATGCACCTTTCAAGATCTATCCGTAAGCGTCTAGAAGTGAATGTTGAATCTTTAATAATGCTCACTTGAGCTTTGTTGATTTGCCAAATGATGTCTCTCTAGTACACTCAGTCTCTTTTCACAGTTAGAAGTATGTTCCTCTTGCAACTGAAAATTTGTATGCATAATCAGCAGTTAATACAGTCAAAGAGGAAACAGATTTTTCAATAGCCACCACATCAGTCCACAGACTATCCAACTGACAAAAGAACGCTCTGAAAACAGTCAACCTACAGCTCATGCTTGTAGCACAGGCTCTTTCTTCAAGCTCACAAATCCGATGAACCACTGCCACATCTCTTAGCCAAATTCCTCCCAAAAGCTGCGGCAGTGAGACATTGTCAGATGACGCGGCAGTGGTGCCAGACTCTTCCATCTGCTCTCAAGTCCTTTCCGCCACCAAGACAGTGCAACTGAGGGGCTTCATTGCTGAGTGGCTGTCTGGGCTGAGTGACAATTCCACCACTGGTGGGCTTGCCATCCCAAGGCCGGCCAAGCCGGACTCCGATGCTGCAAAAGACAGGGCAAAAGAGTGTTTGAATAAGGATGTCTGCTGGAGCTGAGGGGCCTGAGCTCCAGGACACAATCTTCTTACAGCCTATTTCTGCTTCCCCATGATGAACAAAGAAAAGAAATGAGGTAATTAAAAGTAACACAGCCTCAGGGGATATTGGTGTTGACATGCGCCTATTCAAAAGATACTATCTTGATTCCCTCAACTTTGCATCTGCTTTCTAACAGGTGTAAATGTAATGCGGTAAAGCATGTGAGGGATTTCAAAATGAAATCCCCATTTGTTGCTTGCCTGCCCTGCTCCCATCCCTTCCCCTCCCCAAAGACATGGAGGTTGATTTTACCTGATAACTGCTTAGTTATCTGGGTAATATCATTTGAAAATTATCCTCAAAACGTTTGGTAGAAGGTCAGGTCTGCCAACCAGTGAAGGAATCAAGGCATGTTAATATTAATTCTTGTACTGAATTTTGATCCAGCACACTGTGCTTGCAGGGTTCAAAATCTTCATGTTGAGTTCGTGGCCCTTGAACCTGCTAGAGATGATTAAAGCGCACCATGAGAAGGCCCACAGTGGAGGTCGTAGCCGGGAGGTGGATCAAAACAGGAGATCCACTGAATCTTCACCACTGGAAACCTGAGGTCCCCACAGGAGGAGTCCATGAGGACCCGAGCCACTTGGACTTAGGCGAGGTCTCCAGAAGATGAGTACCTGAAGTGTGGTCCAGAAGTTGTGAATCGGAGGAGTGACTTAGAACCAGGAGACCAACTGAAACTTCACCACTGGAAGCAAAAGGTCCCCCCAGGAGGAGCCCATGAGGACCCAAGCAGCTTGGACTTAGGTGAGGTCTCCTGGATGGAGCAGTCCGGATCAAATCAGGCCACAGACAAGCAGGAAGTGGAACAAAGCAGGAGTCAGGGCAGGCGGAAGACAGCAGAGACCAAAGACGAACCAGAGTCGAGACAGGCAGCTAGCAGGATACCAGGATACAAGCCGAGGTCAGGAGCCAGGAGACGAGCCGAACTCAGGAGCCAGGAACAGGCAGGGAAGGGCTGGAGAAGGAACAAGGCAGGAGCAGATGAAGACAGCAATTAGCAAGTCTCTTAAGAGCGAACCTCGTTGCAAGGTGAGGCATGAAGGGAGCAGCTGGGTTTAAGTACCCAGTGGCATCTGATGTCGTTCCAGGCCAAGATTTCCCACTGCGGCCCCTTTAAAACCCGAACCCCTGCGGCCGCACGCACCTAAGGGGCACGGTTAGGAGCAGGAGCTTGGCCGCGAAGAGGCCGTGCTGAGGCCCGGGAACAGCCGGGGAACGCTGTGACTCGGCAGGAGCCGGCAACAGGAGAGGTAGGAGCCCCCGCGGTCAGAATTTATAACACTCAATGTCTTCTTAGTCTACTATGGTCATCTTAAGTCTCACACGTGAATGGCAGTCTTGTTGCAATACTCACAGCAAAAATTGGACATGGCGGTGTCCGAGTTTTGTTTTTCCTTTCTCAAGCTCTTCTTCCTTCCTGGATCCATATCAGTCTTTCCTCTTATTTTGAAAGACTTTATGGAGTTTGTGTTTCCAGAGACTGCGATCTTGAACAGATGTTTCCCAGGTGTTAATGTCAAGGCTGACTTATTCTGTTTAGAATGCTTACTTTTTAAACACATGGTTTCACCAATATATTCACATACATATGTAGATGATTAAGAATAATCATGGTAGCTTTAAATATATTACACATCACGATATAAAATCTAATATTTTATGTGCCCACGGAGCTGGAAGTTGCAATGTACCTGCCATGTATGAAAATGTGTTTATTTTCTTGTTTTTGCATTAATCTTTTAAAACTAAACACTTATTCTATTGCAGTTAAACACCTCTAGTTAACATCACAATTTTCTTTTCACTATTGTTTTCTTACATTCAAATAAGAATTCCATCATTACAGTAACATATTTGAGATCCAAGCCAAGAATAGTTACAAAATTGAATTTCATTTTGAAAAGCAACAGCAACTAGCCCAAATCTAAGCTGACCCACAAACTCACAGCTAAAAAATATAATTTCAAGCAATTCATTCTCTAGCAGAGTATCCAATGATACTGCTTCTAAGAGCTGACATTGCTGGCCTTTTGAAAAGTCTGATAACTATTGTATATTATCTATTTGTTATGTTCCTGCATAATGTTTCCATATCTTGTTAAATAGATTAAAAAAAAAAAAAAGAAGAAGTCCGATAACAGGGAAGGACTGAAGAAAAATAAGATTTTTGATCATATATATTTCTGCATTTACAAGAATAGGATAAATGAAAATAAGCATCTGTTACTAAGACCTCTTGGTAGAGTCACAGAAATTATTGTCTCTGAAATTCAATTTCTCTAGGAACATTAGGATAAAGTCTTAGAAAGAAAGAGAGAGAGGGACTCTTTATTTATTTATTTATTTATTTTTAGTTTTTATATACCGATGTTCCTGTATAATATACATATCACACCGGTTTACAAGGAACTCAAACTGACGCCTCAGAGGGCGTCTTTATAAGACTCTTCTGTAAGTAAACTATTTATAACCACTGTAAGAGTGGCAACTAGTAACTCAGGGTGAGGTTTTGGTGGTGGCCTAGGTTCTGGGGGCAGTTTTACATGCACAGTCAGATGTATGAACATCACAGTAGACATCACAGTAGACATCAGTGAAGATTTTATGTGATTTGAACTAATGAAAGGTACACAAAGATGAGATTTGTACATTGTACTCTCGACCTAGCTTGATAGCAGCTAGGTAAAGAGTGCATCAAGCTAGGTCGAGAGTACATTGTACAAATCTCATCTTTTTATACCTATCATCACTCCAAATCACATAAAATCTTCACTGATGTCTACTATACGGTTTGTACCTCTGACTGTGCATGTAAAACTGCCCCCCAAAACTTAGCCCACCACCAAAACCTCACCCTGAGCTCAGAACAGCCCCTCTTACAGTGGTATAAAAGTTGCCTAATATGCATACCTCCCCAGAGGTATGCATATTAGGACACGCCGGTTTTATAAATATATAAATATATATATAAATATCACAAATTTTGGGAATAACAACGTAACACAACAATAACGTTGTGTTACGCTATTCCACGTAATGTCAAGCATCCCTCCTTATCATTAACGTTGCCCAAACTCCTCCCATTTGACTAAGGGGATGATTTTAAGACCCACGCGTGTGCATCCATGAGTGCGCAGTTCCCGGCACGTACACATGGACACGCCGGTTTTATAACATATGTGCGTCACTGCGTGCATATTATAAAATATGAATTCCGCGCGCACATGAGCACTGAAATTATATATCCTAGCATGCATTTGCTGGCAGCTCATGACTCTCGCGCACAGGGGGGGGGGGTTAAATTATGTGCGATGATGTGATCGCCCTTTTTCCCAGTTCCCTCCCAATCCGCTCCAATTAAGGAGCAGACTGGGAGGGAACTTCCCTAACTCAAACCCTATCCTTAATCCCTCTTCCTTTCTCCTCCCCTCTCCTCCCCGACCCCTAACCTAACCCTACCTAGCCTCAATATTTTTATTTTTATACTTACTGCTCTGTCCTGGTCCACTTCTTGTCCCACCCCTCCCTGCCCAGACCCCCGCCCCCGGCCGGATCCTTTTGAAAATCTCGGCACTTTGGTGTGTGATGGGGGTTACACGCATGGCCAGGCCCTTCCAAAAATGTGCATGGCACGTGCAGGGTCTGACCATGTGCGTAACCCCCGTAATTCACATGCACAGACTTTTAAAATTTACTTGTAAATTTTTTAAATCTGCATACGCATCTTGCAATGTGTTATTTATCACATGCGTTATGGTGTTATTGCGACATTAGGGCCCAAACGCCCGTGATAAGGCCCTGACGCGATTTGATGAATGACCCCCATAGATAAAGTTTGAAGACCCAATCATGATTGGAATCTATAATGGAAGAAACCAACCAGTAATGTGACATTTAATAAACAAGTGGTTACTAAGCCCAAAGATATATCCCTTTCAGAAAATTTACTAGTTACTGCATTATCATCTTTTGATTGGAATCAGGAAGCATAATTGATTTCCTTTTATAAATGAGTTTTACTTGCTATACAATATGCTCTATGTAATGGAGGAAAAGCAACATCTAGAATACCCAAGCACCCTTTCAAATAATTCTTAAAGATATCAGTAGCTTACACATTAATTAATTTAGTTAAATTAACTAAATATTTTTATATTTCAATAAATTTTCCATATTTTTAACTTTTCATCTCAAAGCTATTTCATCCTTTATCAAAGCGTTAGATAGAACAGTTATGGGGAGACTTTCACATCCACCTCAGAACAAGTAGAAATATCTTTGCAAATTTTAACCCTTTGTTGAAATGTAATCACCATGTCATGCTGGAGATCAGTTTTAGCCAGCACTATGTCTTCCAAATGAGTAAAATCTTTTAATGTTTCCAGAGATAAGTGTGCAACAGGTAAAATTAATATCAAGGATAATTAATACCAGTTCCTTGTATCATTGTTTCTGATCCCACTGTCTTCTCTGAGTCTGCAATAGCTTTACTTTCTTTACTGGGTATCCGAAGGACAGCCAAAGAAAATCAGGCCCAATAGATTCCATTCCCTTCAAAAATAACACCTTGGGAAGCTCCCTTCAAATGAGCCAAAGGAAATATTGTGACCACTTTGCCTTCACAACTAGCCAGAGTAGAAATAAGAAAACGCTTTGATAGTTTCCATCTAGTTGTCCACACAACCATCTGTTCCACCTTGTTCATCCATGCCAACTCAGATCCCCCTGGGAAGCAGCATCAGTATATAGTGGTCACAACTTCAGTTGTTCCAGGGAATCAAAAACTAGGGATATGCATTTGTTTGAAAGAAATGGGTAAAACATAAAGAATTAGTCTATATTTGTTTTATTAGTGGACCCACAAATGAAACAATATTCACCTCATTCATTTATGTTTCCCATTCAAGTCTATGACCCATTGAAATATATGGCTGTGTACTGATAAGCAAAAAAAAACCCCAAAAAAACTGGTAACTATAGCAACAAATCTTGCCTGTATGACCTCAAAGCTTATTCAGAGCCCAGTCAGAACAAGTTGGCAAGCAAACCAGCCAGAGGACAGCATCTTTTTTAAAAATTGCTGCAGTCTGGCTCAAGTGACACTGGACTACTCTCACTGTAAAGTCTAAGCATGTGTAAGAATCAGTCTGTATTTCTTCTCGAGCTCTTAGCAGAGAAAAGACTATATTTGTAGAAGCTCTCACAAAATGTAAAATAAACTTTTGGATTTGGTATTGGTAAAGGGCTGCTTCTGATCTTTCTGCTGCAGTAGTCTCATTCATTGTACCAGAAACACAAAAAGGGTGTGCTGCGGCTGATTTTGATTTTTTTCTTCACTGGAGGATATTCAGATTAGGAGACAGTGTGGAGATTGCAGCAGTGCTAATGGGTTGTTGTTTTTTTTTTGTTACTTGACAGTAAGGTGAGCACAGCATACTGATAGATTGAAGAGTTTTACCAGGCTGCAAATCTTTTTTGATTGTTTAACATTTTTATTCTGTGTAGAGTCAGCAGTGCACACAGCACAGCTCACATACACTGTATATTTGTGTGCGTGACAGACAGTTCTCCATACAGTGAGTAGTACTTTGATTGGGGGAACAATTACAGTATCAATAAATAAATTAATTTGTAATATCCAAACCCCCAGTAGGCAGTGTACTTCAACAAATTCCATCATGTTAGGAAAAGGAAGAAGAGGGATGGCAGCCTTCACAGAGCAGAGGAATTAGTACAGATACAACCCAGTCTAGTAGCAGTGATACAGAAATGAGGCTTATTTAGCCATAGACTGGCAAAAGTAGAAAACACTGGCAGCTCAAGGCAAAATCAGTTGAAATTTCGATTTTAGAGAACATGTGCCACTGCTATCTGTTCCTCTGTCTCTTATTTTGGAGGAGAGGGAAAAGGTGGGACAACAATCCAAGGTTGACATAAGCAGGCTAGGGACAGCAGAAGTGCAATGCCCAAAAGCAGCAGCCATAAGCATGAGCATACTATTTATGGTTACTGCTTCTGAAGCTGTGAAGGCAGTATTTTCACCAACTAATTCTGAGAAGGAATCTTGTCTGGGATTCTCTGTATCAGAACTTGAAGAGCTAGTTGCTGAAGAAACTTTGGGAGGATTACTCAGTAGCATCTTAGTCTCTAGTGTGGTGACAGAGGAGATAGATAATACTGAAGATGGTGAGGAAGAGCTGGCAGCGCAGGTAAAGAGTGTGAGTGATACCTCTGGAGCTTTTCTTCAGAGTCCACCATCAATCTCAACTCTAGTGCCAGCATCAGTATTGAAGGTGCCTTCTAGAAAATGTTTGCAGGAAATTAAATTAAATCAAATCATAGTAGAATACACATGTGTTTCTAGTCATATCTAAAGTAACGAATAATCAAAATGATTCATTATCCTGGAAAGAAACCAAGTGGGAGTGGGACTGGAGCTTTCTGACAGTGTTAACAGTGAATGTGAATTGGACTTTTATATATAAAATGAGGGCTGCTGGGAAGGGCATGAAGCTGAGCCTTCCCAGTCTTCTTCTGCTGCAAAGGGCACAGGGCATCTGGGAGCTGGGTCTATGGATTTCGAAGCCTGGATCACTCGCTGTGACCTCTGGAGTCCTCTCCCGGTGGCTGCTGGGTAAGGTATGCAGATGAGTATTCCGGTCCTCTTCTGCTGCAAGGGTGCGGGGCCTCTGGAAGCTTGGACTATGGAGTTCAAAACCTGATTCGCTCACTGTGATCTCTGAATTCCTCTCACGGGGGCTGCTGGGAATGGTATGCAGATAAGCCTTCCGGTCCTCTTCTGCTGCAAGTGGTGTGGGGCCTCTGGAAGCTTAGGCTGTGGAGTTTGAAACCTGAATCTATTTCACTGTTGTTCTTATTAGATCGTCCCCTCTATGTCTTAGTGTTTTAATGCCACTGTGCTGTTTGCCAGCCCCATACTATCTTTTGGGGGATTTGATGCCACACAGCTGTTTGCCATACCTTGTTATCTCCGCCTTGGGATTTTGATGTCAATGTGCTATTTGCTGTACCCTACACTATGGGCTGGATTTTCAAAATATTATGTTCGTAAATGGACCTACGTGCGCTGGGCCTATCTTAAAAAGGCCCGGAGACTCGCGTAAAGCCCCGGGATGTGTCTAAATCCCGGGGCTTTACTAAAGGGGCAGGGCGGGGCGGACTGTGGGTGGGGCAGGGGCGGGGTCAGATCATGGAAATAAAAGAAAGGAAAAGGTAGGGGGGAAAGGGCAGGGGACGTAGGGGAAGGGAAGGTGGGGGGGGGTAGGAAAGTCCCCTCTGAGGCTGATACGATTTTGGAGCGGCCTAGGAGGGAATGGAGGAAGGCAGCGCGGCTCGGCATGTGCAAGGTGCACTAATGTGCACACCCTTGCGCGCGCCAACCCCTGATTTTATAACTTGCGTAAGCCTGCGCGCGCAAGTTATAAAATCGGGCGTACATGCGTGCGCACTGGTTAGCGAGCACACATGTACGCCCGCGCGCTGGTTTGAAAATCCACCCCTATATCTCTTGGGGGTTTTGATTCCATTATGCTATTTTCCATTCCTCTTGTTCTAAGCCTTGGGAATTCATGCCATTGTTGCTGCTGCTTTGTTTCTTTTTGAGTGCCTTGTTGTGTTTATGCCACTATTGTTGGAGTCCTAGGCCCATTCGTAGGTACCTTATGGTTTTCTGCCACAGCTGGTGCCATTTTCTCCTCTTTGGGTGTCTTAGGGTGTTCCTACCCCCACAGTTGGTGCCATGTGCTCCTCTTTTGGTGTTTTATTGTATTCATGCCTCTCTTTGGGCTATGTCGCCCTCCTCACAGAGCCTTGGGGCGTTGATGCCACTTTTCTAACTGCATTGCCTGCAGCTTTGGTTTGTGGTTTTTAACTGAAAATCACAAAAAAAGAGTCTTTGTATGAATGTAAATACACTTATTAAAAACAGCACTCAGAGTGTGTTTCACTTTTAAAAGGCACTCCCTCTGAATATTTTTTGTAGCAAAAAATATATTCTTTATTTATTTATTTATTTATTTATTTTTAACTTTTATATACCGATATTCTTGCATTAAATGCAAATCATGCCGGTTTACAGTGAAACAGAAAAAGCAGGAAAAAATTTAAACATGAAATTACTTCCTCTAGATAAACCACCATTGTACCTGGGCAGAATTAGGGTTTTCTATCTGCTCCTACTTTCCCAAGCCTCTCTTGGTGTCTTTCAGGATAAGAGTTTCTGCCACTGTGCCTGTTGTCTTCCAAGTTGTTTTCAAATCCCCTTATGATACTTACCAACCCTTGGTGTTGCCATGCATGCAATTATTTATACACTTGCTACAGCTCTCATGGTTCCTTGGAGTGGTGCCAATGCCACTCTTAGTGCTGCTTTGCTGATACTTTAGTGCCTTTGGGTTTTGAAGGCACCTTTCTTCCTGGCTTAGTCCTCTCTCTATGTTTGGGGTGTTGATAGTACTGCTATGTGCTTTTTTTCTGTCTAATACGATTGTGTATCTGTGTGAATGTGTGTTTCTGTGTGTGTGTCTATCTGCATTAATGTAAGACTAAAAGCTTGCCCGCCTCACAGATTCTTGGAGTTTAGATGCCACTTTTCTTTTTGCATTGCTTTGCATCTATAATTTGTGGTTTTCAATACCAGTGTTCCTGTTACATTGAGCCTCTTTGGATGCCTTTGGGTCACGAGTACTGCTGTGGCTGTTTTCAAAGTTGTTTTCAAATTCCCTTTTGGTACTTCCTATCGGTCTTGCCCTTTTAAGCCAATGCTATATATACTTGCTGCTCCTCTCTTGGTGTGTTCTTCCACTCTTAGTGCTGCTTTGCTACTCTTTTAGGGGTAACTTTTAAAAGCATTGCTCTCACTAAAAGGCCCATATATGTGAATATCTAGGTCACACATGAGCAACATGTATTTTGAAAGCCACAAATTACACATATATATGCTCATACTCGAACAAAAATTAAAAGGGGGTGGAAAAGAAGCGATTTGGGGCAGGGCATGGTCCTTTTTGGGTGGGGTCAACAGTTAAATCCATATTTTGAAACCAGCGGCCACAGGGCAAGGCAGATGGTTAGCCACACATGTTTACTTCTGCACCTGATAAGGTGTAAGTATTCATAAATCAAGGTTTAGTGTTGTGATTCTGCCTGTTATGCAGCCTCCCAACCACCAGAAGCCCTCAGGAAGCTGCATTTATCTTCTTTCCAGTTATGGCCACCATGATCCCAAGACTCAGCAGGGCCCAGACTATTTAACCCTGCCTCTAGTTATGCTGAGGGCCTTGTTATTGAGTCTATTCAGCTCCCTGCTTGGCCCCACATCTCTGAATGCTCTGTAGCCTCCCTAGGCCTTCTGCTTTTTCCTTGCTCAGTGGCCTCCCTAGGCCTTTTGTGTTACCTGTCTGGTCTAGTCTTTGTTTTGTCTGTTCTCTCTTGTTCTGTTTGTCCCAGCCTGTTCCAGTGTCCCAGTCTGTTCCAGTGTCTCAGTCTGTTCCAGTGTCCCAGCCTACTTCAGGGTTCCTTGCCTGCCTCTGGTTCCAGCCTTGTCTCAGTGCCAGTCTCCAGTCCAACCTGACCTCAGTCTTCAGCTCCTGTCTAAGTCCTGCCAGCTGCCAGAACCCAAGGGCTCAACTTGCGGGAGAGGTGGCTGGTGTAGGCCGAAGATTCCCTAGCTTAATTCCATCTGTTCCCATGGGGGTTTCCCAGCCTAGCTGGGACCTCAACCACAACATTTAGGCCTAAAACAACAGGCTGAGGGGACTGGGTAAACTGGGGGGGGGGGGGGGAGTGCAGGCTGAAGATGTGAAAAATACATTTGTTTGAGTAACCGCTTAAAATTAGAGACACACAATTGCGTGGTAGGTGTATTTTAAATCATACATGCGTAAATGTTTGCATGATTTAAAATTCCAGTGTTTGTGAACTTCTGCACCCATATGTGTGTGTATGAGCGCCCATGCGCTCATTTAAAGTTATCGTCCCTATGCATTGGGATTTTGATGATACTTTTCTTCCTGGTTTAATCCTCTCTCCATATTTGGGGGTGTTGATAGTACCACTGTTTTTTTTCCTGTCAAACATGGTTGTCTGCTCTGTGTCAGTGTGTGTATGTGTATCCATATTACTAGGTGACAGTGTATTATAGTAAGACTAAAAGTCCCTAGTTTGCTGCCATACCCCTCATTGTAAGCCTTGGGGGTTGATGCCACTCTTTGTGCCACATTCTTCTGCATTTATGGTTGTGGGTTTAAATGCCAGTGCTCCTGCTTTTAGTCTCTATTGGTACCTTTGTTTGATGGGTGTTTCTGCATCTGCTCCTGCTGTCTTTAGAGTTCTTTTGAAGTTTCCTTAGGGTACTTACTATTGGTCTTGCAATGCCAATCTGCTGATTCACTCATTTGCTGCATCTCTTATGGCTCTTTGGAGTTTGTGCCATTGTTAATGCTATTTTGCTCTTCTTTTGTTGTATTGGGTTCTCTATGTCATTGTTATTGTTACCCTTTGTCCCTGTTTTAGAGCCTGAGGGTGTTCTTGTCACTCTTGTGCTACTTTGCTACTCTCGTGGTGCCTGGGGGTGTTCACGACTCTGGGCTGTTTTGCTCTTTCATAATGCCTTTGGCTATTCATGCCACTCATGGTGCCACTTTGCCCCACTCTTGGAGTGTCTTGAAGTGTTCATCCTTTTGCTGAGGATGTCTGCTTGCAAGTTGCAATATACCCTGAATAGAAACCCCCAATTTTAGAGTCAAAAATAGGGCATATTGCGTTATCTGTTGATTTTAATGGGGAAAGAAATGAAAAAAAAATTTAATTTGAAACAAATGAAATGAATTATGAAGGCAAACAAAATGAATTAATGAACCAAATGTTTTCTGAACACATCCCTAACATACAGCATGCATTCTAATTAACATAGAACAGAAAGCTGTAAAAGAAAGTAAAGTAATTCAGGAAAGCCTGGGATCATTAATTGCAATGAAGTGAAACCCAGAGATCACCTGTAGTCTATGTTACATGCGCCAGCCACAACTATCGGCGGCCAGTCCCCTCACCTCCATTTCCAGCGCCGGAGGTAGCGTCAGGGCCTGCGCAGCAGCAGGGAGACGTTCTCTTTGCAGGCGTT